>NC_084611.1:64249269-64586769 GCF_033978795.1 Nerophis ophidion
CAGGTATCAGGTGTATATTAGGGGCAACTATGGCTTAAATAATAGTGATGTGATTGACAGGTGCGTGAGTCCAAACAAATCAGGTGCGTGAGTCGTGAACAGTATTAATTTTGACAGCAAAATTTGATTTAGTTTTAGTCATAGTCTTTTGACTAAAATGTAATTTAGTTTTAGTCATAATTTAGTTATTTAAATTGTTTTAGTTTTAGTTGACGAAATATCATAATATTATAGTCGAAGAAAACTACAGTAGATTTAGTCGACTAAAGGGTAATATGTAAACGTTCCCTTCAATTCCTGAAAGTCAAAGCGAAACAGCGAAACAATCACCGATAAAAGTCGTATTTTGATGAAAATCATGTCTCAAATTAAGTATTTCACGAGTAAGCCGTGTAATAAACAGGATAACGTCGAGTGAGTTGTATGTTGTGGAAAATGCTTACCTGTGTGTGGATTTCGGGGTGATTCGACTGTAAATGTAGTTCAAGTTTGTTGTTTTTCCCCGTAATCATCGCGCTGCATTTCTTACACTGCGTCTTGTTATCTTTGACGTCAAATATAAAATTTCCCCATATGTCCTCTCTCCTCTTTCTCCCCGGCGTTGAAATGTTGTCTTCTGCAGCGCATTCCCGGGTCAGTCTCAGACGCAAACTATGTTTACGTAACTTCCTTACCACGTCGCTCTGATTGGTTCTCTTCCCAACTCCTCCCGCCTCTTCCTAACGAAATGAGTTCCGATTGGATCTCGTCTCTGGCAGACATTTTCGTCTCGTTTTTATTCGTTGACGAATATGTCAATACATCTCGTCATCGTCTTAGTCCACGTAAATTATTTTTTATTTAGTTATTGTCTCGTTTTAGTCACAAAAAAAATGTTGTTGACGATAACTATGACGAAAATTTTTCGTCAACAAAATTAACACTGGTCGTGAAAATATAACAGGTGAAACTAATGAGTTGTCGTGGTGACAAAACAAACAAGAGTGCACAATGAGTCCAAAACCAAACAGAACGTGACCACAAAACATGAAATGGGGTCACACAGGTCATTTTTAATCAAAGCTGGAAACTGGTATGACAGCCTGGCCATTTAGTTATGGTAAATAGTAAATGGGTTATACTTGTATAGCGCTTTTCTACCTTCAAGGTACTCAAAGTGCTTTGACACTATTTCCACATTCACTCATTCACACACACATTCACACACTGATGGCCCTAACCACAACCCATCAGGAGCAAGGGTGAAGTGTCTTGCTCAAGGACACAACGGACATGATGAGATTGGTAATAGGTGGTGATCGAACTAGAAACCCTCAGGCTGCTGGCAGGGCCACTCTCCGCCGTCGTAGTTGAGTGGCTAGAAAGCTTGACTTGCCTGCAGCAAATCCAGATTGAAATCCTGCCCTCCTCAACCGGATACATTGATGCAACTAGGAGGGTTAACATATTATATGAACGCCTTCATGCTAGCTAATTTTGTTTATCATTTCTATTTTCATACGATGTTTCAGTACAGTTTCTGATCTTAGACTTAGACTTAAACTTAGACAAACTTTAATGATCCACAAGGGAAATTGTTCAACACAGTAGCTCAGTTACAATGATGGAGAATGTAAGGATGGAAAGGAAAATGCAGGTATAAATAGACAAGATATAGCAATATAAAATATAACATATATGCGAATATATACGCATCCCCAAGCCATCAGACTGCTCAACTGCATCGCTGATTAACACTTTATCACAATTGCACAAAACCGCACACACAAGAATCACTTCACTTACAACTGTAATTACCGGACTACAATACTGTTCATTCAATGACTCTAAATAATGTAAAAACAAGAGTATAAAGAAGTCATACTGTTCCATTACCTTTGTTCATACTACTGTCACAACTCAGCTGCCAAAGAACTGTAGACACCTTAATATTTGTTGCTTCATATACTGTATATAATATTGTAATAGTTGATCTTGCACTGGTACTGTATTTGACTGCTGTACTTCTACTTGTACTGATACCTTTACCATAACTACTGTAACTTATTGTGCACTTATTGTATTGTAATTAATGTACATCAGAGCTATTCAAATGTTTGTATTTTTGGTATTTAGTGTATTAGATTCTGCAACTAGTGTTTCCCCACTGTACGCAATATCTGAAGAACATGGAAACAAGCATTTCACTGTGGTGTACTCTGCATGTGACGAATAGAACTTGAACAATTGAGAATACATCAATGGCTAAATTAGCTTCATGACAAAGTATTGTACAGTCAGATGTTCAGTTATGTAAATATTCAAGTAAACATATCAGGACATGACAGCTGTCATACTGTTGGTGAATTACATGTGAATACACTGTGTGCAAATTCTGGTTAATGTTATACTAATAATATGTTTTTTCTAGCATTATTGTGTCTGTGTTAAGGAATATGACTAATGAAGTCTCAATTCATATCCGGAACACTGGCACTAAACATACATGGGCTAACTAAGCTAGCTGCAGGAGCTGGCAACAATTTCGCTGGTGGGCATAAATACAGAACAATAACATTCAATTCACAAGATCTAACCAATAGTAGTAATGTTCACTCTTAGTTGTAAAAGCAATTCGCCGTGAGCTCTTTTCCGCCATTTTGTGCAAGAAGACGCAGCACAATACTCTGCCATCATGTTCTTCCGTGTTCTTTCTGTCCCTCAAAGAGGAATAGAAGACCAGTTCAACATGGGAGACAAATTTCCTGCACAACAGCACCCAATGTATGATATCTATTCATGTATGATATCTATGGTGTGTCATATGTGTACAGGGAGTATTTAAATCAGGGGTCTCAGGCACGCGGGCCACAATTGGTCTGCCAGAGGTTATTTTGCGGCCCCCACCTTAATATGAAAGCGGCCCACCAGTTTTATATGAATGGCGTTTGACAGCGTTATGCGCGGAGCTGAAGGAATCTACCAATCACGGTGTGGTATATGGCTCTCGAGGGCCGAACATTGACGTCATTTGTGTGATGCAAGCAGAGAAACATTTTGCCGCTTTTCCACTAGACCCGCACACGCTTTTCCTCCCTCGCTCACCCGCCTGCTTACTCTCTCAATCTTGCTCTCTCTCTCGCTTCCTCCCTCCCCGGGCACCGCAGTAAACAGTCCGGGCCGGGGAGACGAGCAGTCCATAGCTTCCGAAGCACTCCGCCGAAGGACCAAGCGACAATACAGAACTGTGGTGCGAATCTGGTGTGTAAAACATTAGTTATGATGTTAGCCCGTATGGGGCTAATTGTGCTACCGTAACTGTAAACGGCACGGCGTTGGCTCCAAACAGAGACAATTTTCGTTATTTGGGTCCAAAATGGCTATTAAAGTCAAAGTTAGCGCGATAACGCGTTAAATCTACATTTATAAAAAAAAAATTTGAACGGGCGATTGACACAAATATTTCGTTTTTGACATGCCGTGGTAGGTGGAACTCGGCTGCAGTTCACTTATGAGTACTGATGAGCCACAAGAAAGCAGAATTAGACAAACAAAAGTCAACCTTATGGATATATCAGGTTCAAAACCATGGAAAGTTGTTCTGCCGAAAAGAAATGACTATTTTTTGCCGTGAGATGAGGCGACATTCCTGCAGCAAACGCCTGCTGCGCGCTTGTTCAGAGGTAGGTGGTGCTTCACTAAGTGCAGTGCTAACATAACATTAGTTTATTACTGCGTGTGTATTCTCTGACTAGTTAAAATATTGTGTAAATTATTTGATAACATGTTATTGTCGAGTCCAAAATGATAAGGAGGCTCAATATTACATTTTATTATTTAAAGGCCTACTGAAATGAGATTTTCTTATTTAAACGGGGATAGCAGGTCCATTCTATGTGTCATACTTGATCATTTCGCGATATTGCCATATTTTTGCAACTTTTGGTCGCTAACAGAAAAGCCCTGCCTTTACCGAAAGTCACAGACGATGACGTCACCCGTTGAGGGCTCCTCATATCCTATCATTGTTTTTAATGGGAGCCTCCAACAATAAGAGCTATTCGGACTTAGAAAACGACAATTTCCCCATTACTTTGAGCAAGGATGAAAGATTCGTGTTTGAGGATATTGATAGCGACAGACTAGAGAAAAAAAAAAAAACCCGATTGTTTTAGTGAGTTTAATAGTACCTGGTAGTTGGAAGGGTGTGTCCACAGGTGTCTTGAGGCCAGTGTCTGATGGAAGTCGACGGCAGCTTTATAGACGGCACAAGCTCAGCTGATCTCCAGTAAGTGCCGACTTTTTACCACAATTTTCTCACTGAAAACTGCTGGTTGACATTTGGTCGGGATCCATGTTCGCTTGACCGCTCTGATCCATAGGAAAGCTTCACCTCCGGGAATTTTAAACAAGGAATCACCGTGTGTTTGTGTGGCTAAAGGCTAAAGCTTCCCAACTCCATCTTTCTACTTTGACTTCTCCAATATTAATTGAACAAATTGCAAAAGATTCAGCAACAAAGATGTCCGAAATACTGTGTAATTATGCGGTTAAAGCAGACGACTTTAAGCTGTGTGTGTGCGCAGCGCTAATATTTCCTAACAGTCCGTGACGTCACGCGTACGCGTCATCATTCCGTGACGTTTTCGAGACAAAACTCCCGGGAAATTGAAAATTGAAATTTAGTAAATTAAAAAGGCCATATTGGCATGTGTTGCAATGTTAATATTTAATCATTGATATATAAACTATCAGACTTCGTGGTGGGTAGTAGTGGGTTCCAGTAGGCCTTTAATAGATAAAGTTAAAACATTGTAATGCAGTAACACAAAACCACCCCACCTAAAAATTATATGTCAAGGTTACACTTATTAATGATAAAAAATCTGTGATTAGTCGCGATTAATTTTGAGTTAACTATGAACGAAATGGGATTAATCGCGATTAAATATTTTAATTGATTGACAACTCTAAAATTGATGCAACACTTTTGTTTTTGCCCCCATTTTTTATGTTTTCAAAGATCTAAAACGCTTACTAAAAGACCTATTCCTGTCAATTATTGTTCACAAATCGGTCTAAACTGTGTTAGTGAGCACTTCTTATTTGCCAAGATAATCCATCCCACCTCACAGGTGTGGCAAATCAAGGTGCTGATTAAACAGCATGATTATGGCACAGGTATTTGCCTTAGGCTGCTGACACTAAAAGGCCATGCTGACAAGTGCAGTTTAGCTTTAATGGCTGTCTGGCGGGGATCAAAAAAGCAGGTAGTATCTGGTGTGACCACCCTTTGCCAAACACAGTGCAACACATCTCCTTCACATAGAGTTGATCAGGTTGTTGATTGTGGCCTGTGGAATGTTGGTCCACTTCTCTTTAACAGCCGTAAGAAGTTGCTGGATATTGGCAGGAACTGGAACACGCTGTGGTACACGCCGTCCACGGCATCCCAAACATGCTCAATGAGTGACATGTCCGGTGATTATGCTGGCCATGCAAGAAATGGGCAATTCCAATAATTGTGTACAGATCCTTGCAACATGAATCCGTGCATTGTCATGCTGGAACATGAGGTGATGGTCATGGGTGAATGACACAACAGTTGTCCTCAAGATCTTGTGCATTCAAAATGCCATCAACAAACTGCACTGGCGTTCTTTTTCCATAATATACGCCTGCCCATACCATAACCTCAACCCCACCAATGGCCACTTGATTCACGTCAACATCAGCAAACCGCTCTCACACAAGACGCCACACATGCTGTCTGTCATCTGCCTTGAATAGGGAAAACTAGGATTCATCCGTGAAGAGAACGCCTCTTCATGTGCCAGAGACCATTGAATGTGAGCACTTGCCCACTCGACGAACTGCAGTCAGGTCAAGAGCATGCAGAGGAGCTTTCTCGAGACGGTTTCTCACAGGTTGTGCAGAAATTATTTGGTTATGCGAAACAGTTTTTGCAGCAGCTGTCCGGGTGGCTGGTCTCAGTTGATAATGGAGGTCCCAGGCTGGTCTGGTTACACGTAGTCTGTGGTTGTGAGGCCGGTTGTATGTGCTGCCAAATTCTCTGAAACGCTTTTGTAGACGGCTTATGGTAGAGAAATTAACATTTAATTCACAGGCAACAGCTCTGGTGGACATTCCTGCACTCAGCATACCAACTGCACACTCCCTTAAAACTCTGGACATCTGTGGCATTGTGTTGCGTGGCATTATGTTGATTTACCACACCTGTGAGGTGGGATAGATTATCTTGGCAAAGAAGAGATGCTCACTAACACAGATTTAGACAGATTTGTGAACAATATTTGAGAGGTATAGATTTTTTTGTGTACACAGTAAACGTTTTAGATCTTTGGGAAAAAATAAAAGTGTTCCGTTCATATTTTTGTTCAGTGTATTATGCTTTATTATGGTTAGTTTGTATGTTTAGCACCCAGCAACACTGCTCATGACATAGTGTTGTACTAAAGCTGCATCCGTCTAGCACTCGGCTTCTAAAACTTATTGCTTATCCTCTTTGTCTTCGGGATAAACAATATAAGATTCTGCATCATAATTTGTCCCAATGTGATTGTTGTGGGCTCTCACAAATTCTGCTTGATGAGCATAGTTGATAGGTAAGGGATCTTTGGTTCCTAACGCTACATCACAGATCACGTGATTGGCTTCTTCACTAAAATTAAAATAAAAAACTTGGCAATCTCCGTGCGACTGCTACTATGTTGATCATACCTGTTTGGAAGTCCTTAGGTATAATAAATCAGATATATATGATAATAGCGTCAAAATAGAAGCAACCTGTTTTTCTACTCTACTGGTACTTCAAGGAACAGTACAGTACAGTAGTTGTGAAAAACAAAAGAAAAAGAAAATACATTTTCTTACTTGGTGGCATTTCAGAAGGGAAGGCTGAATCATCAAAGCCGCCCTGTACACACACACACACACACAAACACACATTGTCTTTCAATAACAACTGTGCAATTCCCTGAGAGGACAGTTAGTCATGAATCGTGGCTGACCAATGAGAGGAGTGAAAGCTGTGAGTCATGCATGTGGAGATAAAGCAAGTGACAGCTGAAATTGGGGCAAGGTTATCATTACGACGCACTGCAGGCTTTATCAGCTCTGCTTATTTTCTTTTTAGTTCCACATCTTTTTGGAGGGGTTGTTCATCCCTTTTAAAAGAGTTAGTTTCAAAGTGCTTGTGAGAGATGATTACTGCAAGGAAATATAGTTCAATAATGTACTGGCGTGCGGCCCTTTTGGAGATAACACCTTAGTTAGCCTAAATGCAAAAGCCAAAGTCAGCTGTAAGATCCAGTTAGACTGCTGATATTAAACATTTTGTGTAGCATTATGCAAAGTCTGTTACTTCCTGTCACCTTTTTATTCAATTATTGTGATGCCTGTTTCTAAGATGAACATGCAGTACGTCTCTGACTGTGTGCTCTTACTCTTACATGAACATTGATTGACTTTGGCAGTTTGAGTCTATTCAAATCAATGTTCATTTGAGGTCTTCTTGAAATATAATTATATATTTGAACTCAGGGTGTTCCGATCAGGGTGTTTTGCTGCCAATTCCGATACTATCAAACGTGAGTGAGTTTGACTGATAGAGAACACATGTATTAACTATCGTTTTTATGTGCAATACCTATTATTTTACACCAAGTCAGTGGCCTTGTGGTTAGAGTGTCCGCCCTGAGATGATCGGTAGGTCGTGAGTTCACCATCGAGTCATACCAAAGACTATAAAAATGGGATCCATTTCCTCCCTGCTTAGCACGCAGCATCAAGGGTTAGAATTGGGTATTAAATCACCAAAATGATTCTCAAGCGCGGCCACTGCTGCTGCTCACTGCTGCTGCTCACTGCTTCTCTCACCTCCCAGGGGATGATCAAGGGGATGCGTCAAATGCAAAGAGTAATTTCACCACATTTAAAGCGTGTTTAACTACCAGTGGTACTTTACTTTTAACTTTACGGTATAGCACCGCTAAAGCTAAAAAAGTCCCCTAAGAGACATACCCATTAGTTTATGGAAGAAACCAGAGCTCTTAAACAGTCACGTAGAAAAGCACTGACTAAACTAGATGTCTTCCATCAAGCGTGGAGTACTAATTTAATAACCGATAAACACGCTCTTACCATAGCTATAACTAATTGTTACTCTAATCTTATTTGCCTCAATAAAAATGATTCCAAACTTGAACACTGGTGCGTCGCGAACCCAACAAGGGACTTCTCCCAGTAGATCCACCCACTTGGCTAATGACTTTATGCAAGTCTTTATGAGAGACATTGAGCTCATTAGAAAGGAGATTAAAGACACCACGTCTCAGCTCCAACCGGGTTCCGTTAACATAGGTATGAATGTGTGCGTTACAGCAAACGCATTCCAAAATCATCTCTCTCGTTATGAAAAAGTAACATTAAAAGGGAACTCTCGCGACGCATACTCAGGTTATATCGGCTTGCATGGACGGTAAAATCTTCGAAACAAGCAGTCCTGCGGCGTTTTACTTGTACAAAGTTTGACTGCCAGTTAACATGTAAATGTCCTCCAATAAACACACATGGTTGGTATTTGCTTGTACTTGCTTTATTTTTTAAGTCAAATCCTTTACAAAAGGTAAACATGGAAGGCTATAGGTTATTAGGAGCTAATAGCTACACAACAGCTAAGCACACAATAGCATACAAGCTAGACATTGGTAATAAGTAGGGATGCCACAAACAACATTTTTGGCCTTTGATCACGATCTGATTTTTTGACCTCGATTTCAAACCAAATACTTTAGACAATAAATTATAGAAGTGAAAATATTTTATACTGTGGCAAGTAGCTAAAGTAAACACAATAAAACAATAAAGCTTATCTTATTAAAATTTGAATATACTAGTATTGTAAGTTATATGATGCATTAAATTTGACTCCCTGACTTTGGAAACAGTAGCAAAAACTAAATGATTTTGTAATCATAAGAAAAAGAAAACATGCTCCTGATCATTTTAGTATCGTTTATATACTGAGACTGTAATGGGTATCTATAGTATAGATATCTGTATCGATCACCCTTACTTTAGCGATAGATTATTGTGTTGTCCTGCCTACCGTATGTGTAGCATGCTGAGCCATTAATTTTCCTCGAGTCCTCCAGTGATAATGGTACATGGAAGAAACTTGCTTTATTCTCCACCACGGCGGTGAGGATTAGTATCTTAGAATCATTACAGTATCTTTGGCACTGTCAGTAAACGATGCATTCGACCCTTTGTTCTGCCGTATTAGCGGGGACTACTTTCTGGCAATGCAACAACATATATATAAGGTTTCTCATTGTCATCCCATTGGGTTGAGTGTTTTCTTGCCCTGACGTGGGATCTGAGCCGAGGATGTCGTTGTGGCTTGTGCAGCCCTTTGAGACACTTGTGATTTAGAGCTATATAAGTAACCTTTGATTGATTGATTTATTGAATATGTTCTATATGGAAAATAAATAATACCTTGCATATTTTTCAATCTACATTCATACAGTTTACTTTATTGGCAATTTAAAAACATGCAATCAATACACCTTTGATTTTTTTGTAAAAATCTTTCCAGTGCCCTTGTTTCAAACATGACCCAATGTGCCACCATTCTTGTTGTCTTTGGAATACTTTTGACCCTTCGAGCTTATGCTCTTTTCCAAGTTGATTTTCAACCACACAAAAAAGTTTGTGAGTACAACATAATGTGTGTTGAATGTGCATAAAGTCATCTTCATTACTTTTTTATGATATACTTGTAAAAAAAAAAAAAAAAATCATAGAATTGCTTGGCGAGCCATTTAGGTGACGTGTAAAGTCAGCATCACTGAAGACATGGTCTGAGTCTGGTGAAGTAAGAAGTTGGGATGTCACTTTTGATTGTGCTGACAACTCAGCCAGTGCCAACACCGTGGATAGACACTTTTTTAAGCAAACTTGCTCTTTTTACTCCCTTCAAAAACACACCGGAGGACAGGGTGGGGGTCATCCGTCCATCCATTTTTACCGCTTTTTCCCTTTGGGGTCGCGGGGGGCGCTGGTGCCTATCTCAGCTACAATCGGGCAGAAGGCGGCGTACACCCTGGACAAGTCGCCAACTCATCGCAGGGTGGGGGTCATATCTATGCAAAACTTACTATTTGTGACTGTTAACACCTGTTTTATTTTATTTGGAATTTACGGAAAATGTGAAATCAAACCATGGAAATGGAAATGTGTTCTAAACAAGCGAATTGCTATCGATTTGTTTCAGTAATCGACTAAAGTAGCAATTAAATTGTTCGATTAATCCATTAATCGGACAAAACACACTTTATAGCCTCAATGTGTTGTGGAAGTCTTGCGCTTCCGGGTTCTTCGGACCACCAATTACTGACAGGAGAGTGGCGTGCATGTCTCGGAACAATAATTTATTTTTCAATAAATATCTTTTGTCGGGCTTTTCAGCCATCTGCCCATCCCCCCAACCCTCCAGATTGTATTTTAGGAAAAATAGTTAAAATTAAAAAACTTTCCTTCTTTTTCTAAAAAATGCACAACCTCAATATTTAACTTGTACTTTTAAAATGTGTGCACTAATAGAAATATCAATAAAGAAACTTCTTTGCTTTTTGCCGCCATATACTACAGCTCACTCATTGCAGCAACCGTTCGAACACTATTTCCGCCCCTCAGTTATAATACAAATAGTCAATTTTATTTATAAAGCACTTTACATTTTAAAAAAAATCTCAAAGTGCAAATACTAATTAAACAAATAATCGGAGCAACAGGATATAAATCTAAGCTTTTTTCTAATCTAAGTACCGGTATGCGCTTTAATTGCTAAATTTTTTGTGACATAGTTATTATTGATTACACCCGCGGATATCTTCATATCTGATTGGTAGAGCAGAGGTTCTGAGACTTTTTTTTGCCAAATACCAACTCAGCAAAAATGCTCGCCAATGAAAATAATACACTATACCTAAATAATGTAATAATACTTTAAGATTATATTAATTAAGTTTAAAATAATACAAAACCCAAAATCAGTGAAGTTGTCACGTTGTGTAAATCGTTACTAAAAACAGAATACAATGATTTGCAAATCCTCTTCAACTTATAGTCAATTAAATAGACTGCAGAGACAAGATATTTAGGATAGATAGGGACGGCGTTGCGATGTGGGGAAGTGGCCGTGCGCAACCCGAGGGTTTCTGGTCCAATCCCCACCTAGTACCAACCTCGTCACGTTTGTGTGTCCTGAGCAAGACACTTCATCCTTGCTCCTGATGGGTGCTGGTTAGCGCCTTGCATGGCAGCTCCCTCCATCAGTGTGTGAATGTGTGTGTGAATGGGTAAATGTGGAAGTAGTGTCAAGTACCTTGAAGGTAGAAAAGCGCTATACAAGTACAACCCATTTATCATTTATATTTATTGTTCGAACTGAGAAACTTTATTTTTTTTGCAAATAATCATTAACTTAGAATTTAATGGCAGCAACACATTTTAAAATAGTTGGCACAGGGGCATTTTTACCACTGTGTTACATGGCCTTTCCTTTTTACAACACCCAGTAAACATTTGGGAACTGAGGAGACCAATTATTGAAGCTTTTCAGGTGGAATTATTTCCCATTCTTGCTTGAAGCTCAAGTTGTTCAACAGTCCAGGGTGTCTTTTGTGGTATTTTAGGCTTCATAATGTGTCACACATTTTCAATGGGAGACAGATCTGGACTACAGGCAGTCCAGTCTAGCACCCGCACTCTTTTACTACAACAAAGCCATGCTGTTGTTACACGGGCAGAATGTGGCTAGGCATTGTCTTGCTGAAATAAGCAGGGGTGTCCATGACAACGTTGCTTGGATGGCAACATACTGTATGTTGCTCCAAAACCTGTATGTACTTTTCAGCATTAATTGTACCTTTACAGATGTGTAAGTTACCCATGCATTGGGCACTAATACACCCCCATACCATCACATATGCTGGCTTCTGAAATGTGCGCCTATAATAGTCCGGATGGTTCTTTTCCTCTTTGGTCCGCAGGACACAAGGTCGACAGTTTCCAAAAAAACAATTTGAAACGTTGACTCATCAGAGCACAGAACACTTTTCCACTTTGCATCAGTCTATCTTAGATGAGCTTGGGCCCAGCAAAGCTGGCTGTGTTTCTGGGTGTTGTTGATAAATGGCTTTCGCTTTGCAAAGTACAGTTTTAACTTGCACTTACAGATGTAGCGATTAACTGCAGTTACTGACAGTGGTTTTATGAAGTGTGCCTGAGCCCAGGTGGTGATATCCTTTACACACTGATGTCGCTTTTTGATGCAGTTCAGCCTAAAGATCAAAGGTCACGGATATTCGCTGTTGGTTTTCGACCTTGCCACTTACGTGCAGTGATTTCTCCAGATTCTCAGAAAATGTTGCTGATATTATGGACCGTAGTTTGGTGAACTGAGATGAGGTGGCGACTTGTCCAGGGAGTTCACCGCCTTCCGCCCGATTGTAGCTGAGATAGGCACCAATGCTCCCTGCGAACCCAAAGGGAATACGTGGTAGGAAATGGATGGATGGATAGTTTGGTGAAATCCCTAAATTGCCTGCAATAGTTCATTGAGAAATGTTGTTCTTAAACTGCTCGACAATTTTTGTTCACAAAGTGGAAACCCCCGCCCTATCTTTGTTTCTTGGAAGCTGCTTTAATACCCAATCATGGCAGTCATCCATCCATCCATCCATCCATTTATTCTACCGCTTATTCCCTTTGGGGACGCGGGGGGCGCTGGTGCCTATCTCAGCTACAATCGGGCGGAAGGCACTGTACACCCTGGACAAGTCGCCACCTCATCGCAGGGCCAACACAGATAGACAGACAACATTCACCCTCACATTCACACACTAGGGCCAATTTAGTGTCGCCAATCACCCTATCCCCAGGTGCATGTCTTTGGAAGTGGGAGGATGCCGGACTACCCGGAGGGAACCCACTTATTCACGGGGAGAACATGCAAACTCCACACAGACAGATCCCGAGTCCGGGATTGAACCCTGACTACTCGGGACCCTCGTATTGTGAGGCAGACGCACTAACCCCTCTTCATGGCAGTCGCGTGTTCCTAATTAGCCTGTTTACCTGCGGGATGTTCCAAATAAGTGTTTGATGAGCATTTTTTCTGCCTTGATTGTCAAAGGTAACTTGTGACATTTATAACCAAATACATGCTTTTCATAGTCTGGAAATGTTGTGTTCTACTTATGACTGGGGACACATTTTCTGGGTGCACATATGATGGAATAATTTGTATTCCATTCTAACTTCATGTGGGATTAATGACGTATGTCTAAATTCACCATTTTTTTTTTTCAGAAAATGCTACGTACAGTTCTGTACAAAATAAGCTATATTATGGTAGTACATCAGTTGGGGAAAATGAGTAAATTAAATTAGTAAAATAATGTAATTTTCTTTTAATATTATTATTCATTCTTTCTTCTGATAAAAAAAATCCAACCAACATATGCATGTAAACAAACATGATTTGTATATTTTCAGAATGTGCTTGGCCTATCAGAACAATAAATACAATGTATAATATTAACAATCTGAAATTGTATTTATTTCTAAGTTATCATGCTGTGAATTTACCAGTCCGGCCCTCTTCAGAATAGTTTTTTTCGACGTGGCCCCCAATCTAAAATGCGTTCGACGCCCCTGCTTTAAATAAACCCATTTCTAGATCAGTTGAACTGAAGTCTCTCTTTTCTGCTTTGCCCCCAGAGGACGCGCTAGTCCTACCCTGGAGGATATGCTAGCTGTTCCAAGTCAGGACCCGGGATGGACCACTCCTCTGCATCAGTTAGTGTTGTTTCTGTGCTGCCAACTTGTCTACATGCAATGCTATGCACTGGACTGTCACGTTATTAACCCTAACCACTCAGCATCAATTGCACCGGTTACAATATCTTTCATCCCAGTATACAGTACAGGCCAAAAGTTTGGACACACCTTCTCATTTCAATGCGTTTTTTTTTTTTTTTTCAAGACTATTTACATTGTAGATTGTCACTGAAGGCATCAAAATATGACACCTGTGAAGTGAAAACTATTTCCGGTGACTACCTCTCATAGCTCATCAAGAGAATGCCAAGAGTGTGCGAAAAAGTAATCAGAGCAAAAGGTGGCTATTTTGAAGAAAGTAGAATATAAAACATGTTTTGAGTTATTTCACCTTTTTTTGTTAAGTACATAACTCCACATGTGTTCATTCATAGTTTTGTTGCCTTCAGTGACAATCTACAATGTAAATAGTCATGAAAATAAAGAAAACACATTGCATGAGAAGGTGTGTCCAAACTCATAGTCCATGTGGATGATATATGTAAAAATAATTTAATTTCTTCTAAATTTTGGTGGGTGCAGCTAAAATTCTGGATCGCTCCAAAACCCAGAAAGGACAGTTATCCAAATGTAATTAATACACTGTAAAGTTCAATTTAAAGTACCACCAAATTTTAGTTTCTTGGGTGTCGTCACTACCTACCCCTGTCGGGAATGGGTAATTTGCGCGCCTGCTGCCTTCCTTTGATGTGGTAGCTGTTTCTCAGGCTCCCTCTCCGGAATCGAACCCTGATTCCCCGTTACCCGTTGTCATCATGGTAGGCACAGAACCTGCCATCGAAAGTTGATAGGGTCGGGAAGGTAACTCTGCGGGTCCATGGAAGTTTTTCTGACCCTGCCTAACTCGATCCCCTGTTGAGGTCCCGAAACACTGTTCAATTTCGGGTTTTCCTGAGCGAGAAGCATTTTGAGGGTGTCCAAAGATTGTTGTTCTGTGGCCTCGCCAAACTCACACTCAATGTTACTTTCAGGTGCAGTGGAGACTGCATGCCTCTTGGCCTTGCGATACCTGTCAGTTAAGTTAAGTTAAGTTAAAGTACCAATGATTGTCACTCACACACTAGGTGTGGTGAAATTACACTCTGCATTTGACCCACCCCTTGTTCCAGCCCCTGGGAGGTGAAGGGAGCAGTGAGCAGCAGCGGTGGCCGCGCTCGGGAATCATTTTAGTGATTTAACCCCCAATACCAACCCTTGATGACGAGTGCCAAGCAGATAGGTAATGCGTCCCATTTTTATAGTCTTTGGTATGACTTGTCGGGGTTTAAACCCACGACCTTCAAGTCTCAGGGCGGACACTCGAAACCACAAGTCCACTGAGCAGGTTTAAGCGGGTTAAAGAGTTAAAAAAATATATACATATATATATATATATATATATATATATATATATATATATATATATAAAGGTAACTCTCCATGTTTACCTGACCATGGGCTAAAGTTGTCATGTTCTGTGGTCCTGTTTTGCTTGGCTATGTTCAGTTGTTTTTTGGACTCTATTAGTTCCTGCTTTTTGATGCACTCTTGTTTGTTTTGGTTGCCATGGTGGCATGATTTTCACCTGCTGCTAGTGTTCGGACACTCGCACCTGTTATCAATCTTGACACAACTATTTAAAGCCTGTAGTTGCCAGGTAGTACTCCTGGAAGCATTACCCCTGATACTCGAATGATTACGCGGTCCATGCCATAGTGCTCAAGCCATTGCTCTGTTGTTTTTGACTTTTTCACGCCACAGTAAGTGTTTTGTTTATGTCCATAGTTCAGGGTATGTGTTTACGTTTTTGTTCCTATGCTAAGTTTGTGTCTCCGCCTGGTGCGCGCCTTTGGTTTGTTCTTTTGATAGAGTAATTAAATCATGTCTTTACCTTCACGCCTTGTCCAGTCCAGTCGCTTTGCACCCCGGGAAGAAGTTCATCACAGCGAGAGCCCCGCATTAAGCTGCTCCACAGTCTTCGTCCTTACAAAAGTAAATTCCCCTCAGCATATTACAACAGATCGAGAGGTCTAACGGCGGGAAAATGAATTAGCCTTTTACCAAACGTCCGTCTTTAATGAGGTAGGTGTTTCGCTGATCTGTGGCCAGAGGACAATAAGCAGAAAGGAAATAATAGTTGTGTTCTAACTTCAATCATTTTCTGCTGCCTGTCTGAAAGGAGTTGAAAATTATTGCCTGTGACAGTTGTGGTTAAGATATGAAAATCACTTTAAAGGCAAAAATGTGTTGAGTTGGATGCTGGGTGAAAAAAAGATCTAATATGTCTTGCTCCACTTTCCGTGTCACTCTGAAGTCTTTCATTCCCGTTCTCATTCTCCTCACCTCAGCTCATCTGCAGCGCTCACCTCCCCCTCACATGTCTTCAAAAAGCCCATCTTCATCACCATCATTACCGCCGTTGTGTTTTTCGGTGACACTTCCCCATTTAATTGGAAACCTGAAGTATTATCAGATGTTTTGTGTTTCTCCCCTGTGTAACATCTGCCTCTCTCCCCCTCCTTGTAGTTTTCTGAGGCGTGTCATTGTGGCTTTATGCCGCTAATTTGCCACTGAAGAATCCTCTGCAAACGAGAGGAGGGGACAAGTGTTGCCTCCAGGAGAGCAGCAGCAGCCATGGTGTCACATTGTGTGGGAACGATGAGGACATGAAGGAATGCTGTACGCCTGCTGTTCGATCTCGCTGATAAAGCACTGGAAAGTGACTGTGCAGCACTTCCTCAAGAGATCACAATCGTTGAGTAGACCTAGTTTGCGGGGACATGGCTGTAAATGTTTCACCAGCTTCCCCACAGAGCTTGCTTTGTTTCAAACAAGGGTTGTCAGAAAAATTCCAGGACTGTTGATTGTACTCCTGGATGTGAGGGGCATCGTCCGAATGGAGTTCCTGCCACAAGGCCAGACCTTCAACCTGCGCGATGTTTGCTTTGTTCGGTGCGCGTGAAGAGGCGAGATTTGGGGCAGGACAGTTGCTCACAATGCGCCAAGCATCCCGGCAATTCCGAGATGTGCATGAAAGAGTGGCGGAGAAGGTCGGGAAAGCGTGTCAGACTTGTAGTTTAGATTTGAAATACACTGTGTCTTTTGTGACATCAGTCTTGAAACCCCATCCATCCATCCATTTTCTACCGCTTATTCCCTTTGGGGCCGCGGGGGGCGCTGGTGCCTATCTCAGCTACAATCGGGCACCCTGGACAAGTCACCACCTCATTGCAGCAGTCTTGAAACATATCTGTTAAACCATGAAAAACAGGGGTAGGGAACCTATGGCTCTTTGGATGACGGCAACTGGCTCTCCGATAAATCTTAGCTGACATTGCTTAACAGGATAAGTAATGAATAATTATGCTGTTAGTCACATTGTTAAAAATAATGCCACTCATCTATCCATTTCTACCGCTTGTCCCCTTTGGGGTAGCGGGACGTGCTGAAGCCTATATCAGCTGCATTCGTGCGGAAGGCGGTGTACACCTTGGACAAGTCACTACCTCACCACAGGGGCAACACAGATAGACGGACAACATTCACACTCACATTCACACACTATAGACCATTTAGTGTTGCCAATCAACCTATCCCCAGGTGCATGTCTTTGAAGGTGGGAGGAAGCCAGAGTACCTGGAGGGAACACGGAGTACCTGGAGGGAACCCACACAGTCACGGGGGGAACGTGCAAACTCCATACAGAAAGATCTAAAGCTCAGGATTGAACCCAGGACTACTCAGGGCCTTCGTATTGTGAGGCACATGCACTAACCCCTCTATCACCGTGCTGTGAAAAATAATGTTCAAAATATAAAATATTGTCATGCATTTTCATCCATCCATCCGTTTTCTACCGCACCTGTTCAAGAAGTCACATCAATGGTAAGAAGTATTTTATTTATTATTTGTTAGCTTCAGAATAAAAATGTTATTAAAAAGAATAAGAGACTTATTATACTCTAAAAATGTTGGTCTTACTAAAAAATGCACACATTTAGTTGTATTCAGTGTTAAAAACTATTATATGGCTCTCACGGAAATACACTTTAAAATATTTGGCTTTCACGGCTCTCTAAACCAAAAAGGTTCCCGACCCCTGGTGTAATGCAAAAATTGTGTGATTAAAACAAATTGTAAAACTCAAACTCAAACTCAAACTATAAGTTTGCCGATTGCACGTGCAATACAAGCAATCCAGTCCTCCAATAAACACACACATTTAGGCTTTCCTTGTATTTAAGTCAAGTCATTTACAATAGGTAACCATGGTAGGCTATAAACTACTAAGAGCTAGCAGCTACACAACAGCTAAGCACACAATAGCACACCAGCTAATAATAAGTGTCCTTATTTGAACAATATTGCACTGGAACACAGCATATGTGGTAATATAAACAAGTGTAATGGAGGCCAGCCACTCTGGCATATTAGAAAATATTCAGTAACAAACTGTTTAACAAAATTTAACTTACTGCATCATGAGCTTAGTGAATTGTGAAGCAAATTATATTTTTTTATCGTTTTTTTCTCTACAGACTCAAAGTGCTTCACATGTTGAAACCCATTATCTACATCTTTAATCTGTTAGGATACGTTGCCCTGATCATAGTTTTTTTATGTTTATTTAGGTTTTGATTCCCTTGTGGATTAAGTTCTGTTTCAGCACCCTTGTTCCGTGTTTCTTTGTTGTCATGGGTGCTGATTATTTTCACCTGCCTCTGATTAGTGTTCGGGACGCTCACTTGTTCCCAGGCACTAATCAAAGAGCTATTTAGTCCTGCCTGTCGCTTCACTCAGTCGGGTGTTTTTGTTTGCTCTCATGCAACGGTTATGTGTTTTACTCAGGAAACCTGAACTAAGTTTTGCCTTCTGTGTTTTCTTGTGCATATGCTTTGCTTTCCATGTGAGCTATTCTGCTAGCTTCCCATGCTATAGGAACGCTTGTATCGTTTGTTTGTGTATGTTTTTGAATTATTTTAAGGAATAAATTATTTCCTACCTGCACCTTTGTCTCTGGAGTTCCTGCTGCATCGCTTGGAAGAACAATCCGCGCATTACCATGCAACCACCACGTTACATAATCTACATTTAAAGCAGTGTGGGTGGCATAGGGAGCGGGTGGGCCAAGTGTTTTGCTCAAGGACACTACAACAGTGACTAGGGCGGTGAAAGCAGGAATCGAACCTGATTGAACCTGGAATCCCCAAGTTGCTACCAACCGAGCCAGGCCGACCTCAGCTTAATTTAATAAAATGATTGTGACCGTTAGGCATCACCCCAAATAATTATGACTTCACTTTGACTTAAAGACTGCATAAATCCATTCCAGATTTACTACTATGCTCTCTGTTTAAATACTTTTACTAAAACTTTTTTTAACATCCCACACTTGAAAATAATACACGTTTTTTTGTGTCTTGCTGATGTCGTGTCAGATCAATGTCGGTATCTGCCAAAATCAAAGATCCAATATAATTTAGGGTTCCACTGCTGGACTGCGACCAGTTAACTGGTAAACTTCTGCCAATTTAACGGCAGAAGTTTCCGGGCTCTAATCTGCGTACTTCTTCTACAATTTAAATAGGACAAAGGTGGATAATGTGAATATATTAACTATCAGCTCAAGGCTCAGTGGATTTGTGGTTAGAGTGTCCGCCCTGAGATTGTAGGTCATGAGTTCAAACTCCGGCCGAGTCATACCAAAGACTATAAAAATGGCAACCATTACCTGCCTGCTTGGCACTTAGCATCAACGGTTGGATTCGGGGGTTAAAACACTAAAATGATTCCCGAGTGCTACCACCGCTGCTGCTCACTGCTCCCCTCACTTCCCAGTGTGTGAAACAAGAGGAAGGGTCAAATGCAGAGGGTGATTTAACCACACTTAGAGTGTGTGTGACTATCAGTTGTACTTTACCTTTAGCATATTTTATTACAAGTACACTTAAACATCTTTTATGTGGTCATCAATGCATGAACAATATTGTCTGTGAAGTGAATTAATTAACTCTAATATTATGTTTTGCATATGGTGAATGAGTATATTCACCTTGGAAAAAGCAAACCACCAGTTTAAATGGTAGGTTTTAACATAGTAACATAGGGTCTTTTAGTATTGACATTTGTGTGTGGATTGGATTAGTTCTCGCGGAAGAAAAGGCAATAAAAGTGGATCTTTGTATGCAAAAGTGATGGCCTGATTTGTGAGAAGAGACTACATGTTTAATGACATCATCTAAGATACAACCGGCATCTGTTTTCTGTTTTCTTTTCAGTCACTTACACACAAACATCCCCTTTATGGCCAGGATGTAATCTCCTGATTTAGCACACATACACATACACAGACAGGAAGTAGGATTATAAAACTGATGGTTTGGCTTCTCCAAGTTAGGAGTGCTTCATTTTTGACCTGACCTCCTCCAGGAACTGCGGTCCTGTATAATGACCCTCGCTTGTAATATAGCAATTTTTGGTTTAGTACAGCGCCTCCGACGTCTCTTTTGATCCAGCCGCACTGCCGTCTCACCCTTCAGTCAAGACCAGCAGTGCAGTGATCTCTCCAGATTTTCAGAACCTTTTGATGATATTACAGACAGTAGATGGTGAAATCCCTAAATTCCTTGCAATAGCTTGTTGAGAAATGTTGTTCTTAAACTGTTTGACAATTTGCTCACGCATTTCTTCACAAAGTGGTGGCTCTCGCCCCATCCTTGTTTGTGAATGACTGAGCATTTCATGAAAGATGCTTTTGGAGAGGCGGAGCCAATGAGCCGACAGCGGGTTAGGACAGACTACGGTCCTACCCGAGATGGCGACCAGGAGGCGGGGCATGCGGCGGAGAGTAGAGGCGGGACGCACTCAGAGCGACGCTGCAGCCAACCAAGTCAGGTGCGTAAATGACACACCTGTGCTCAATCTCTGCATCTGCTGCTGCAGTACAAAAGGGGCGAAGGAGGAACGATCGGGGAGAGGTAGGCGAGGAAACCAAGGCAATGAACGACCAACGAGCACAACGAGCGAGATCCAGACGAAGATGAGGCACCGCAGCAGACGCAACCATCGGGTACCGAAAGGTGCACTACGGCAAACAGGAAGTGCCAGCGAGCCAGAAATTGGCGTGACCGGCTGGCCAGACGACATGATTATTGAAACACTAAATCAGGGTCAACCCTGTTACGATGCGTCCTGTATCGAGTGTCACCGCAACCCATACGACGACAAGTGGAGACACGTCACACTGCTTTTATACCCGAACATGGCACCCACCCGTTCCCAATTAGCCTGTTCACCTGTGGGATGTTCCAAATAAGTGTTTGATGAGCATTCCCCAACTTTATCAGTCTTTTTTGCCACTTGTGCCAGCTTTTTTGAAACATGTTGCAGGCTTCAAATTCCAAATGGGCTAATACTTGCAAAAAATAAAAACGTTTTCCAGTTCGAACGTTAAGTATCTTGTCTTTGCAGTCTTTTCAGTTGAATATAGGTTGAAACTGATTTTTAAATCATTGTATTCTGTTTTTATTTACGATTTACACAACATGCCAACTTCACTGGTTTAGGGTTTTTTATGTCAATAAACCAGGGCTGTATAAAGTGCAGCCTGTGTTACCTTGTAGTAATAAATTAGGCGGCAACAATGGAAAAAATACAGCAAAAGAATGTGATGTAACAAAAATAATACATGTTAAAACAGTAACATTTTAGTATGGTTAACACATATTAACCATTAATGAGTTGCTTATTAACTTGCAAATTAGTAACAGCTTGGCTTTTAATGAGTTACTATTAAGTACTTATTAATGCCTTATTCTGCACGACCTTATTACACAACCAGTAAGCCATTAACTAAGATTCTTCCCTCAAAAACCTCAGAATGATTGCTTATTAGTAACTCTATACCTACAGTATATGTTCCGTTAGTGTCCAAATAACTCTAAATTAAGTCTGTGTTACTTTAATAAGCAACTGTCAAGACTAGGACTATGTTGTGGTTTGTTTTCCCGTGGTGCAAATCGACTGGACCGGACATGGCGTGAAGGTAAAGACCTCTTTTAATATTAACTTGAAAAAGGAACAAACAAAAGGCGCGCACAAGGCGAGAACAAACTTGGCAATGAAAACAAAAACTATTACTATAACGTAAACTATGGACATAAAACAAAACTTGCAAACTATGGCATGAATAACGAAAACTTACTTGGAACGAGAAAAGAGTATGGATCATGAGCATGGATAACAAGGGTGATGTCGCAAGGCTGACTGCCTGGCAACTACAGGCTTAAATAGTGCTGTGATTATTGACAGCTGCGTGAGTCCAAACAAATGAGCCGGGTAAAACTAGTGGTTGTCATGGAAACTAAAACAAACCTGGGTGCGCAAAAACAGGAACTAATGTAGTCAAAAACAAAACTAAACAGACATGATCACAAAGACAGCCACTAATTATTGGTGAATATGTTCCCCATACTAAAGTGTTACCCTTAAAACTAATAACCTATTCTGTTTGAAAATATGTAAAAAAATTAGTTTTAACATTTTTTCTTTTTTTTAAATACATGCGTTATTGCATGTTATGCATATTGTATGATGATGTCATTTTGACTCACACAAGCCATGCCCCTGTCACCACAACTTGATTGCCAGTCTGTGGGGAACACTGCATGTTGTTTATAATTAGTATCGTTCAAATTGTAGGTTATAGAGATATTTGTTTTATGCGCAGCGTATTCTTTGACGTACATATACGAGAAGGCAGCATCCATAAGATGGAATTTGCTCCTTGAACAGTGCTTGAACTCTGCTCACTTTGAATATTTGTGTGTGTGCATATGTGTGTGTGTGTGTAGGCTATATTGACGAGCGGCAGAGCTGTTTTTCACGGGGAGCTCGTGGGCCTCGTCAAAATAGCAGTGAGAAAACACAGAGTGACAGCTGTAGCCTTTCTGCTTCCTTAGACTAACGCGGTTATTTGTCTCCCGCCTGCTTCACAGATCACGCGCACACGCACCTAAGATCTGTAGCCGCGGTCACACGCTGTGACCAATGGAATACCAGCACACCAGTTGCATAAACACACAACATAAAAATGTCTTCAGAGATGCAGTGTGGTAAACATTTTACTGGAGAGCCCGGTCCTTTGATGAATAGGCTGTACGAAAAACAAAGTACTGGCGAACTGCGCTTAGAATGTCAAACAAAACCAGTCCAATGCTTGACTGGCTTATGCAACCAAAGAAGAGAAAAACATTTTCGGTCGGACAACCGATGGACTAAAATTATGCACACTCAAGTCGTATCTTAACTGACAAACTCAATTGGTTTCTATGACCAAGGTCAAAACACTCAATGTTGCATATAGAAATGTAATAAAATACATTTAATCCATGCTTTCCCTCCCAAAGAACTAACTTTCAACATGTAAAACAAATTCTTAGCTCAAGGATCTCAGACATGCGGCTGCGGGCCAATTGCGGCCTGCGAGACGTTATTTTGCGGCACCCACCTTAATATGAAAGTTTAATTTTAGCGCGGCCCCCGAGTTTTATATGAATGCCGTTTGACAGCATTGTGTTGTTTGGGTCCGAAATGGCTCTTTCAACGTTCTGGGTTGCCTACCCCTGCGTTGGTGGAAAAGCGGTCAATGAGTGAAAGCGACAGAGACGTTGCCATTGAGACGAGGGTTTTCTTACGTGCCTGACTGCGGTCACACCTGTCTGTCAGTAATAACAGTCCCCGATAACCTGGGCCAATTCAACCCGTTAATTGTTTTTTTTGTTGTTTAATTTGCATTGCCTCACACGGCGAACACTACATATATTTCTATACGACGCCGGATAACACTCCGGGAGCCGTCACTTTTTTGCGCTTGCTATCCTGGTACTTTACCGGCTGTTATCCGGGAAAGTACCGGAACGACACACATTGCGGAAACAGCATTATTCTCCGTGCGTCGGCTGATTACAAATATATTCCACAACCCCAAACATGTATTTTTCAAAGCCTGCAGTGAAGAGAAAGGTTAGTGATGAGCGAAGACAATTTCAGAAAAAGTGGGGCATGCAATATTTCTTTGTTGAGCACAGGGGAACCCCGACGTGTCTTATTTGCACAGAGAAAGTTGCAGTGCACAAGGAATACAATTTGAAACGTCATTATACAACTAGACATGCTAAGGAGTATGCAACATTTTTTCAATAAATCTTTTCTTGCGGCCCAGCCTCACCCAGACTGCGTCCAGTGGCCCCCAGGTGAATTGAGTTTGAGACCCCTGTCTTAGATGATAATAGTTTCATGAAGTAATTACCATCATCATCGGGCGAGCCTGGGCGCCTGGGCCCGCTCGATTACATGCCAGATTAATAATAGTAGTAATATAATTTTAGCTGCTTCCCCGTAAAACATACTATTAACAGCTTTTCAATATTTTCATGGATAAATGACTGAAATTTAGATATTATTTTTAACATGCGTGGCTGGCATTATCAACTTGGTCTGCTTCAGTATAGTGATATGCTCCAACTGCTTCACCATGTTATTGACAATTTTTTTATTTAATTTATTGAGAATGATCATCATTTTCTCCCTTCACAGTTTCTACCTTAACATACTTGGGAAAACAAAGTTATGTTCAGCTCTAGCTATAAGTTAATTATCGCGAGTAAAACCAGATGTTTTGGTCGGATCCTACGGGGTTCACAGTGACATTTGCTCTCAACCCAAATTTTTGCTTGCAACGTAAAGTATAAAATTTAGCAGAGACAAAACTGATTAAAAAAACAAAACTCTTAAACGGGCTGTTTGTAGCTTCCTCACAGTTACATTTTACAAAGCAAAAATATAACAAGAACACCATTGGCTAGCTCAGGGGTGTCAAACTAATTTTAAATCAGGGGGCCACATGGAGAAAAATGTACTCCCAAGTGGGCCATTGTGGTAAAATCACGGCACGATAATTCAAAAATAAAGACAACTTCAGAATGTTTCTTTGTTTTAAAAATAGACGTGCGCATTCTGAAAATGTACAAATGATAATGTTGTTGGGGTTTTTTTTACACTTACACGTTGCGGTTAATAGTATTTTATCTTTGTTTGTCGTTATTTATACTTTCTGAATACATTCTGTGATAATGTTCATCAGTCTAGTCATTGTTGTTAATTTTCCATTCTGTCAAGAGAAAAAATAACATCAAAATCAAATGGCAGGATGTTATTTAACAGAACACATTAGTTTTATTTTTCAAAATTAATAAGTTGGTGGGTGGGACGGCGTGGCTCGGTTGGTAGACTGGCCATGCCAGCAACTTGAGGGTTCCAGGTTGGATTCCCGATACCGCCATCCGAGTCACTGCCGTTGTGTCCTTGGACAAGACACTTTACCCACCTGCTGTCAGTGCCGCCCACACTGGTTGAAATATAATTGAAAGATGTAGATAATAAGTTTCACTATGTAAAGCGCTTTAAGTTTCTAGAGAAAAGTGCTGTATAAATAAAAATCACTTCACAATACACTTATGTAATAAAAATGTTTACAGTAGCGAAAAAAAGAGAAGCAACAAATGTTGCTGTTATGATAGAATATATGTTCATAGGCTAACAACACCCAAAGCTAATGTTACATACGTAGTTACATCATTACGTCTGGGAAGACGTAAGAGGGCGGGATCTAACGCTTGGATTGGAACATTAGCGGCCTCTTGGTATCTGGGTAAATGTTGTAAACAGCCCCTTTGTTTTGGGGCACACTTAACACTATCATCCCCGACACCCGTTCTCGGGTGGATTTTGTGTAAGAGGAGGAGGGGTGGGGGGGGGGGGGGGGGGGGTAATAATTTTGCAATGCAGTCTCCTAAAGATGATGGGGAAAGCACCACTCAACATAGCAACTGACGCTGTAGTCAAAGTTGGAATTTCCACAAATATTTAACACACTACTGTCATCTGGTAGCTATAATGGATAATGCACCCCTTCCCAATGTGTCACGTTTCACGTTTCAGGTGGACAATGACGAATGGGTCCATATGAATCCCATCCCTACTGTATGTATTGAATTCAAATCTGATTCTTGGCGCCCAATTAATTTCAAACCACCCCCCCACCCATTTTCTGCCGCTTATTCCCGTTCGGGGTCGCGGGGGGCGCTGGCGCCTATCTCAGCTACAATCGGGCGGAAGGCGGGGTACACCCTGGACAAGTCGCCACCTCATCGCAGTAATTTCAAACCAATTCTAGATATTATTTTTTGGTATGAAATGTATCATTCAACTTTTTCAAAACACGTTGCAAAAGCTATTTTTTTTTGCTGCTGATGTGTGATTTATACGAAGAAGCATGGAGATGCCTTAAAAATGTATTTAAAAAAATTAATTATTTGGAATTGACACCTGCGACATCCTGAGTCCTAAAGGTACATTATTACTGTACGATAATAAAATATTCTCCAACAATGTTGCTCCGCTAATAGCTCGCTGTCAACTGCAGCGTTAGCTATCTTAAATACTAACCTGAAAATAAATTATCCTTAGTGTGTGAATGTGGGTGTGAATGTTGTCTGTCTATCTGTATTGTGTTGGGCCTGTGATGAGCTGGCGACTTGTCCAGGGTGTACCTTGCCTTCCGCCCAGATGGAGCTGGGATAGGCTCCAACACCTCCTGCGACAACGGTAGAAAACGGATGGATATTTTTTTTAAATTGTAAGCTATAGTGAGTAGGATGTCCATGTCACTGCCATTTATAAACGACTATAGTGAATGTGAGTCTAAATGTTGTCTGTCTATCTGTGTTGGCCCTGCGATGAGGTAGCAACTTGTCCAGGGTGTACCCCGCCTTACGCCCGATTGTAGCTGAGATAGACACCAGCGCCCCCCGCGACCCCAAAGGGAATAAGCGGTAGGAAATGGATGGATGGATATACACAATGACTTGGATATATGTGTCTATTCAGGTCTATTTTCATACAAAAGGCGCACCGGGTTATAAGGCGCATTATAAGGGTCATATTATGATTTTTCTCTAAATGGAAAATACTTCTTTGTGGTCTACATAACATGTAATGTTTTTTTTTTTTGTCAAAATCTTGCATAGATTATATTATGTTTTACAGATCATCTTTAAGCCGCTTTCTGGGCGGTCTTGTTTACGTGGCTCACCTTCGGCAGTGTCTTCTCCCCGTCATCTTTGTTGTAGCGGTGTAGCGTGCAAGGATAGGAGTGAAAGAAGTCAAAAAAAGATGGCACTAACTGTTTTAATGACATTCAAACTTTACTTAAATCAATAACGGAGCAGCATCTCCTCATCAGAAAACAACCACACTGGAAATGTGTCCCACGAAAAACCGTCCGACCGTAACCCTCTCAAAACTAAAGTTCCTTGGGTGAATAATGTAAACTCACTACACCGGTAACTTTTAGCGCTTCCATAGTAAGTCGACTGACAGATATATAAGTTAGAACTTTACACTACTTTATATTAGAAATGGCAACAGCGGAGGATGAATTTCCCATAACAAGAAGATAGAGAAACAGGAGAATCTTATTGACTACGGTGTCATCACACACTACAAATTTTCAGGACCTATGCAGATCCCAAATACACATCAGCAGGTACCAAAAGGTAAGACAAGTTGGTTTTGCAGATGTAAGCACAAGTCAACACTTGCAGGGCATTACTGCCTGACATACCTCCGACAGTGCCATGCGGTGCTGGCTGCAGGGTCATCAGCCGGGAGCCACCCTTTCACGGATGTTTCGCTCCTTTAATCCCGGAACAACCCTTGGTGGTGGAGCAGCGACAGGGACGTCTCCCCGCCGCCCCCTGCAGCCAGCTAAAGGATCCATACTGTACCCACATTCCAATCCCGGTGTTATTGCTGTTGTGTATATGGAAAGAGTCCTAAGGGACTATGCATGGCAGGGACGTCCATCTCCCTGAGTCAAGAGAAGGCCTGACTGCATACCTTAACATGGGTCTCAGGGTGCTGCTATTCCAGCACCCCGAGACCCATGTTGCTTCCCCCTGTCTACACGCCCTGCTTTCCCCAAGCCTTGTCGTTTCTTCTGAGCCACAACCAGAAGCTCCCTTGTTCTGCCTCCTCTGCCAGGGCTTTGAGGGCCTTCTTTAGATTGGAGCCTTTGATCCCGAGGGACTTTAGGAGCCGCTGGGTGGACGCTCCAGTGTAGCCTCTACAGCCAACTTCTACTGGATATTGCAAAACAAAATGCCAGAGAAAATATCTGCTAAAAAGTTCCATTTGTAGTCTTTATTCACACACCATACTAATACTCTTATGTTGAAGAGTACGTCTGACTACTGTAGCCGTAACGTGCAGACAATCCATGAGCGCCGTGTGTAATGTTCTATATTGTCAATGGAACATTCAAAGTTTTGGTGTTGTTTACTGGCGTCAAACTGCAGTCTACATGTATTTTCTTATGTATACCATTTGTACCAAATAATATAGCTTCGAGGTTGGTAAGCACAACCAAAATTATTTCATACATTAGGCGCGCCGGGTTTTTGGAGAAAATGAAAGGAATTTAAGTGCGCCTATAGTCTGAAAAATATGGTATTTGAATACATTTAAATTTGCAGAATTAAAAAAAGCCTTACTTAATGTCCTTGCAGTGACTCCGCACTACACCAAAATACTCGTAAGTTGAGGTTAAACTGTACCAAGTTAAATGAATTCAAAACATGTTCCGAAGAACTTGGCTCTTTTGAGCCAGTGCAAACATGTCACTAAGGTCCCAAGCGGATCATATATCAATTCCATCTTCCTCCAGCACACTATCATCATCATCATCATCATGCTACTGTCAGATCGCAGCACAGATGGGCAAACAATGGGGAGAAGAGCGCAAGGTACTGAATATTCATGGAGAGGATAAGGATACAACTGGGACATTTTGGAGCTTTATCAGCACTAACAGGATCTAAGCCGTGGTAATTCATGCTAAATCCAAACCACATCAGCCCCACTGCTGTTTCACTTGAAGAAAGAAAGAAAAAGTAACAAATAGACTTGGGCTACATTTCCTTAGTGCTCGTGTGATCTTTTCTCATGTCGCAGCAAGTTGTTGAGATGTATCCTCTCCATTTTCATTCTTTTCTTTTGAGCTGAGAGCAGGGAATATCTCAAAAAAAGCATTTCTGATACGGAACATTAGGGGTGTCAAGATCTGATAGTGATACTGGTACTGGTATATCAGCAACAAAACAATATCGGCTTGCATATAAAATGTCCGATTGTCCTACTTGTTGTAAAGCTGGAAAACCAGTTAACATCTAAATGTTCTCCAATAAGCACACAAGGTTGGTCTGTCTTCTATTTTAGTCAAGTCAAAGGGTAAATATGGTAGTCTATAGACCGCTACACAACAGCTAAGCACAGACTAGTACACACTTTCTCAAATAATATAATTTTTGATGACTGAAGTGCTGAAAGCAACCATACCTGACCCCCAAACCCCCCGCTCAAAGCCCCTTCACATACCACCCCCCGGAATGTATATACTCTGATGAATAACTTGTGTGGTGACTGTATTATGCTGATAGTATATATTTGTACCATGAATTGATTAACGTGGACCCCGACTCAAACAAGTTGAAAAACCTAATCGGGTGGTACCATTTAGTGGTCAATTGTACGGAATATGTACTGTACTGTGCAATCTACTAGAAAAGTTTCAAACAATCAATCAAAACAAGCTAAATATACGTGGTAAGTGTCCTTAATTTAACAATATTGCAGTCGAAAACAGCACATTAAAAAATAAAAAAAAGTCTGCGGGCTATAGAGCGTTTTCTATTCGGGCTCCAGTACTCTGGAATGCCCTTCCGGTAACAGTTAGAGATGCTACCTCAGTAGAAGCATTTAAGTCCCATCTTAAAACTCATTTGTATACTCCAGCCTTTAAATAGACCCCCTTTTAGACCAGTTGATCTGCCGTTTATCTTATTTTCTCCTCTGCCCCCCTCTCCCTTGTGGGGGGGGGGAACGAAGGTCCGGTGGCCATGGATGAAGAGCTGGCTGTCCAGAGTCGGGACCCGGGGTGGACCGCTTGCCTGTGCATCGGTTGGGGACATCGCTGCGCTGTTGACCCGTCTCCGCTTGGGATGGTCTCCTGCTGGCTCCACTATGGACTGGACTCTCACTATTGTGCTAGTTCTACTATGGACTGGACTTTCACAATATTATGTTGGACCCACTCAACGTCCATTGCTTTCGGTCTCCCCTGGGGAGACATATGCGGTCCTCTCCAAGGTTTCTCATAGTCATTCACATCGACGTCCCACAGGAGTTTTTCCTTGCCCGTATGTTGGCTCTGTACCGCATATGTCATTGTGGCTTGTGCAGCCCTTTGAGACACTTGTGATTTAGGGCTATATAAATAAATATCGATTGATTGATTGACATTTGTCAATATAAATAAATCAATCAACCAAAGTTTACTTGTATAGTAAGTATAGTAAGATGTCTCAAAGGGCTGCACAAACCCTGTGGAACTCTGCACGTTTCCTTAACACACTCCGAGGTCACATTGTTATGGGAAACGCACTGCATCCTGTCAGTACGATAGGAATTAAAACAAGACAAGGCTAAGTCTGACATAGCAATACGTGTTTTGATACGTTCTAATAGAATGTTATGATCGACGGTATCAAAAGCAGCGAGCAAGTAGCAACACAGATGACACATCAGCATCCATCGTTAGCAATTGATCATTAGTCATTTTAACGAGGGCTGTCTTCGTAGAGTGACTTTCTCTGAAACCGCACCGAAACGGTTCACAGAGATTGTTAGACGCCAAGTGTTCATTTAGCTGCTGTGCAACAATATTTTTCGAGAATTTTCTAGATAAAGGGAAGGTTGGACACCGGCCGGTAGTTTACCATGAAGTCAGGATCGAGGATAGGTCTTTTGAGCAGAGGATCGATAACCGTTTGTTTGAATGCTAGGGGAACAGTACCAGAGAAAAGTGATAAGTTTATAATATTTAGCGTTCATGGTCCTAATATTACAAACAGCTCCTTGATAAGTCTCCCAGGAAGTGGGTCAACATGTTGCTGTGTCCAATTTACAATTTGCTTAATGCTGCGACATCGCGGAGCTCCTGCTAAAGATGGAACATTTGGCAGAAATACCGGACAATTCTGCAAATTTCATGGCTGGCTTACAGCGTGGTCACTCCGTGATCACTTACGACCACCAGACACTTCTGGATGTGGACAGATCTGGCTGTTTTGGACTAAATGATGCATGCTTGCAAGATCTGCTAGCTAGCATGGGATTACTTTGGCGGCTACATCCAGCGGCCTGTGAAGCAGCGGAGTATAGTACCAGCGGGGGCCCTCTACGGAAGAGACGCCAGCGGTGTGATCGGAAGCGCAGATGCCGAGCAGGGTTAAAAACAAAGCAAAAGGCTAATCCCCACAGAACACCACTTCCCTCCATCCTGAAACCGGATTTAAAAGGAAGATACAAAACTACTGATCTGGGTAAGAAGCCAGTTTAATTAGAACAAGTTTTTTCTGCTTTGATTGTTTCAGAATTGGACATGCATTCGAGATCTACTGAGGTGGCAAACTATGATGCGTTCAGTTTATCAAAGCAGCAAACAAAAAATCGACATGATGCGTTCAGTTTATCAAAGCACCAAACAAACAATCAGAAAATTCCCGTCGTATAAATTCCTAGATATGGTCGTAATTATTTTAAGTGCACTGCGCATAATAAACACAACATTATTAATATTGCTACTACAGATAATTTGATCAAAAATTCTCTGAAACAGCCCACTACCCATAATATAGGTTTTTTAAACATAAGATCATTGTCTCCCAAAACGTTATTAGTTAATGAGGTCATCAGAGACAACAATCTTAACGTCCTCGGTCTCAGCGAAACCTGGCTTAAACCAGGCGGCTTTTTTGCGCTAAATGAGGCATCTCCTCCTAACTATACGTATGCACATATTGCCTGTCCCCTTAAAAGGGGTGGGGGGTCGCACTAATATACAACAAAAACTTTAATCTTCGTCCTAACATAAAAAATAAATATAAATGGTTTGAGGTGCTTACTATAAGGTCCGTCACACCGCTGCCTCTATACCATGCTGTTATCTACCGCCCCCCAGGGCCCTATTCGGACTTTATCAATGGATTCTCAGAGTTTGTTGCTGATCTAGTGATGCACGCCGATAATATAATTATAATGGGCGACTTTAATATCCATATTAATACCCCATCGGACCCACCGTACGTAGCGCTCCAGATTATAATTGATAGCTGTGGTCTTACACAAATAACAAATAATAAATGAACCCACGCATTGCAACGGTAATACGATAGACCTAGTGCTTGTCAGGGGTATCACCATTTCCAAAGTTACGATACTCCCGTATACTAAAGTATTGTCCGATCATTACCTTAAAAAATTCGAGGTTCAGACGCATGTTCGTCAAACTAATAATAATAATAACTGCTATAGAAACCGCAACATTAATACGGCCACAACGACAACTCTTGCTGACCTACTGATCTCGGTAATGGCACCATTCCCAAAGTATGTGGGCTCTATTGATAACCTCACTTACAACTTTAACGATGCCTTGCGCGAAACCATTGATAACATAGCACCGCTGAAGTTAAAGAAGTCTCCAAAAAAACGTACGCCATGGTTTACAGAAGAAACTAGAGCTCAGAAATTATTATGTAGAAAGCTGGAAGGCAAACGGCGCACGACTAAACTTGAAGTGCACCATCAAGCATGGAGTGATGGTTTAATAACTTATAAACGCATGCTTACCTTAGCTAAAGCTAAATATTACTCAAATCTCATCCACCAAAATAAAAACGATCCTAAATTTTTGTTTAGTACAGTAGCATCACTAACCCAACAAGGGACCCCTTCCAGTAGCTCCACCCACTCAGCAGATGACTTTATGCAATTCTTTACTACAAAATTGAAGTCATTAGAAAGGAGATTAAAGACAATGCGTCCAAGCTACAACTGGGTTCTATTAACACAGATACGATTGTAGATACGGCGGATACTGCCCTCCAAAATAGTTTCTCTCGTTTTGAGGACATAACATTAGAGGAATTGTTACAACGTGTAAATGGAATAAAACAAACAACATGTTTACTCAAACCACTTCCTGGGAAACTTATCAAGGAGCTCTTTGTATTATTAGGTCCATCAGTGCTCAATATTATAAACTTACCACATTCCTCTGGAACTGTTCCCCTAGCATTCAAAAAAGCGGTTATTCATCCTTTCCAAAAAAGACCGAACCTTGATCCTGACATCATGGTAAACTACCGACCGGTGTCTCACCTTCCCTTTATTTCAAAAATCCTCGAAAAAATTGTTGCAGAGCAGCTAAATGAACACTTAGCGTCTAACAATCCATGTGAAACCTTTCAATCCGGTTTCAGGGCAAATCACTCTACGGAGACAGCCCTCGCAAAAATGACTAATAATCTATTGCTAACAATGGAATCTGATGCATCATCTATATATGTGGTCTTCTCCAAGGTTCGCATAGTCATCATTGTCACCGACGTCCCACTGGGTGTGAGTTTTCCTTGCCCTTATGTGGGCCTACCGAAGATGTCGTAGTGGTTTGTGTTGTGGTTTGTGCAGCCCTCTGAGACACTAGTGATTTAAGGCTATATAAATAAACATTGATTGATTGATTGATTATTTCTTCAAAAAGACAGGGATTAATTTGAAGAGCAATATCAGTTGCGTTAATAGGACCCATTTGGAACTCGGACGCGTTTTATTTTTAATTTCCTTTCTAATAAATTACATTTTCTTAATAAAGAGTTTCATAAAGTTATCAGCCGAGAGGATGGAGCTACTGGGGGGAGTCCCTCTTGGTTTAGCGATGCTACTGTACTGAACAAATATTTAGGATTGTTTTTATTGAGGCGTATGAGATTGGAGTAGTAATTAGTTCTAGCTAAGGTAATTGCAATTAACATTTTTAAACTATCACTCCACGCTTGATGGAAAACTTCAAGTTTAGTGACACGCCATTTGCATTCCAGCTTTCTACATGATATTCATGTGTACTTTACGTCTTGTCTCGGTTACTGTAACATATTATTTTTGGGTCTCGAGTCTAGCATTAAAAGTTTACATTTGGTACAACATGTGGCTGCTAGACTTTTGACAAGAACAAGAAAGTCTGATCATATTATGCCTATACTGGCTTACCTGCACTGGCTTCCTGTGCACTTAAGATGTGACTTTAAGGTTTTACTACTTAGGTATGAAATACTACACGGTCTAGCTTCATCCTATCTTGCTGATTGTATTGTACCATATGTCCCGGCAAGAAATCCGCGTTCAAAGAACTCCCGCTTAGTAGAGATTCCCAGAGCCCCAAAAAAGTCTGCGGGCTATAGAGCGTTTTCTATTCGGGCTCCAGTACTCTGGAACGCCCTTTCGGTAACAGTTAGTAGAAACATTTAAGTCCCATCTTAAAACTCATTTGTATACTCTAGCCTTTATATAGACCCCCTTTTTAGACCAGTTGATCTGCCGTTTCTTTTCTTTTCTGTTCTGTCCCCCTCTCCCATTTGGAAGGGGGGGGCACAGGTCCGGTGGCCACAGATGAAGTGCTGGCTGCCCAGAGTCGGGACCCGGAGTGGACCGCTCGCCTGTGCATTGGTTGGGGACATCACTGCGCTGCTGACCCGTCTCCGCTCAAGATGATCTCCTGCTGGCCCCACTATGGACTGGACTCTCACTATCATGTTAGAGCCACTATGGACTGGACTTTCATAATATTATGCTAGACCAACTCGACATCCATTGCATCCGGTCTCCCCTAAGGAGACCAGACCGCACCCCCATCTGCGGTCTTCTCCAAAGTTTCTTAGAGTCAATCACATTGACATCCCACTGTGTTGTGAGTTTTTCCTTGCCCTTATGTGAGATCTGAACCAAGGATGTCGTTGTGGCTAGTGCAGCCCTTTAAGACACTTGTGATTTAGGGCTATATAAATAAACATTGATTGATTTATTGATTGATGATAGTTTAGGAGCTCTGGTTATAAACAAGTACAGTATGGTAAAAGATTTGTCCGGCCCTATTCCTGGGTGGATCTCCTGTGAGAGGAAGAGGGGGATTAATATTTTTGCTTTGCAATGCAGTCTTCTAAAAATAATGGAAAGCACCACTCTACATAGCAACTGACGCTGTGGTCAAAGATGGAATTGCCCCAAAATACATTTTAAGATATTCAATATTCTACTGCCATGTGGCAGCTAAATTGGATAGTGATCCCCTCTTAATTTGTCACGTTTCATGCGACTTAAACTGCGACGAATCAGGCCATATAAAACCCCTTCCTACTGTATCAAATAATTATAGCTGCATATTAGTTACACAAAGTCACCAAGGCAGAAGCGCATTAGAAAATATCCTGTAACAAACATGTTCATGCATCATTTATTACTGTCTTGAGGTTAACTTCATAATTGATTTTGAACCTGGGTAAATAGGGCCCTAATCAGGAATGTTCACACTTTTTTATTTATGTTAAAATATTTGTAAACTTTTTTAATCAAACTTTAATTCAATTATGTTTTGTACTAACATTAATTTATGGAAAAATAACAGATTTAATACAATGTATTCCTAACACACAAGATTCGATCACAGTATGTGTGTCTGCAAGCCCAGTACTAACACTTTGCACCACAGAGGACATCCATCCATCTTCTTCCACTTATCCGAGGTCGGGTCGAAGGGGCAACAGCCTAAGCAGGGAAACCCAGACTTCCCTCTCCCCAGCCACTTCATTTAGCTCTTCCCGGGGGATCCCGAGGTGTTCCCAGGCCAGCCGGGAGACATAGTCTTCCTAATGTGTCCTGGGTCTTCCCCGTGGCCTCCTACCGGTTGGACGTGCCCTAAACACCTCCCTAGGGAGGCGTTCGGGTGGCATCCTGACCAGATGCCCGAACTACCTCATCTGGCTTCTCTCGATGTGAAGGAGCAGCGGCTTTACTTTGAGCTCCTCCCGGATGGCAGAGCTTCTCACCCTATCTCTAAGGGAGAGACCCGCCACACGGCGGAGGAAACTCATTTCGGCCGCTTGTACCCGTGATCTTATTCTTGCGGTCATGACCCAAAGCTCATGACCATAGGTGAGGATGGGAACGTAGAGCGACCGGTAAATTGAGAGCTTTGCCTTCTGGCTCAGCTCCTTCTTCACCACAACGGATCGGTAAAACGTCCGCATTACTGAAGACGCCGCACCGATCCGCCTGTCGATCTCACGATCCATTCTTCCCTCACTCGTGAACAAGACTCCTAGGTACTTGAACTCCTCCACTTAGGGCAGGGTCTCCTCCCCAACCCAGATATGGCATTCCACCCTTTTCCGGGCGAGAACCATGGACTCGGACTTGGAGGTGCTGATTCTCATTCCGGTCGCTTCACACTCGGCTGCGAACCGATCCAGTGAGAGCTGAAGATCCCGGTCAGATGAAGCCATCAGGACCACATCATCTGCAAAAAGCAAAGACCTAATCCTGCGGTCACCAAACCGGAACCCCTCAACGCTTTGACTGCGCCTAGAAATTCTGTCCATAAAAGTTATGAACAGAATCTGTGACAAAGGACAGCCTTGGCGGAGTCCAACCCTCACTGGAAATGTGTTTGACTTACTGCCGGCAATGCGGACCAAGCTCTGGCACTGATCGTACAGGGAGTGGACCGCCACAATAAAACAGTCCGATACCCCATACTCTCTAAGCCAGGGGTGCCCATTACGTCGATCGCGATCGACTGGTCGATCTCAGAGGGTGTGTCAGTCGATCTGTGATCTTATTCTTGCGGTCATGACCCAAAGCTCATGACCATAGGTGAGGATGGGAACGTAGAGCGACCGGTAAATTGAGAACTTTGCCTTCCGGCTCAGCTCCTTCTTCACCACAACGGATCGGTAAAACGTCCACATTAGGATGTCGTGGTGGTTTGTGCAGCCCTTTGAGACACTAGTGATTTAGGGCTATATAAGTAAACATTGATTGATTGATTGATCTCAACCCAGGCATTAAAAAATAGACATAAAAATGAGCAATCATCGATCATACCAAGACTTCACTTTCGTCAGTTGTTTGACATTCTCGGCACCCGAGGCTCTTGTGAGATGACGCTGGCTGCTGCGAGCTCATATTTAAGAAAAAAATCACTAACAGCGCGTAAGCAGAGAAACACATTTTATTTCTAGAGACTCCGTACCTACTGTCAAAACTCTAAAGACCGACAGCACAGTTCCTGTCTTCACCATAAAAGACCTGTTTCATCCTGCCTGTGCTAACAAAATAAAAGTCTCAGAAAGCTAGCGTGCACAAGCTAGCAAGCTACGGAGTTTGATGCCAATATATTTCTCCCCCGCCCTCATGGACCGCTTTCTCACTTGCTTGCCCACCCGCACAGTCACTGACGTTACTCACCTGCTGCCAGACATTAAAGGGCCACACACATATGCTACTCTCATAACAAAGTGTTTAAAAACGAGTATGCAAGTTGGACAAATGAGATGCCAAATCCAACCACTTTCATGTGGTATTGGACAGAAAGGAGGACTTTTTTTTTCCTCCATTTGAAAATGCGGACGTTATCAGCACCACTGTCTAATTCCAATGAATGCAAGTCATCAGAATCAAATACACCAACTTATATTCTTGTCTTCATGAAAGAAAGGAATCTATGTGTGTTAAACATGCTTGTATTGTCATTAAACACCATTAACTTGTTAACAAAAATGTCTCTTTCATAAATAAATAAATATAAATTATAAATAGGAATGAGGTAGATGTCCTCGACTTGGTCAATTGAAAAGTAGCTCGCCTGCAGAAAAAGTGTGAGCGCCCCTGCTCTAAGCACTCCCCACAGGACTTCCTGAGGGACACGGTCGAATGCCTTCTCCAAGTCCACAAAGCACATGTAGACTGGTTGGGCAAACTCCCATGCACCCTCAAGAACCCTGCCGAGAGTATAGAGCTGGTCCACAGTTCCACGACCAGGACGAAAACCACACTGTTCCTCCTGAATCTGAGGTTCGATTATCCGGCGTAGCCTCCTCTCCAGTACACCCGAATAAACCTTACCGGGAAGGCTGAGAAGTGTGATCCCACGATAGTTGGAACACACTCTCCGGTCCCCCTTCTTAAAGAGAGGAACCACCACCCCGGTCTGCCAATCCAGAGGTACCGCCCCCGATGTCCACGCGATGCTGCAGAGGACAGAGAGACTATAAAAGGACATTTTCAATTATATTCTTATCAGTGACAGAGCAGGAAGAGGCTCGGAATGTGTTTGGGGTAAAACTTCACTGTCATTCATTCATTGACATTTTACATAAGCTTATTCAAGCAAAACAGGAAGCCCCGACCCTCGACGTATACTAATGACCACTCCACTTCAACTTATAGACAGCAAAAACCATTCCAGACGGTTAATGATAATTTGGTATGTGTTGTTCATACCTACTATCGGTATTTGTGTGACTAATTTCACTTGATCAAACATCTTTTAAAATTCCACACTATAAAATAATAGAAGTATGTATGATTCAAGCAGATATCGTATGGGATTAATATATGTATCGGTCGATACTTGTATTGCGACATCCCTAGTGAACAATCTCTCTTGTCAACATAAAGAAACTTTTTGACTGTATCCTGCCATGGATGGTCAACCATGTGGAGCATTGAGCTTCCTTGCAGGTTAACCTCCTGACCTCACACTCTTCCTCACAGGGCTGACCTCCTAAAAACTTAAATGTAGCAACTTTCTACAGAAAACCTTTTTTCTCAGGCCACACTAAATATATTTTCATTTGACCGCACCGACTTTTCCCAAACCTTACTGGGTGAAAGGAAATGACCCCAAGTGGCCTACTTGTCTCTGGTGGATTGATTAATGTCTTTAAATGTGTGTGTTTGTGTGCGAGTGCACGATGCATTACCAGATATGATCAACTGCATTTCTAAAATCAATTACTAAAAAGAGCAGATCAAGCATTTTGAAGACTTAGATTTTATCAAAGCAGATACAACCGTTGGGTGTATTCCACTCAGTTGAAGAGATCAATGTCAACACAGGAAGCGAAACCGTAAAACTTAAATTAAAAGTAATCATCTCAATGCACAACAATGTGAATGTTGCAGTTTAAAGGGTTTCTGTTTGCATGCTTGACAAATTACATTGGGGAGCGCATCATGTATTCACATTAAAGATGCATAAAATAGATACATACATGATTAAAAACTAACGTAAATTGTATCCCTGCATGGGGAAGTGATTTTTGTATTTTCTGTCATTTGGTGTGTGTTCGGGTAATAAATAATAATTCTTCAAAAATAAAATCCAGTGTTTTAATGGGTGATAAAGATAAATGTGCTGTCCAGTTGTTATATCTTGATTTCTTACACTTCTGAGTATCATATACAGGGATGATGTTTGATAAGAAATTATCCAGTTTGAGCCAATTATCTAATCCTCTTATTGAACCGATTCATTATCGATTCTCTTATCGAATCCAGATACGTTGTTGTATATGGGAAAAAAACACACACAATATGTGGTTTAACAAAAGTTCACTTTTATTTTATAAGAAAAAAATAAAATAATAATAAATAAATATTGACTGTTGTTACCCCCCCTAAAAAAATAAAATTAATAAATATCGACTGTTGTTACCCAAAATATATTAAGTGGGATTGTTCAGAAAAACAAATATATACAGTAACACAAAAAAATCCCGTCTCTGTGATCACTATAAGTGTATAATTAATAATAATGTTAAATAAAATCAGTCCCTTGGGCACAAAACTGAAAATAATATAGCTCTCCAAAAATTTCACTTCTGCTGCTATTGGAACATACTAACTACACACACTATGACCGTTAGAACACCACAGTCATCAATAAACAGTTTTTCTTCCAAAAAATTAGCATGTCTACTTTTTCAGGGTTAAGTCTGACCCTCTCTTCGCTAATCGTGTTACCAGCGGTGGAAAAAAACACGTTCACTTGACGTGGAACTAGTTTGGACACACAGATAGGTTTGACAATATCCTCCTCCAGTCTGTATCTAAACCAGCATTTCTCAAAGTGTGGGGCGCGCCCCTCTGGTGGGGAATAGAGACATGTCAGGTGGGGCGCGAGGAACGGGAGGAAATTTCATTAAAACATTTTTTATTGTTATTATATTCTTAGATATTTTTTTTTACTATGCTTTCTTTTTCTATACACACTGTAAATCATTTTGTGATTTTGTCTGTGAAATCCGCTATATAAATACATGTAAATTACTTAATTTCCTGTAGGCTTTACATTTCCAGGAAAAGGAGCAAAAGTTTGACAGACATAGCAACAGTGACTAATGGGGAAGAGGCTATGCGGAACAAACTTTCATGCGGATGGGTAGGGGGCTAATGTGTGGACCACAATTACACAAAATGGATAAATGGACCTCAAAGGTCGTCGAGCCAGAGCCAGCGCCTGCAGAGAAACAAAAATCTGACGGGCATAATCAACCAAAAAGCCAAACGAAAAGAAAATATGATGAAGGGTATCTTGCTCTTGGATTCACGGCAGCTGTGGTGGTGAGAGACCGCTGTGTGTTCTGTGTCTAAAACCGCTAGCAGCAGACAGCATGAGACCCAACAAATTAAAGAGACACCTGAAGACCACACACCCCAATCACGTCAATAAGCCACTTGATTTCTTTCAAAGAAAACTGGTAGAGTACCGTTAACAGGAAAAGCACATGGTAAAAGCTGCATCAGTAAACAGTAACGCTCAAATGGCTTCATATAAAGTTGCAAACAGAATTGCACAATAAAAAAAAACACACACAATTGCTGAGCGGCTCATTCTCCCCACTGCAATAGACATGGTGTCAGTCATGCTTGATTAGACAAGCACAGCAAAATTAAAAGCTGTCCCACTGTCAAACGACATAAACAGTTGAGAGACGTATATGCGACATTGCAAGTGATCTTGAGGAACAACTCGTAGAAGACATGAAAATAAAATCGTTTTGCTTTACAAGTGGACGAAGCTACTGACAGCAATAAAGACTGCCTGTTCATCGCATACGTCCGCTTTGTGAAGGGTGAGTCACTGTGCAAGGATTTGCTGTTCTGCAAATACATAAGAAATAGAGCCACTGCTGATGAGCTGTTCAAGATAATGGACAGTTTCCTCAAAGAACACAACCTTAAATGGGACAACTGTGTGGGCTTTTGCTCTGATGGCGCACAGACCATGGCAGGGTCAAGAAATGGGCTGCAGGCTTTAATAAAGAGGATTGCGCCAAATGGGCATTGGACACACTGTGTCATTCACCGGGAAGCACTCGCGTCAGGGCAGCTCAGCCCCGAACGCAGTGAGGTTTTAACAGATGTTGTGAGCGTGGTAAATTTGATCAAAACACGAAAAAGTGGCACTTTTAATTTATTTATTATTGAACTTGATGCAAGTTATTTGATTTATTATTAAACTTGATGCAAGTTCTAACACTTTTATTTGATTTATTATTGAACTTGATGCTAGTTATAACACTTGTATTTGATTTATTATTGAACTTGATGCAAGTTATAACACTTTTTTTGATTTGTTATTGAACTTGATGCAAGTTATAACACTTTTGTTGTATTTATTATTGAACTTGATGCAAGTTATTTTATTTTATTATTGAACTTGATGCAAGTTATACCATAGCTGCACAGTTATTTTATTTATTATTGACCTTTATGTTATTTTATGTTATTGAGTTTGAATGTATACAACTTGATGTTACTTGATGTTCTATAAATTTGAAAATGTTAAGCTTGGCATTAGCGTTCTTTTGGGGCGATGGGGGCAGGTGGGGCTTGAAAACTCCCCTTTGTCCAAAGTAGGGGATGACAAAAAAAGTTGGAGAACCACTGATTCTGAACCTTCTGGGGTCCATCACTGTGGCTTCCTCCAGGAATGACTGCACGTCCTTGTCCTGGAGGGAAAATGGGGGACACACGTAGCATAGAGTTAGGGGGGAAATTAGCTGAATGTGAAGACTAGGGTGTCTGTTATTAAATCTTTAGCATATCAGTATGTGGAAATAAATGATGGAATGGATTAAGTAATGAAGTTTAACATTGTGCTGATATGATCCACTTCAAGAGGTTGTTCAAATAGATATTGCTTACAGAGTACAAGGGAGAATTATGAGAAATACACTCAACCTTATTGAAAATAAGATATTCTTTATCTCAGTATATTAATAATGACTGAATTAATTAATTACATATTACAAAACTGTTGTCTATACTAATTCACAGATGTTATTTTATTATAAAAAGGTCATTAAATGATGTATATATTTATAAACGCTCTGAAGTTGGAAAGGGGTTGGATTAAATACGCTTTACTTCTTCCTACTCTTTTTTGGACATGATGTAAAGTGAAATGATATGAAACTGTGATGTGTTATGATATATAACGCGAAGTGTGTTCATGTACGAAAAAAACTAAAGAAAGAAAGAAAGCAGTAGTTTATAAGACGGAGCTGCAAACTCTGGAGTGGTGTAGGCTACAAGATACATACAAAAAGGGTAAAGTTAAAGTTACCGTTAGCCACTGACTATGCTTAGGTAACGTTAGTCTAGCTAACATTACTGCAGTCCTGGTTGACATAAAATAGGCTGACCATACGTCCTCTTTTCCCCGGACATGTCCTCTTTTGCGGCGGTGTCCAGGTTGTCCAGGCGGGTTTTTTTCAAATGCGTCAAATGTCCGGCATTTTGAATTAGGGTTGCGTGTATTTTCAATGTAGGTCCAGGGTTAGGTTACTATATATATATATATATATATATATATATATATATATATATATATATATATATATATATATATATATATATATATATATATATATATATATATACATATATATATATATATATATACGAAATACTCGAGTTGGTGAATTCTAGCTGTAAATATTGTAGCGGCTGGCTACGGGGTGTTAGCCAAAGGCTTTGGCTGGGGGGCGGGAAAGTTAGGGAAGTGACGCTATTGACAGGAAGTGTTAGTTCGAGTTTTGCCGGGAAGAAGAAATAGACTTCTTGGTAAACACTAAGGTGAGTCTAAAGACAACATTCTTAACTCCAGTAAATGAGTTATTTCAGTATTTGTGAGTCCATGGAAACTTCACTCTTATCTCCCGCTGGATCCACATCGTTCGAGGATGGAGACAGGCTAGCTGTTAGCATTAAGCTAACCTACACCCGAGCAGACTCTTCCACCTCAAAAACATACTTTGCAGGTCAAAAAACGGGGCAGTTGTTTGCCTTTTGAAGTGTTAATGTGCGAAGAGTGTTCAAAAGGAGTCTTTTGAAGAAGTGCCTGACAAGTTAGCATCGCTGACAGTGACGTCATCACCGTCATTGTTTACTGAAGCAGAGATGGTGACCGTGTTATTTAATTTTTTATTATCTATAGCAGGGGTGTCAAAAGTGTGCCAAAGAGGCCATTTGCGGCCCACAGCTAATCATTTAAAGGCCCACAGCACATTCTTAAAATACTATTAAAATAAACTAAAACATAACAAAAGTGAAACAAAAAAGCTTAAAGGTGAAATGTAATTCAGAAAAAGTTGCAATGTTGACTAATAAAACAACGCTGTTTTTTTCTTTCAAACTGTCATTGCTCAAAACATAATATTGAATCAAAATCAATGTTATTATGAATGATTGACCTATTCAAGGTTCCCATTACTTCACATCAAATATTCCACTTAGAAAAATATTTTTGGTGGAAGATTTTGTATATTTTGTGTGTTTGCCATTAAAAACATAGTTTTATTTGACAAAAAAGGGCGGAAAACAAACAAACAAAAAAACAACATAAAAAAACTAAAACATTTTGAAATGAGGGAAAAACGTGAAGTTGATGGAGACTCCAGATATTTAAGCGTTAAATATAAAATGTATGTATGCCCTTGCACACCATTATCATCATTTCATGACCCAAGCAAAACACTTTTTACACTTTTATACTGAAATCAATACACCAACAACTTATTAAATAAAAACATAGAAAAAACTACCAGCAGCGGTAAAGTTTAGATCCATGAAGGAAAGAAGAAACTGAATGAATGTTTGTAACTGAATACATTTACGTATGTATAAACATTTCTTTTTTTTTTTTTTTTTTTTTTAATGAATTAAGTAACGTTTATGACAACCTTTTTCCAAAACACGATATAGAATGTGAGAGACAACGGGATAATGAATATGTTCATCATTTGTTTTCAAAACGCTTACAAAAAAGTGGGACCCCAAAAATGTTTTCCCCGTTCATTATTTTTGCTGCTTTCTGTATCTTCCGCCGAATGACTGAGCTACTTCATTTCCAGTGATGTCCACAGGGGCATTTCCTGTGGGACGGGATTTGTTCCCAGGGATTCGAATAAAGACCCAACTCTTTTTTTTACAATAGTTGCCTCGATAACGGGAACCGGTTATCAAAAAGGGATTCGAGTCCATAGAATTGGTTCTTTTCTTAGCGAAAAAAACGGGAGAATCGGTTTCGAACATCATTCCTAATCATATACAAACGTAGTTGACTTTGCATACAGCTTTAATTCTAATACGTTAGATGGCACTAGTGTTATCCCGATACCAATATTTTGGTAACAGTACCAAAATAATTTCGATACTTTTCGATAATTCTCTAAATAAAAAGGGGACCACAAAAAAATTGCATTATTGGCTATATTTTCACAAAAAATCTTACGGTACATTAAAAATATGTTTCTTATTGAAAGTTTTTCCGTAAATAAAATAGTGAACATACAAGAAAACTTTTAATTTATTATTAAGTGAAAAAACAAAGGCTTCTAATTTAGCTGCTGACATATGCAGTAACCAACGGAGTAGGTTTGATTTTGAGATTGGTGGGGACACAAAAGTGCTCCAAGGCAGCACTCTGAAAGTTTACTTTAGCAATCATAATTTCACGTCATGCAGATGTTATAGGGTAAAGTAACTAAAATGAAAGCAAAGGAGACAACTTGGAAGAGTTCTCATCTTTACCCTTTAGTGTAGGGCTGTAGTGCAACTGTGCATCATACTGTCAATTAACATAGCCTACTGTCCATCAACAACATCAGAAATACATTCATGCAATACAACATTGTAAATAAACATAAATGAACTGTAATAATCTTTTCCCCAACTTGTGTTTAAATCACTCACAATTTTTCCCTCCATCTACTTCTTTCTATTGCTGCTTTTGTACTGTAAATATGTTACATGAAACTAAAAAAAATTAAACGGAAAGGTGAAATCTGGCGATCTGATTGGCTGTTAACCGTGGTTTAAATATTGAGCACGTCTACTATTCTAAAGCCTTTTCACAGCGTAGGCTATCACTCATCACTCCGCCTCAGGCATGTATGACTGGTATGACTGGTATGAATGGAAGTTGTTGTCATGTATCCATGACAACGGACTGTTGCAGTCCGTAGAAAAAGACAGCTGATGTTTTTACGATGTTAAAAAACGGACTAAAGTAGTTGAATTCACATGTTTAAGGTTAACTTTCACCTACGGGGAGGGTTGACAATGGTAGAGGGGACTGAGCATTGACTTTCACCTGGAAAAAAAGCGGAGGAAAAGACGAGATGCAGTGCTAATTTGGAGCTAACGTCTGGATAGGTGGGACTTTTTTTTCCACATTGAGGAGTGACAGCGGGGACAGCCAATCACACGTAAGTTAGCATGAAATCGGCAACCAATCAGGGAGCGATGTTTAGGTTTGAGGCGGGACTTCTAGCAGAGACCGACATTTAACCCTTTCTGTGCCATAATCATTGACTAAACATTACGGGCAGCGCTTGTATTGATAGCGGCTGGATATTGGTAGGGACGTGTCCCTAGCGTCCCTACCCAATTCTACGCCCTTGGCAGTAACATTTTAATTTACCGTTCAATTATTTTGTCAACATTATTAAGGACAAGTAATAGATTTTTAATCTACGTGTTCATTTACTATTAATATCTGCTTACTTTATGTGAAAAACATGTTCTATCTACACTTCTGTTAAAATGTAATTATCATTTATTATTCTGTTGTTTGAATGCTTTACATTAGTTTTGGATGATACCACACATTTGGGTATCAATCCAATACCAAGTCCTTACAGGATCATACATTGGTCATACATATTTCCTGAGTTTATAATCATACTATACATTTAAAAAAAACAAAAGAAGATGCTGTGATGCCAAAAAATATTGACGTAATCATAGTAGTATCGGCTCTATACGCTCCCGTACTTTTTAGAGACGGTGTATTACATTAGTATTGCGGTACTATACTAACACGGACGGGCATACCGTACAACCCTCGTGTAGACTAAAGTGTGTTGCCGAAGTCAGTAAGTAGTCTTGACCATTAAGCTAAATTAGCCAGTCTTGTCTTATGTTGAGTCCTACAAAGAGTTTATACCGTAATTATTGTACTTATTACGAAGGGTGTCCTGATATAATCTTTTTACTTTCGATTCGGTATTGATATTGGAGCCCTGAGTTTTGGCTGATATTCACCTGATATGATATCAGTACAAATAATTTTTTTATTTTGTTTGAAAAGGTTTGACCTAGTGAAATTAGTCAAACAAGTGAAACTAACTTATTTATTGTTAACCATGTGGGAAGGACTTGTGCTGTCTTTATGTTGAAATGGAGTGGTAATTGTTTTCGCCGACACTCAGCGGTTATAACGATTTATGATGTTAAAAGCAGCACCGAGTACCTTTTCAACCTTCATAAAATATGTGCATAACTTTTAGGACGATATATTGACTTACAACTTGTTGAATAACACCTCTGTCGTGGCCTTAGCGGGTCTGTATCGCTTTGACTGGCATTGAGCAACTTTAAGGGAGGGTGGCACAAAAAAGAACAAATGTGTTGACTTGCATACGTCATTCTCCCCTTTCCTCATTTGTTAAAAAGACGTAATGCGAACGCTTACCTGTTGCCAGAAAACCAAAAGAAGAAGAAGAAGAATGCCTATGTGCAGTTAATGCTATCATGGCCAAAGCTCTAAAACAACCAAAGAAACAAAATGTTTTCTCTGAGGAGAATAAAAAACAGATAAAAGGACAGTTTAGAATCAACGTTGCCCCAGCCTTTTTCCGCCGGCGTGAGCTCAAAGATGAAGAGGGATTTTCAGCTCTGTTCCTGCTAAACTACTATGTATCTTTTAATGTTCAACTCAAAATGATAATGCTAATGTTAGCTATGGGAAATGAATAGCCACTAGCTTGACAGTTTGCAATTCCACACTACCTTCTTAGGAAAAAAACTCTCCCAATGGTCTTTATTTTATTCAAACCTGCATCCGCCCCGATATGTCCTTGGTAGTTTAAAGTGCAATCCAGGATCATTTCTCGATAGTGTCTGCTATTTAACATCAGCATAGCCATTAGAGACTTAATTTCTGTACCAATATCACAGTGAACATCATGTCATGTTTGACGGTATATGCGCTAGTCTTCATGGGAAATGTGGTCTTCTTTCTTGTAAAACATTACTGCTTTGGGTCACTGGCGCCTTCAAAATCAACCAAAATTAAAGTGCTTAAGTGGGGCTTTAATTGACACTTTCTAATATGCTTCTGCCTTGGAGGTTACAATCCCAGCTGTTGGGTTGTAACGTGCATCTTAGTTGTAGTTTTCATTGCCAATATTGAAGGACAAGTGGTAGAAAATTAATTAAAATCACTATATAGAATTGCTGTAGCTATTCAGACGCATGTCTATTGCATATTTACTGTAAATAATTATCAAACTAATGCATTTTATACAAGTGGATCTTTTCTTTTGAGTGCTATTAATCAGGCATGCTTGCTTTGTTGAGGTGGAAAATGACAACTTTGAAGGGGAACATTATCACAATTTCAGAAGTGTTAAAACCAATAAAAATCAGTTCCCAGGGGCTTATTTTATTTTTTGAAGTTGTTTTCAAAATTTTACCCATCCCGGAATATCCCTAAAAAAAGCTTTAAAGTGCCTGATTTTCGCTATCTGTGAAGCCATCGTCCATTTTCCTGTGGCGTCATCCAGTGATGCCAATACGGATAGCACAGCAAGATATAGCGACATTAGCTCGGATTCAGACTCGGATTTCAGCAGTTTAAGGGATTCAACAGATTATGCATGTATTGAAACGGATGGTTTGAGTATGGAGGCAGATAGCGAAAACGAAAATGAAGAAGAAACTGAAGCTATTGAGCGAATAGCTATTGATGCTATTTGGCCATGTTTGCCTTAGCATCCCCAGTAAAATGTGCAGACCAATGATCGGAAGTTTCACATCTTGTGACACTGGATCAACTTAAATCCAATGATTGGTAAGTGTTTGTTTGGCATTAAAAGTGGGTGGAGGGAAACGCTGGATGTAAATATAGTTTCAAATAGCATGTTAGCATCGATTAGCTGGAAGTCATGCCGCGGCCAAATATGTCTGATTAGCACATAAGTCAACAACATCAACAAAACTCACCTTTGTGATTTTGTTGACTTTATCATTGGAAATGCATCTGCAGGTTATTCATACATCTCTGTTCCATGTCTGCCTTAGCATCGCCGGTAAAATGTGCAGACACTCTGGCACAATCAATGGGGTTCTGGCGGGAAATTTCTCTGACTTTATCGTTGGAAATGCATCTGCTTTGAGTGTCGCAGGATATCCACACAATTTTGCCATCTCTGTAGTAGCATAGCTTTCGTCGGTAAAGTGTGCGGAACAAACGCCTGACCATTTTGTCGGCTTTCCCCACACCCTCGTATTTTGAACAAATTTCGTCCAATTTCTTGCCACTTTCGCATCTTTGGGCCAGTGGTGCAACTTGAATCCCTCCCTGTTAGTGTTGTTACACCCTCCGACAACACACCGACGACGCATGATGTCTCCAAGGTTCTAGAAAATAGTCGAAAAAACGGAAAATAACAGAGCTGAGACGCGGTGTTTGTAATGTGTTTGAGAAAATGGCGGCTTTATTACCTAGGTGACGTCACGTTCTGACGTCATCGCTCCAAGAGCGATAAAAAGAAAGGCGCTTAATTCGCCAAAATTCACCCATTTAGAGTTCGGAAATCGTTTAAAAAATATATGTTATTTTTTCTGCAACATCAAGGTATATATTGATGCTTACATAGGTCTGGTGATAATTTTCCCCTTTAACTAGGAGGCAGTCTCCTATGAGTATGCTTGTTTGGCCGCCAAGTACTTGAGCTGGGATAATATCGAACTATGGTACTGTTTCCATTTTACATGACCTGGTACCCGCCCGTTAAAATCACCGGAAGTACGTCGGTACCTAAACTAGTTACGAATTTGCTACCCATGTCTAATCATGTATGATTAATGAAGAGGTACACTATATTGCCAACAATATTTGACCACCTGCTTTGACTCACATATGAACTTGAAGTGCCATTCCATTCCTAACCCATAGGGTTCAATATGATGTCGTTCCACGTTCTTCAGCTATTACAGCTTCAACTTATCTGGGAAGCCAGTCCACAAGGTCGCGGAGTGTGTTTATAAGAATGGCTGGCTCTCAGTTGCAATTTTAATAAATCCCAAAGGTGTTTTCAAGAATTGGCGAGATAAAGGGCAGGAGGGAAACCGTCCGGTGTTCTATCGGGTTCAGGTCAGGACTCTGTGCAGGCCAGTCAAGTTCATCCACACCCGACTCTGTCATCCATGTCTTTGTGGACCTTGTCTTGTGCACTGGGGCACAGTCATGTTGGAAGAGGAAGGGGCCCGCTCTAAACTGTTCCCATAAGGATGGGAGCAAGGAATTGTCCAAAATGTTTTGGTATCCTGGGGCATTCAAAGGTCATCTCACTGGAACTAAGGGGCCAAACTCAACCCCTGAAAAACAACCCCACAACCTAATTCCTCATCCACCAAATTTCACACCCGGCACAATGCAGTCCAAAATGTAGTGTTCTCCTGGCAACCTACAAGCCCAGACTCGATTGCCAGAAGGAAAACGGTGATTTATCACTCCAGAGAACGCGTCTCCACTGCTCTAGAGTCCAGTGGCGACGTGCTTTACATCACTTTGTGGCTGAGTTGCTGTTGTTCCCAAGCTCTTCCATTGTCCTCTAATAAAGCCAGCAATTAACTTTGGAATATTTAGGAGCGAGGAAATTTCACGACTGGATGTGTTGCACAGTTGGCATCCTATGACGGTTCCACGCTGGAAATCACTGAGCTCCTGAGAGCGACCCATTCTTTCACAAATATTTGTAGAAACAGTCTCCATGCCTAAGTGCTTTATTTGTGATTTTGAAAAAGTTAAAGTTAAAGTACCCATGATTGTCACACACACACTAGGTGTGGTGAAATTTGTCCTCTGCATTTGACCCATCACCCTTGTTCACCCCCTGGGAGGCAAGGGGAGCAGTGGTCAGCAGTGGTGGCTGCGCCCGGGAATCATTTTTGGTGATTTAACCCCCAATTCCAACCCTTGATGCTGAGTGCCAAGCAGGGAGGTAACGGGTCCCATTTTATAGTCTTTGGGATGACTCGGCCGGGGTTCGAATTCACGACCTATCGATCTCCGGGCAGACACTCTAACCACTAGGCCACCGCATAGACACCTGATTCTGATCATTTGGATGGATGGCGAAATACTTTTGGCAAAAAATGTATGTGTTCTATGTTTTGGATCAGTGGTTCTTAATTTTTTTTCACCAAATACCACCTCAGAAAACATTTCTCCTGTTGCAATCCGCTACACGGATCGTTTGTTGTTTAGATTCTGTGTATTCTCTTATTATATTTGGACCCTTCTGTTCCCTGAGTTGTGTGCATTTCCTTGTTTTGTATTCGTCACCATGGCAACCTCATTTGTTTGACCTGCACTGGCGCATGACGCACACCTGTTTTGAATTATTATGTTAGTATTTAAGACCGCCTGCTACCTCAGTTCTGTCTGGACGTTTTGTTTGCCTTATGCAACAGTTGCGTTGTTAACTCTCTTTTGTATTTACCCTGCTAAGTCATAGCTTAGCTTCCGCGCGTTCGGCTCGCGCTTCTGAGGACTTTGAACTCGACTCTTGCTAACTATTAGCATTTCGCTATCCGTGCATGGGCACACCTTTATTTTCCTCTTTGTAAAAGTGTTATTTTGCTGTATTTTATATTAAAACAAGCTACTACATTCAATCCTGCTTGCTACAGTCCTGTAGCATCTAGAGGTGACAACACACGCGCATCCAGAATGCGTCGAGCTCGCAACATCTCCAAGTTCCACCATAGTGACCGACATTGAAATACAGTAGTGTAGTAGGCCTAAATATCCATTAAAAAACAAGGCAAAAGTTTTGTTTAACAAGTGTATATAATATTTGTGGCCGCTGTAACATTACACACAGTTTGAACACTAATGCTGTGTTCGAATATTTAATTAAGATATTGTACTACAGTTTTAGAATCACTGTTCTTGAACTACAGGGAAGACCCAGGACACGTTGGGAAGACTATGTCTCCCGGCTGGCCTGGGAACGCCTCGGGATCCCCCGAAAAGAGCTGGACGAAGTGGATGGTGAGAGGAAAGTCTGGGCTTCCCTGCTTATGCTGCTGCCCCCGCGACCCAACCTTGGATAAGCGGAAGAAGATGGATGGATGGATGTTCTTTAACTAGCAATATTGTCCTACAGCAGCTGCCTTTTTTTACAGCAAGGTTGGTGAATGTTGGGCCCTTTTGTAATTATTTGCCTTTTTCTCCACATAACAATTGAGATAAAGTCAGTGAACAGTATGGAGTGATTTTAGATTTGGCTTTATTCAGTTTCAAAGTGTTTTTGACGGTCGAGCTGTAGTTTTTGAGATGTACGAACTAAACAAATCAATCAGTGCGGGACACAGCACGTGTTTCTGTTTGCGAGGCCATTAGCGATGCTCTCGTACATGTTCTGTGATGTGCTTTGATGATGAAATCTTTGAGTGAGAAACACTTTTATTCATCAAAATCACTCATGCTAAGGTGCACAAATACGCTCAAAGCTGCTCCCTCCTGGTTCCATTTCAATAAGTAGTTAAATGGTTATTCACATTGCTGCTTCGTAAAGACAATGGGACTCATTGAAGAGTACCCTTGTCCTTCGGAGGGAATGTCTTTCGATATTTTGTTTTCCCTTAAAAGATAAATTACACTAAGCTGATTAGCAACACTGACCCACTCAGTGACCTAGTGGTTAGAGTGTCCGCCCTGAGATTGATAGTTTGTGAGTTCAAACCCCGGCCGAGTCATACCAAAGACTATAAAAATAGGACTAATTACCTTCCTGCTTGGCACTCAGCATCACGGGTTAGAATTTAGGGTTAAATCACTGCTGCTCAATGCTCCCCTCAACTCCCAGGGGGTGGAACAAGGGGATAGGTCAAATGCAGAGGACAAATTCCACCACACCTAGTGTGTGTGTGACAATCATTGACACTTTAACTAAAATTTTACTGAAATTGGCCCTGGTGTGTGAATGTCTGCCTATCGGTGTTGGCCCAGCCATGAGGTGGCGACTTGTCCAGGGTGGGCCCTGCCTTCCGCCCGACTGCAGCTGGGACAGGCTTTTGGTCTGTAAAATTGTGAATTTATGAATGTAAAACTGTGTGTTTATTTTGTTGACCATTGACTGAAGAAATAGAATAAAATAACTAACCATCCTGTCTAGGTTGTACCCTGCCTTCTGCCGAGTGCAGTTGGGATAGACTCCAGCACCCCGCAATCATAAGAGGGACATGGACGGATGATAATGTCAAATTACAGTTGAGATCAAAATTGTACTCATTTAATGATCCACACAATTTGTGAAGTGTGAACATTTGTATGACACAACACTGACCTTGTAATAACATGTTATTGGATTCATACCTAAATGTATACGATCACCAAAAACTATTAGAAAGTCTAGGTTGTATGTCTAAGTCCAGAGTATATGAAGTCACCAAAAACTAATAGACATTGACAGTGACGTGTGGTGAAGTTTATAGCTGGTGAGGCACTGACCTAATCAGAATCAGATATACGAATATACAGGATGCGCTCTGTGCAGATTATTTGCCAATTGATTGTCAGCAGTTTACGGGTTATCTTTCATTTCTGCATTCTTTACACATACAAACTGTCGCCTACGAAATGTGCATTTCATTAAAAACGAAACAAAAATAATGTTATCCCCGTCTTACCTTATACTGTAAATGAAGTCCAGGCGCTGGTCCTTCTGGATAAAAATAGCCGTCACTTTCAGGTAAAAATCCTCTTTCACTTCCTTCAGTTTTAAAAGTCTTATAAGAGTTCAACATAGAGAGCTCCTACTCTCATCATTTCCAAGAAATGCGACCTGCTGTTTGGCGAGGAAGCAGGTCGCATTGATGACATCTTTTAAAATCTCTCGGTTCTCTTTTACCTTAGCATTGTGGACACTGATGTTGAGTCGCCGCTGTTCATCCGAAGCCAAGTCCAGCGTCGTCATCCCAAACGTTTTTAGCGTTCTAGCTTTGAATATGAGCGGCCGGCCACTCATGTTTGGTGAGGCTTCTTTGCAAATTCTTTAGGTCACAAAACCCCATTTGAGTCCACACAGTTCCACAGGTTGAAAGAAGAAGGCAAGAAAAGCAGAAAAGGCGGTTTCTTACAAACAGCCACAAAGCCAGTCTTTTCACGTATACCACTCTGTTTGGAAAGAGTGAGTAACTTTCCGTCCTGCTGATTGAAACAAACCATTCAGCTCCAACATTGGTCTTCCTTGAGTAATTATCTCCTGCTTCGCTTGAAAGTCCACTTTAGAAAACTGTTTAAGTGCGGGAATGTAGTCATCCATGTTTAAAGTCGGGGTGCACGAGAGGAAAAAAATAAGTCGCTGCAGCACTTACCCGCTGAGGCCACCGTATGTCTGGGATCATGAGCGCCCCGCTCCTATTAAGAGGCACGAGAACTGTTTGCCTCACCTCAAACTTTTTTCTCTGCCGTTTTGAACTTTCAGCAACACACCAGACGAGAACGCGCTCTGGCCGCACAGCAGACAGAGAAGTTTACGAGGGATTGGGAAAATTCAGCGATATTAAAGAAAAAATATCCAAATTGGTGAAGCTGCATGAAAATTAAAAACTAACAATTACAATTATTTTATCATTATATATTTTATTTATTTGCATGTTCACAGGTCTCCCGTCCAAAGGCAAAACCTGGTTACTCACTTCTGGCTGATTTTGAGAAAACAAAGGAAAACCAATCTATCTTGATACTGTCTTACAAAGATCTACAAAGTCATCAAACGTATAGATGTTTTCTTGATCTTTCATGTTCTTGCCGATTGAGCCATGGATTGAATCTGCTCTCATGAACGTGTGCCCTTTCTCCAGATATTTTATTACAATCTCGGGTGGGCCCCATTCTGCGTTTGCACATTGGGCAAGAGCCGTGTACAGCGTCCAGTTTTTATTTTGACCTCCACAGTTATCTGCTCAAAAAAGTATGCAAGGGGAAGAATCAAGAACAATACATTTAATGAAGGTGCTTGCAACGTCCTGGGCCAATCTTCCAAATATCCCCTCGTGCCATAATATCACATAATCAGGTTGACCGTCGGCCCCCATTCGTGCAAATGTCTCATTAAAGACAATAAGGCGACTGACAAAGAAGCTCCGATTGGTCCCTTGAGATACTAGGTTTTTCTGTTGTATCTATGCCGTTATGTGGTAGTTGCTAGGTCCTGCCATGCGCGTAACAGCTTACTTACAGAACAAATTACAATATCGCATACACTAATGTAAAGCATATCACCTAGGAACTCCAAAATTATTATCAGCTCAGTTTTGACGAAAATTGAGTAACTGGGTTTTGCCTTTGGATGGGAGAGGTGGGGCACTGCCTCCCCTGCCTTCCCATGATCGCACGTTAAAGGACAATGAAGGTGAAGGCAAGAGTGAAGAGTGTCCTAACCAGATATCTAGATCTCCTGATTGACTGATGCATTGTTTACTTTCACATGTCCATTTGATTAATTTATGAAGGCTCAAATGTGATTCACCACAATAGGACCCAACAGCACACTGGATTCCAGTTAGTTGAAATACCACAACACTGGATATTGTTCAGATAATTTCAATTTAAGAATTTGCACACAAAGCAACACTGGAGGTGACTATGACGTGCAAATTGTTCGCGCATGCGTATTAGCTCGTGTTGTGCCGGCGGACGCAGGGGGGGAGCGGGTCTTAAACGACCATTGTGTGTGTGTGGACAAGGTTAAGGTTAGGTGGGGTTTATCCTGGATAACCTTAGCCGGATTAGCATAGAATGTGCCTTAAATGTTTTATTACAATGCTAATACAAACATTGTAGCACATTTTGAAGGTATACATATGCTTTGGAGTCCAATATTTTTGTTATTTCCTGTATCCATCCATCCATTCATTTTCTACCACTTGTCCCTTTCAGGGTCACGGGGGGAGCTGGGGCCTATCTCAGCTGATTACAGGCGGAAGGTTTTGTACACCCTGGACAAGTCGCCACCTGCATGTGACTGTTTAACATGCTAACATTCAGTTACTATGCTAGCTTTTTATGCTAATTTTGCAGGTATACACAAGATATTTGGTTAATTAACGCTATCTGCAGCTAAATGTTTCATTTCTGCTTTTTAGCATACACACACAATTTCAGCATTTTTTTAGCTGTTTTTATTTTGTGATATTTTTACCAGCTCAGGCATCATGAACATCTCGTAAAGATATACTTTTATTGATGGCCACCGTCAACCCATTGCAAAGTGGGTTATTGCTCCCACTGTAAGTGCTGTAAATATAGGTTATGATAATAATACTTCAGAGCAGTGCTGTGTTTAATGCAAGATGCAATATACAATCGTCCAACATAAAGTGTGTTTAATTGTGCAAAGCACGAGTGTGCCAACCCCAGCCATGACAGCCTTCCGTGTTTTATCGACGCTTTCAGAGAACATCCATCATGATTCACGCCTCCAAATTTTCAATTACTTTGTGCTCAGGCTTTAAAGGGAAACTATTAAACTGATACTTGCCAGGCTCAACCGTGGCTGGCTTGTAAACTTCCGTGCCTCATCACTCAGGTCTTGTTTGATGCCAGCTCACTCTTGGCCAGAGGTTTTTAAAGGAAACTGTCCTGCCTTGTCAATCAAAACCCGTTGTAAAGCCTTTACGGCGTCATAAAGCTCAATAGTTACTCTTACATTTACTCGGAAATGGCAAAGTGAGCGTGAAAGCTTGTCTGTTAACGTACTGCGTGAGGGACGTCCGTATTTTAGACCAAAGTCGGCTGGGATAGGCTCCAGCTCAGAGCAATAGGAAATGCGATGAAAAAATGAATGATTGGAAGGATATGTGTGCGTCTTGTACACTAGGGGTGATGGTGAACATTTCACCTTGTTTAGCTATTTGGGAAATGTATAAAGAAGGAGACGATGCTACATGCTAATACATTAGCGCTAGTGAGTGTGAATGTTGTCTATCAGTGTGCGATGAGGTGGCGACTTGTCCAGGGTGTACCCAGCCTTTCGCCCAAATGCAGCTGGGACAGGCTCCAGCACCACTCGTGACCCCGAAAGGGACAAGTGGTAGAAAATCAGATTGGTAGGTAGTTAGTTCAAACCCTGGCCGAGTCATAACAAAGACCATAAAAAACGGGACCCATTACATCCCTGCTTGGCACTCAGCATCAAAGGTTGGAATTGGGGGTTAAATCACCAACATGATTCCCAGGCGCAGCCACCACTGCTGCTCACTGCTTCCCTCCCCTCACCTCCCAGAGGTGATCAGGGGAATAATTTTACCACACCTAGTGTGTGTGTGACAATCATGGGTACTTAACTTTAGCTTTTTCCTAATCACTTGGCCCGGCCACAGGTGTATAAAATCAAGCACTTAAGCATTAAGAAAAAAAAAAAATATATATATATATATATATATTAGGGCTGGGCAACGATTAAAAATTTTAATCGATGTTAATTGCACTATTTCTCCGATTAATCGCGATTAACTGCATTGTATGCGCAAAGCCCAATAATGAATTCAAAAGTAGTGTGTAGTGCACCTTTATTGGAATATTCTCCCACATGAACAAAAGCGCCAAAACATTTGTTGTGCAAACACAATTTAAATCAGTCCTTGTTAAACAGTAGCAGTTAAATAGCATATTTTATGAAAAACAACTCAAAAAATGTAAATACAAACATTTAAGCTTATTGCCACTGCCAGGGTATTTAAGTTATCCTGTTTCTTATTGAAAATAAATATAATCTACATACAAATCTCTGAGCCACAATCATAACATCTGAACAGGCAATTTCTGAGGTAACAGCAGAAACATTTTTTTTTATCAGGGATTTTATGTTTAAAAAACCTATATTATAGGTAGTGGGCTGTTTTAGGGAATTTTTGATCAAATTATCCGTAGTAGCAATATTAATAATGTTGTGTTTATTCTGCATAGTACACTTAAAATAATTGCAACCATATCTAGGAATTGATATGATGGGAATTTTCCGATTGTTTGCTTGGTGCTTTGATAAACTGAACGCATATACATGGTACTATATTGTGATGTTATGAGCCAGGGAATAAAAGAAATACCCTACCCAGCATGCAACAGGAGTGACGAGCATGCGCGGTAGCCCGGTATAGGTTGTGTCGCCATGACGGCATCTTGTATGTTGTGATATGCACGCTCTGAAAGCAAACGTTAAGAACTCAGCCAACACTCCTCGTCTGCATTATTCATAAATAGACAGACAACACATATACTCCGCTGCTTCACAGGCCGCTGGATGTAGCCGGCAAAGTATTCCCATGCTAGCTAGCCGGTCTAGCAAGCACGCGTCATTCAGTCCAAAACGGCCCGATCGATCCACATCCAGAATTGTCTGGCGGTCGTAAGTTATCCTGGAGTGACCACGCTGTAAGCCAGCCATGAAATTTGCAGAATTGTCCGGTATTTTTGCCCAATGTTCCATCTTTACCAAGAGCCCCTCCACGCCGAAGCCCGTCCGGGCGACGCCATCTTGTTAAGAAAAGGCGTTAACAAAATAAAAGCATGTAAACAACATACGCAAATGTGCGATAAAATAATTGTCGGCGTTAATAGATTGATGAGTTAACTCGTAATTAACGCATTAATTTGCCCACCCCTAATATATATATACCCCCACACATACACACCCCGCCCCCCCAACGCACTCGACGCAAATCGCGTAGGGGCGATGAATGGATGGTCAGCGAATGAGAGCTGCGGCCTACCACCATGACCTTGAACTCCCTTCCCTCTGTTGCTAGATATCTCGAGATGTATGTTGTAATATGTATATGTGCTTTGCTATGAAGGGTTTTTCCCACTCCGAACTGGGCCCCCTTAGGAGCCCAGTCTGGATTGTATTTTTTTACTCATCCTTCCCCAGCGTTTACCTTTTTCCCATCTATTACGGGGCGCTTTATGGCGACCCATCAGCGTTCTTGTTCTGTAACCCTGTAACACTGTTTGTTTGTCTAATCTTGAACAGGTTTGTGCTGAAAACAAAGTTTTGTTGTACTTGTGCAATGACAATAAAGACCTATCCTATCCTATCCTAAGAGTGACAATCATTGGTACTTACAAATGGATGGATGGATGGATACAAGTAGTAGCTTTCAAGCTTCGGCTCAAGTTGAGAACTACAACTTTCCACTGCTTTTTTGGTGTAAGTGATTGTGGAAAAGCAGAGCCAACTGGCTGACGACGGGTCAGGGCACGCTGCAGCCATGCCCAAGATGGCGGCAAGGAGGCGGAGGATACGGCGGAGCGGAGAGTGACGTCACCACAATCTAAATCAGGTGCGTGGCTCACACACCGGCACACGATTAACTCATCTCCTCCTCTCTGGCTTGCTCTCCTTCAGTCGGCCACGTCGTCGTCATGCGCTCTTTTGCTTCCACTCCTCGATCTCTGCTGCAGTCTCTCCAACACCTCCCGCAACCTCTCCTCCTTCTTCCCTTTTATACAGCGTGAGGAGATGAGTTAATTGTGTGCCGGTGTGTGAGCCACACACTTGATTTAGATTGCGGCAACGTCGCTCCCGACACAACGCCTCTCCGCTCCGCCGCATCTTCCGCCTCCTTGCCGCCATCTTGGGCAGGGTTGCAGCGTGCCTTGCCCCGCCGTCGGCCCGTTGGCTACGCCTCTCCACAGTGATGTGTTAAAATAACACTTGCCGTTATTATGATGGTCAGAGATATAGATAAAGATCAACATTGTGTTGGATTCGTTGACTATTATTAAAAACTACACAGTCAATTATTGTAATTGCTCATTTACATGTCAACGGCATTGTGTAAATTGTTGTACGTTTGCATATGGACGTTTAATGCTTACAATAAAGTAGGATTACTTATGTTGCATGTGGTATACCGCTATATTATTATGTATTAATATTATTTATCTACTTATTACGAACAAAACACACATTTTATATTTACTCAGTTATAATTCCATTGTGTATACAACAAAGGCTTTAAGGTTAAACTTCGCCTGTTTTATTAGGTATAACCAACCAGAATGCGCTAGTGTCTTCTTTGAGAACATTTTGACACTTAATGAACATGTAGCTCATAATTGTATCATGTACTTTAAAATTGTTGACTTATTGTATGTTGCCTAAAATAAAGATAGTACCGTATTTTCCGAACCATAGGGCACACCGGATTATAAGGCGCACTGCCCATGAATGGTCTATTTTTGTTCTTTTTTCATATAAAAAGCGCACTGGATTATAAGGCGCATTAAACGAGTCATATTATTTGTTTATTTTTTCGGAATGGAAAACACTTCTCTTGTGGTCTACATAACATGTAATGGTGGTTCTTTGATCAAAATGTTGCATAAATTATGTTTTACAGATCATCTTCAAACCGCTTTCTGACAGTCGCTTCCGGATGTGCCGTTTAGTGAGCGGTCTTATTTCTGTGGCTCACCTTTGGCAGCGTCTTCTCCCCGTCATCTTTGTTGTAGCGGTGTAGCATGCAAGGACGAGAGTGGAAGAAATGTCAAAAGATGGAGCTAACTGTTTTAGTAACATTCAGACTTTACTTCAATCAATAACGGAGCAGCAACTCCTCATCCGGAAACAACAAGAAGGCCGGAAATGTATCCGGTGAAAAACAGTCCGACCGGAACTCTAATTATTAAAGTTCCTTGGGTGAATGATATAAACTCAGTACACTGGTATGTTTTAGCGCTTATCATGGCAAGTTTACTGACAGATATAAGTAAGAACTTTACACTACTTTATACTATAAATGGCAACAGCGGAGGATGAATGTCACATAATAAGAAGATAGTGAAAAAGAAGAAACCTACCGACTAGGTCATCCGTACGGACTGCAAAGACGTACGTGTGCACATTTTCAGGATTTATGCAGATCCCAAATACACAGATCAGCAGGTACCATAAGGCAAAAATAGTTGCTTTTGCATAATATTGCAAAACAAAACGCCAGATAATATGTCTCACCTTATACACACACCATAATAACACTTGCATGTTTAATGCGCCGACAATCCACCATGTGGTGCGGCTACATAGCTTACCAAAGTTATTTTAATAGATTTTTGAGTGCCGTGTGTAAGGTCCATTTTCAATGGAACATATACAATTTTGGTGTTACAATCCAATGCACTCTATGGTCCGGAAAATACGGTACTAAAAGCTAGCAAATTACTGTGATTTTCTAGCTACAGACTGCGCTTGATTTTAAGCCGCACCCACTCAACTTTTGGACAAATTCTATTTTGCACAAATTTTGGGCGCACACCTCCTTTACCCACAGGTGTACACATTGAAACATGAAATATTTACTGGGGCGTTTGTATTCATTCATATTTTTAACAAAAAACAATGCTTGCATAATGTGGCCTACCATGGAACGCTGTCTTCGTCCTTTTTCACCTACTTAAGTCACCTTCTTTGGCATGCGACGGTCTGCCAGTTAGTGATGGTGGATTTCCTTTACATGAAGTGGGTTTTTCGTTTTTGGATGGCCAGGAGGATCTTCTTCAGCTTTCAGGTCCGTTGTGAAAAAAAGTTTTATAAACGTAGCTTATAAAGTTAAAGTCCCAACGATAGTCACACACACATAGGTGTGGTGAAATTACTCTCTGCATTTGATCCATCCTCATGTTCATGGACGTGAAGGGAGCAGTGAGCAGCTGCGGTAGCCGCGTTCGGGAATCATTTGGTGATTTAACCCTCAATTACAGCTCTTGATTCTGAGTGCCAAGCAGGGAGGCAATAGGTCCCATTTTTATAGTCTTTGGTATGACTGTGCCGGAACACAACCTACCGATGTCAGAGCAGACACTCTAACCACAAGGCCACTGAACAGGTAACCCGGGAATTAAGATAACATATTTATAATCTATCTGGCCGCTATTCTAGGTTAGAATTTTGGTGGTTGAAAAGGTTTTGATTTAGTATAAATGGACCCTGATGGCTATTTTGATTTAAAGTTTGCCAAAGCCTGATCTAGACGAAATAGAAGTCGTAACAAGTTTTCTGTAGACCAACCTGCGGAAGGATCATTACTGTTGACAAAAAGAAGCAGTAATGGAGGTTTCCTGCCCGAGTTAACTGGTTAAAGCTGCACTGCGTCATCGCACACTGAGTCCGACTTTAAGGGAGTCCCAAGGTGCGGCGTCACGACGTGAGCGTACAACGTGAGCGTACAACGTGTTCGACAAGCCCCGGCGTCCGGAACTTCCTACCAACACACTTTCTGTACACCAGGGGAGAGAATGTCCTACAATTCAACTGTGAGACTTAAGGTTGAATCAGACTCCTTCGAATTCAATCGTCACAAAGTCGACCATTCCAAATCACCCTTAAATTCCGGACCACAGAAATTATATAAACGGGCCACAGGTGGGGGGTCCCTTCTTCCTCACCACTTCATGTATGTGCATCCCAAAACAGAGCACTCAGTGCCAGCGGACAAAATAATGTAATATTGCGATCTTTTGAATGTAAACATGTCAGCATACTGTATCACAAAGGACACGATATACATTGACTCTCAATCAATCAATCCATTAATTGTCCAGGGTGTACCCTGACTTCCGCCCGAGTGCAGCTGAGATAGGCGCCAGCTCCCCCCAAAACCCCGAAAGGGACAAGCGGTAGACAATTGATGGATGGAGCCCTTAATCACAAGTGTCTCAAAGGGCTGCACAAGCCACAACAACATCCTCGGCTTAGATCCCACATCAGGGCAAGAAAAAAACTCAACCCAGTGGGAACAACATGAAACCCTGGAAGGGACCGCAGATGTTTGTCTTAAAGTCTGGTTTAGAGAAGGTTTTGTTGTTGGTTATATAATCCTCCATAGTTGCAGACACACTCATTCATTCATTTCATTCAAAGCAGTAAAACAATGTCTTTGCATCTGCCAAAAGCGCCACAAATGCTGGCTTCCTTTATTACAAATGCTCTGTTTGTTATGAATACAGTTGTTAGAAAAAAAGCCTGGCTTCAGCGGGTTAAACATTGTAGAGACATTTGTTTGCTAGCTCGATCTCCTCCACTTCTCAGAATACTGCTTCGGCATTTTTAGGACCTACATTAAGCTTCTCTTTTCTTTCTTTTACAGTTTGATAATCAAGAATAATGATTTCACACTAACAATAAAAACACTAAAAGCCTACTGAAATGATATTTTCTTATTCAAACGGGGATAGCAGGTCCATTCTATGTGTCATACTTGATCTTTTTGCGATATTGCCATATTTTTGCTGAAAGGATTTAGTAGAAAACATCCACGATAAAGTTCACAACTTTTGGTCGCTAATAAAAAAGCCTTGCCTGTAACGGAAGTAACAGACGATGTGCGCGTGACATCACGGGTTGTGGAGCTCTTCACATCCTCACATTGTTTACAATCATAGCCACCAGCAGCGAGAACGATTAGGACCGAGAAAGTGATGATTTCCCCGTTAATTTGAGCAAGGATGAAAGATTCGTGGATGAGGATAGTGAGAGTGAAGGACTAGAAAAAAAAGAAAAAAGAAAGGCGAGGGCAGTGGGAGCAATTCAGATGTTATTAGACACATTTACTAGGATAATTCTGGAAAATCCCTTATCTGCTTATTGTGTTACTAGTGTTTTAGTGAGATTATATGGTACTTGAAAGTCGGAAGGGTGAGGCCACGGGTGTGGTGACCGCCAGTTTCTTTGGTGGAAGGAGGTAAGAGAGTCCGCAGCTGCAGGAGGACAAAAGGTCCGCTCATGTCTACGGTAAGAGACGACATATTACCACAATTTTCTCACTGAAACCTGCCGGTTGACATGTGGTCAGGAACCATGTTCGCTTGACCGCTCTGTTCCAAAGTAAAACTTCACCTTCGGGAATGTAAACAAGGAAACACCGGCTGTGTTTGTGTTGCTAAAGGCAGCTGCAATACACCGCTTCCCACCTACATCTTTCTTCTTTGACTTCTCCATTATTATTGAACAATTTGCAAAAGATTCAGCAACACAGATGTCCAGAATACTGTGTAATTATGCGATTAAAGCAGACAGACGACTTTTAGCCGTGAGCAGTGCTGGAAGATTATGTCCGCTACAACCGGTGACGTGTTAATATTTCATCATTGATATATAAACTATCAGACTGCGTGGTGGGTAGTAGTGGGTTTCAGTAGGCCTTTAAACAGGCCAATGTCAGCTCCACATGACCTTTGGCGTCAGCCAAGTTGAATGGCAATGCAGGACTTGAAACGCTAACAACACGGCAAATGGAAGCCCAGTTCTAACTTAGACAAACTGCCCAGAATGTGATGAAGTATTTTTATGTCGTAGTCTTGTTGTCGTGGCCGGGTGACAACCGTTGCAATGACGGTTGCCTGGCTGTGGGTTCAAATTAGTGGATGTTGTTGTGGTTTGGGAAGACATTTTGAGGCACTTTTGATTCAGGCTAAATACATAAATATTGATTGATTGGAAAATCCAACACCGGCTAACGGTGAATAATAAAAGGTGACTATATGGGTGTTATTTCATGTTTGGAGGGCTGTAAAAAAAATATTTAGACGGTCTTTCATTTTATTAATGCTCTAACTTTGAAAATATAAAATGTATTAAAACTGATCATCCATCCATCCATTTTCTACCGCTTTCAGGGTCACGAGGGGTCGCTGGAGCCTATTTCAGCTGCATATGGGGGGAAGGCGGAGTACACCCTGGACAAGTCGCCAACTCATCACAGGGCCAACACAGATAGACAGACAACATTCACACACTAGGGACAATTTTTGTGTTACCAATCAACCTACCCCCAGATGCATGTCTTTGGGGTGGGAGGAAGCCGGAGAACCCGCAGGGAACCCACGCAGTCACGGGGAGAACAAGCAAACTTCACACAGAAAGATTGAACCCTGGACCTTCGTGTTCTGAGGCAGATGCACTAACACCTGTTTCACCGTGCAGCCCTAATACTGATCATACTTAGCAGAATTATTTTACCACGGTCAGGCCTGGGGCCAATCAGCTATAATAAACGAGGACCGCATGAAAATGTTTCAGACTACAAACGATGATCTGGGATTTGTTTAGACACCTTCTGGGTAATCAACCAGTTAAATTAAAAAAGCACAGCGGCTAACTTTTCAAACCATTTTACCAAATACCAGCACATAATATGATTGATATTTATAAAATACTTTAGAATTCTTCCAGTTTTATGTCGAATGTTGTGTTTTAGCCTCTGGCTAAGCAGGTATGTATGTGTGTTGTGAAACGGAATTAAGATGCATGCCTTCATCAAATGTTGTTTATTAGTGGCAGCAATCACACATAGCACACTTATGATCTATATATGACTCACCGGCTGATGGCGTCAAAAATACAATTTGCCCTCTTTATAGTTCACATACAGGAATTGGATTTGAATTTAATGAAAAAGACTGAAAACAAGCCGAAAAGACAGAGTTTTAAAAAAAAGATACCATCCATCCATCCACTTTCTATCGCTTATTCCCTTTGGGATCGCGGGGGGCGCTGGTACCTATCTCAGCTACAATCGGGCGGAAGGCGGAGTACACCCTGGACAAGTCGTCACCTCATCGAAGGGCATAAATATATACCCCATTCATCCAAATGAATCACTACGTCTGTTTAAGTCACAATGTTATTTAGTCACGACAGTAAATACAATTTGTGTTCACATCCACAGGAACCACATGGGTTAGCCTACTTTTTCAGTATTTACAACCTTACGCGTTTTCACTTCACTGCCACAGATGGTTGATCTAAAGTACCACTGATAGTCACACACACTAAGTGTAGTAAAATTACTCTCTGCGTTTGACCCATTCCCTGGTTCCACCCTCTGGGAGGTGAGGGGACCGGTAAGCAGCAGCAGTGGTAGCGCTCGGCAATCATTTTGGTGATTTAACCCTCAGTTTAGACAGGCTATACTGTAGCAAAAGTTGTCACATGTCTGCCACATTTATGTCTGTTCTTAAATGTGTATACCATATTGAGAGCAGTTTTGATTTGGGCTTACATGGAAGATAATTAAAATGAATGGAGACAAATTGTGGGTTTCCTGGACGTCATCTACATGTCTGCCATCTTCAACTAGTTTTTTTTCATGTTTAAATTGCCCGCTTGAAAATTTCCTCTTCTTTTCTCCGACTCTCTCATCGTCAGTTGGGATGTCTGTTGTAATTTCCCTTCCTGGTTCCATGACCCGCCCTATCTTGCCTCTGATTGGCCTGTCCATAATGTTGTGCCGTAATCTTAACCAATCATGAGTCATATTAATTAACCAACCAACAAATCAGTGATGTTCTTATACGTAAACCAAACAATCATCATTGATTTGTCCCCTGCCTGTGGAGTTGCACTAGTCCATTGATCTCTTTCTCTTCCCTCTCTCTCCTCTTTTGTAGAATGTAGTTTTGCTAACCGCTACCTGGGAATAAAAGTAGCTAAGCTACGGAAATTGCTACTTGTTAAAGCTAGTGCCAACCTACTGGGCGGAATGGCGTAGTGCAGACTTGGGCATGCAGCCCGTCAAGCTTTTCAGTCTGGCCCGCCGGACATAACCAAATATTATTTTTAGATCTTTAAAATGGAAACTGTAGCTGCCATTATGATGTGCAGTGATGTTTTCAAATGACCGTAAGTCTTCAACTATACAAAGTATTTCAATGGTTGGAATCTGTGTTTATTCATAATATATTAGTTAGTATTGTAATCTATTTAGTTACTATGGTAATCTAAGTCACAGCAGCTCAGATGAAGCTCCAAGCAGTGTGGGTGTGGAGCGTTTCCAAAGAGTGTTTCCATGGCGGCCAGCCTGAAATGTGGGTGTCAGGGACAGACAGGAAAAATATTGTTATGACAAAGTCTTAAAGCTTAGTGATATATCAGATTGTAGGTGGGTTTATTTTTTACCCTTTGTGTTCATATGCCTCTGTGTTTGTTGCATTTTTGTTGCGTTTTGCTTAATTGTAAAATATGTCGATGGAGAGGGTGTGTGACATTCATATATTGTCAATATTCAGTGTTTTATCGTTCATAGTTAATATTGTAAATCCCACATTCTTTATTTTCATGTACATTCTGGGTGTCTCATTCAGTAAAAAAAATGTAATTCCATTCCGGTTTTTTTGAGGCGCTCTCTCATAACGTTTTTAGCATTCAATCAGACATTAATGTGAGGTTTTAGACTTCCTTTTTATTGTCATTCAAATTTGAACTTTACAGCACAGATAAGAATGAAATGTTGTTACATAAGCTCATGATAGTGCAGGATAAAAAAAGCAATGAGGTGCATATATAATTAAATAAATATATATAAACAATATATAAATATATATAATTAAAAAAATATACATAAATATATATAAATAAATAAATAGATTACTGTACAGATAATATATATTGCATTTTTTCACATGCGTCCACGTTATGGATGTATGTTATATTGTCTTTTTCATCCCAGCGAGTTAATCCATTTTAGGGGGGGGTTGAATTCAATTATGATGCAATCAAGAGTCTCATAGCCTGAGGGAAGAAGCTGTTACAGAACCTGGAAGTTCTGCTTCGGAGGCTGCGGAACCTCTTTCAAGAGTCCAGCAGTGAAAACAGTCCTTGGTGGGGGTGGGAGGAGTCTTTGCAGATTTTCTGAGCCTTGGTCAGGCAGCGGCTTTTTGTTATCTCCTGGATGGGAGAAAGAGGAGTCCTGATGATCTTTTCCGCCGTCCTCACCACTCTCTGGAGAGACTTCCAGTCTGAGGCATTGCAGGCTCCAGTCCAGACAGAGATGCTGTTGGTCAGTAGGCTCTCTATAGTGCCTCTGTAGAATGTGGTGAGAATGGGGGGAGGGAACTGTGCTCTTTTCTCCGACGCAAAAATGGCACGTGCTGTTGAGCTCTTTTTACAAGAGCTCCGGTGTGTAGGGACCAGGTTGTATTGTCAGTTATCTGCACCCCCAGGAACTTGGTGTTGCTTACCATCTCCACCGCTGTGCCGTTGATGTAGAGTGGAGCGTGGCTGGACTGGTGCTTCCTGAAGTCAACAATGATCTCCTTGGTCTTGTTGACATTCTAAACCAGGTTGTTGGTTCTCCACCAGGCAACCAGATGTTTCACCTCCTCCCTGTAGTCGATGTCATTGTCGTCACGGATGAGGCCCACCACTGTTGTGTTTTCCGCACACTTCACAATGTGGTTAGTAGTGGACCTGGCGCAGCAGTCATGAGTCATCAACGTGAACAGCAACGGACTTAGGACGCAGCCTTGGGGGGAGCCGGTGCTCAGAGAGATGGCACTGGAGGTGTTGTTGCCCACTCTCACAGACTGGGGTCTGTCTTTGAGGAAGTCCAGCAGCCAGTTGCATAGGGGGGTACTGAATCCAAGGGGGACCAGTTTGCTCACCAAGTGCTGCGGGATGATGGTGTTGAATGCTGAGCTGAAGTCCAGAAACAACATCCGCACGTGTGTGTCCTTTCCTTCCAGATGTTCTAAGCTCAAGTGGAGTGCAGAGAAGATGGTGGAGCGGTTAGGGTGATAAGCAAACTGGTATGGGTCGAGTGTGGGGGGAAGTCTGGAGACAATATATTCCTTTACCATTATGATGGGGGTGAGTGCAACAGGGCGGTAATCATTGAGGTAGGAGATTATGGGTTTTTTAGGCACTGGGGTGATTGTGGCCGTCTTAAAACATGATGGTAGCATAGCCTGGGTCAGTGAGATGTTGAAGATTGATGTGAGGTTTTGTATTAGTGTTACTAAAAATAGATATACCGGCCCCAAGACACATTTTTTTTCTCTAAATTTGGCCCCTGAGTCAAAATAATTGCCCAGGCGTGGCTTAGTGGGTAGAGCGGCCGTGTTAGAAACCTGAGGGTTGCAGGTTCACAGAAACCTGAGGGTTGCAGGTTCAATCCCCGCCTCTTGACATCCCAATGGCTGTCGTTGTGTCCTTGTGTCCAGAACACTTCACCCTTGGTCCCAGTGCCGCTCACACTGGTGAATGAATGGATCGGCGGTGGTCGGAGGGGCCGTAGGCGCAAACTGTCAGCCACGCTTCTGTCAGTCTACCCCAGGGCAGCTGTGGCTTTGAATGTAGCTTGCCACTACTAGGTGTGAATTGATGATGGGTTCTCACTTCTCTTTGAAGCGCTTTTGAGTGTCTAGAAAAACACTGTCTAAATTTAATCCATTATTATTTTCTGTAAATGTAGTTTTAAGTTACAAAAAACAGAGAAAAACGGAACATATTTTTAAGATAAAAAAATACAGATTTCCGACAACAGACGTAAAAATCGCATGTGTAACATACATTACGAGGTGGAAAAAAATCCACACATATTTGTTTTGGCGCTGCTGGAAAGAATTTAAACTTCCCAAAGAAGGAAAGAAACATATCTAATTGGCTCTACATCGTTGCTATCAAACCAATCCCCACCCTCTCTCATATTCGACGCTATTAAAGAGCTGTGATTGGACATATTCCGAGTTTGTCCCACCCTTAGACAAATTTAAATTGAATATGATAAGATTTTGTGTATATCAACATTTGCATCGACACTGTTTACTGTGGGGGGCATATAAAATATGTTTTATATTCTAGTTCATTACTTCTTTGCACACTCTTAGCATTCTCTCAATGAGCTTCAAGAGGTAGTCACGTCAAATGGTTTTCACTTCTCAGGTATGCTTTAAGTTCATCGAGAGAATGCCTCTCGTGTGCAAAGCAGTACTCAGAGCAAAAAGTGGCTATTTTGAAGAAACTACAAAATAAAACAAAACATTCAGCACGGTGAAACAGGGGTTAGTTAATGTGCCTCACAATACGAAGGACCTGAGTTCAATCCCGGGCTCGGGATCTTTCTGTGTGGAGTTTGCATGTTCACCCTGTGAGTGCGTGGGTTCCCTCCGGGTACTATGGCTTCCTCCCACTTCCAAAGACATGCACCTGGGGATAGGTTGACTGGCAACACTAAATTGGCCCTAGTGTGTGAATGTGAGTGTGAATGATGTCTGTCTATCTGTGTTGGCCCCTGCGATGAAGTAGCGACTTGTCCAGGGTGTACGCCACCTTCCGCCCGAATGCAGCTGAGATAGGGTCCAGCACCCCCTGTGATCCTAAAAAAGGACAAACGGTAGAAAATGGATGGATGGATAGAATATAAAACTTTTTTTTCTAATTATTTTACCTTTTTTTGTTAAGTACATAACTCCACATGTTCTCATTCATTGTTTTGATACATTCAGTGACAATCTACAATGTAAATAGTCATGAAAATAAAAAAAAACGCATTGACATGGTGAAGGTGTGTCCAAACTTTTGGCCTGTACTGTATATAAATGTTAAACAAACGCCGTTATCGCCAACATTGTATCTGTGTACATTTTTGCTACCACTATCAGTTTATTATTCTGCATTTTTGTATCCCCTTTCCCCCTGACAGAAGACAAGCAGAGGAAGAGAAGAAAATATAATATTTTTTTATCGGACCACTCTCAGAATTGTAAGACGAGAGCCAGTTGAACTAGTCTATTCAACATCCATGTAATACCAATTATCTCTGATTTTGTGTTTCAGGTTTGTCTAATGTCACACACTCAGGTCACATCAATATGTCAAACTTACTTCATAATACAGCTCTTTGGGAAAAAAGCTTCAAAGTTGCAAGATGTATTTGTACAATTTGTGTATCATTCGTTCTTTTGCTGTTTTTAATTGAAAATAGATATCAACCTGTATTTTCTAAAAAAAAAAAAAAAAAGATCGGTAAAACAAAAATGTTTACTGCGATGAGGTGGCGACCTGTCCAGGGTGTACCCCGCCTTCCGCCTGATTGTAGCTGAGATAGGCACCAGCGCCCCCCACGATCCCACAGGGAAATAAGCAGTAGAAAATGGATGGATGGACAAAATTGTTTATTTATTTTACATACAACAATTTAATCCAATATATAGATGATTTAAAAAAAGCATATAAAATGTATTTTTCTAATTGCATGATATTCGTTGAGTATATCCGGAAGTAGTTTTAATTGGGCTTGTGCTTGCAAGTAAACAAATGTAAACAATAACTTTACAACCATTTAAGTTGAAGTTATCCAGGATATCTTCTTTGTTTTCTGACTAACCACAACAAACACCAAGTGGAATTTGCATTACTACCATAGCAACTGTAATAGTTTATAACTGACTGGTCAGTGGGCGTAGATTTTAACAGCTCTCAGCTCTTACTGGTTAGTGGGCGGTACGGTTATTGGCTATAACCTTGTAACCCCAAACTTATCCTGCTCCCAGCGCATAAATATCCTGTCAAGAAGTTATTTTTAAAGCTTTGTTTTAATGCATATGCAACGTAGGCAATGTTTTTTGTGGTTATGCCGGAAGATAAATAAAATATAGCTTCAAAATTAAATTGTACTCCAGTCCTCTCTCTTCTTCTACATTTGTTTACCTGCAAGGGCAAGTCAACGTACAACTACTTTGGGGACAAATTGGCATATCAGATTAATTTGCAGAAATATAAAAACTGTTTCCATTTTCTTCATATACCTTTTGTTTTACTTGAACAAAATAAATGATAAAAAAAAAAACTGGTAATGCTTGTTTCAAATGTAAACACAAAAACGTACCAGGTTTTGTTTGGTTGTTACTTGACCAAAAGAAAAACTGCACTTTTTGAGTGGAATTTTGTTCATCATCCACAAGACTTATGTCCTTCTTATTTCTGTACATTCCAAATACTGAAAAACTGCTAGCAAAAGGTAACTGGGCAATGCAGCTAATGGGGATTTATCTATTTTACCAATCATCATCATCATCATCATCATGGCAGCCTCAAAAACAAGGATCCGTTCTCCATCATTTATTTCTTCTCCTTCTGGACTAGCTGACCTAGCTGGACTTTCCGTCTTTGTGCCTGCTGGTGACTACAAGAGTGCAAGGTCCATGTAGAAAAGGGGCAGTCTTGGCTCAGAGGTGTTGGAGGTACTAAAGATGTTGATGATTTAGTTGGCGCTTTTTTTCTGTTTCTTGGGCTTGTTAGGTCTCAAGTTTCTGAGCACCAATGGCAATTGTGCCATGCTAGGCTGAGCGGTCTGCTGCCAGGGCCTCCCCGTTGTCCACTGGGATCCTGCACTTTTTAAAATAATTGTTTAAACCGGTCTTTCAGCCGTCTCCTGGGTCCTCCTAGCAGCCTAGAACCATGGGACAGTTCACCAAACATGGTCTGTTTGGGGATGGATGAGTCTTACTTACGGTATAAATGACGGAGTAAGGGCAGCTGGTTCTTGGCGATGATTGCTTCCACGCTTGGGAGGCCGGCACTGGTTAGAATGTCACTGTTAGAAATGCGATCTTCCCAGACAATTTCCAGGATTTTCTGCAACTTTTGCTGGTGAAACCTCTTAAGGTCCTGATGTTTTTCCAATAGAGGGTCTATCTCTCTGACTCATATTGAAGGGTTGTAATCCCAACAGCTCTGTAGTCACCAAACTTAGTTTGCGTGGACAAGCCATATTGTGAGAAGATACGGTGGGAGAACTTCCCAAAGGCTTGATGAGATAGGCTCCAGCACCCCCCGCAACCTCGAAAAGGACACGCGGTTTAAAATGGATGGATGGATGGAAATGAGAACGGAGCATTTTTGACGGTTATTGTCTGTTTCTTTTTTAGAGCGCTTTATGTCACGGTTCAAGTGAATGCCGATGCGCATTCTTCAGTGCGCTCCTTTGAATGCGCCTCTGGACACGTCAACGGGCATTCCTCTCCAGACGCTGCTGCTCTCACTCACCAATCTACACATCTGACGCTGATGAGTAAACCCTCAGACTATTTAGACCAGTTTGTGTTGCTTTCCAGTGCCGGAACGTAGCCATCTACATTGTACAGTAAGCCCACACATCTCTAGCTCTTTTTTATATGCCTACTCGCTCTGTGTGTTCATTGTGTTGTGTCCTGTTTCATCGTCCCACAGCATTCCTCTGTTCTCTGGATTTGAGATGTGCGTCTCGTCTTGCTGCCTCCCCGGATCTCGACCTCTCGCCTGCCCACGGACCTTGAAGCCTCTCTCCTGCCCTTGACCTCTTGCCTTCCCACGGACCTTGATGCCTCTCTCCTGCCCTGGACCCCTCTCCTGCCCACAAATGTCCAAGCCAGCCTCACCCTCTTTGAACTTCCGCATTATTCTCAACACGCACGTTCAACATTTGCCGGTAACACTCTCCAGTTAGACGTGTCACAACACGTATTCTGTTGAATTACACATTATCTCGTGAGAATAAACACCCCTAAGGTTAAACGACGTCTCTGCCTTAGTGCCGTCTTCTTCTCTCCCATCACACTACACTTTAAAGGTGGAACAGACACATCCCATTACCTTTATTGTCAGCCACTTCGTGAAAGCAGTTTTTTTATTCTTTAAAACGTACACAAAAGGAAAAAAAAAACATGTTTATTCTCGTCTCACATAAAGACTGTGAATGACGGACACATTTTCCTTTGATTTGTTCCCCATACAACATACAGTACAAACTTTAATTGAACGTGGAACTACTGTCAAATAATTTTCTTCAAGGAGAAGATGAGTCAGACCATTAAATATACAGTAATGGACCACAATATATTGCATTATAAAACATTGACGAGGTTGAGCTTTTGTTCCTTTGGAAGAAAATAAACGTCTGTATTACAAAGCACTTCGTTATCTAATCGCTCATACAATCTTTGAGTTAGTCTTCCTTGCTGTGGTTGTCACTTGTGGGGTCGTTTGGTCACTCAATGAAAATCAAGTATCTTCATCAGGTCGACACAGTTATTCCAATGCATCATGGTGCAAACACAAGTGAATTATCAAGAGACATTTCTCTGCATTTTTTTTGTTACAGGCAATTTTCTTTTTATGGTTTATGGTTTGAGTTTATTTCGAACATGCAAACAGTTTTAATAAGACATGCAGCTGGGGATAAATTGATTGGCAACACTAAATTGTCCGTAATGTGTGAATGTGAGTATGAATGTTGTCTGTTTAACTGTATTGGCCCTGTGATGAGGTGGCGACTTGTCCAGTGTGTACCCCAACTTCCACCCGAATGCAGCTGAGCTAGGCTGCAGCAACCCCCGCGACCCCAAAAAGGGACAAGCAGTAGAAAATGGACGGATGGACATCGCATATTCCCAGTTTCTGAAAAGGAATAGTAAGAACCCCTTTTCCATTTCATAGCAATTATTAACACATTTGTTCACTTTATGTTCTCAATTTGTCCACAGTTTAAATGCATAAATAATGAAGTTGTCAATGAGTAGTTAAATAAGTTTTAATCAACGTGATAAGATGAATAAAAATCAGCTGACGTCACCAATGGGCCACATTTCAAACAGCTCGTTTTGTGGAAGAATGAAGGAAGTCAAGATTGTTTTATAAAAAATCTCTGCCACGCCTCCCTGATTTAAAATTTCTGGGACTCATGCAGATCTCAAATATACAACATCAGGTACCAATCACACAATCATACAAAAAAAGAGTCCAGTCTGTGCATTTAGGCCTACTACAGGGAGACATATGTAGATTATAGTTACCGCTGGACGCCGAGATGAGCAGTCGCATTTTCTTTCGCTCCCGCTCGGGAATACAATCAACCGCTCGGATGATACAACACTACCTCATTTTCCTACTGTGGATCACGGATTCATATTTGAAATCACCACGGATACAATACCCTCTTGAAAGTGAGATTCGTGAACGCAAAATGGACAATCACTGCGATTTCTACCTCTTCTGTAACTCATCGGCGAAGCACCTGGGCTTCGGAGTAATGTGATTCACTCATGCCTCACAGCAGATCGAAAGAGAAGAAACAAGCCCCTGACTGGTAGGATAAACCGAAGATCTACAATTTTACTGTTACTTCTACTCTCAGGAGACACTGAACTAAACCCTGGACCAATAACCACCCGGTTAATGTTGTATCGTCTGGCGAAGCCTAGCAATGCTGTTGCTAACGACGCCGAGGAAGCTAGCGTAGCTGCGGGACCTCGTCGGAGCTATGCTAAAAACATTAGCTCTCCACTTACGCCAGCTCTCATTTGTTCATCACCACACGAGCTTACCTGCGTTCCAGCGGTCAGCGGCACTACGGAGGACTTCACCCCGATCATCGGTGCGGTTGGCGGCCTGGCGATGGAAGAAGACAGCTCAGACACCGGTGAGGACAGCGGCTCGGCGGCGGACGGCGTAATGGCTTTTGACGACACCCTGGCCGCCATTGAAGTAAGCAGTGCGGAGGTCCTCCTAACCTCTCCCGAAACCCTGAGGGTCATCACCGCATCACCTGGACCGCCCACGGCCTACACTGGTTTCGGGGGTCTCTTTGTGGATCTCTGGTCATTGTTCTCCACCTCACCAAAACCCGCGAAAACCACCTCAACCCCACCACTCCTACCTGGCCCCCCCTCCCCATCTTCAACCACGCCCCACTCCCATCACCTGGACGACGAACAATGGGCCTTTTTCCCCCTCCCCCAAGTCTTGCCACACAAACCTCCATAACAACCAACATCCCTCCATCTGTTGGACAGTACCTCTCCCCAACGGACTCTGATGTTCTTTTTGGTTCCGGTGGGCTACACATCATCCATCTTAATGTGAACAGCCTCTCTGGAAATAAACTCGACCATCCATCCCTCCATCCATCCATCTTCTTCCGCTTATCCGAGGTCGGGTCGCGGGGGCAGTAGCCTAAGCAAGGAAGCCCAGACTTGCCTCTCCCCAGCCACTTCGTCTAGCTCTTCCCGGGGGATCCCGAGGCGTTCCCAGGCCAGCCGTGAGACATAGTCTTCCCAACGTGTCCTGGGTCTTCCCCGTGGCCTCCTACCGGTTGGACGTGCCCTAAACACCTCCCTCGGGAGGCGTTCGGGTGGCATCCTGACCAGATGCCCGAACCACCTCATCTGGCTCCTCTCGATGTGGAGGAGCAGCGGCTTTACTTTGAGTTCCTCCCGGATGACAGAGCTTCTCACACTATCTCTAAGGGAGAGCCCAGCCACACGGCAGAGGAAACTCATTTCGGCCGCTTGTACCCGTGATCTTATCCTTTCGGTCATGACCCAAAGCTCATGACCATAGGTGAGGATGGGAACGTAGATCGACCGGTAAATTGAGAGCTTTGCCTTCCGGCTCAACTCCTTCTTCACCACAACAGATCGGTACAACGTCCGCATTACTGAAGACGCCGCACCGATCCGCCTGTCGATCTCACGATCCACTCTTCCCCCACTCGTGAACAAGACTCCTAGGTACTTGAACTCCTCCACTTGGGGCAGGGTCTCCTCCCCAACCCGGAGATGGCACTCCACCCTTTTCCGGGAGAGAACCATGGACTCGGATTTGGAGATGCTGATTCTCATTCCGGCCGCTTCACACTCGGCTGCGAACCGATCAAACTCGACCAAATCAGAGAAATGTTCCACAACAATAAGGTAAATATCCTGTGTTTCTCTGAAACTAAATTAGATGTAAGTGTTTCTGATAGAGATAGAAAACTTCTCGGTCATCAGAAAGGACAGGAATAAACATGGTGGTGGTGTTTGTATGTATATTCACCAGGATATTAAATACATAACTCACTCTGATCTCAACCACAATGCCCTTGAATCTGTGTGGGCAGAAATCAAATTCATAAACGCTAAGCCGGTACTAATAGGGACTGTATACAGACCCCCTAATCAGAGTGATTTCTATGGTGCTCTTGAAGACTGCTTAGCTGGTGTAGACAACGTGGAGAAAATTATAACTGGAGATCCGACCACAGATATTCAACGCAGAGATGCTCCTGTCTTCAAATCTTACAGCAAGTTATGTAATCTGCACGCTCTTTCCCAGCTAATAACACTCCCCACACAGGTGTGTGATTCCACCCAATCAACCATAGATCTCATCCTCACATCAGACCGGCATAATATAAAAAATAGTGGGGCCATGATCTGTGGTCTTAGCGACCACTATATAACCTTCTGCACGCGCAAAATAAGTAAACCCAAAGCTAATGGCCACATAACAGCTCAATCCAGATCCCTTAAAACAGACTCCAGTGATAATTTCAACCTCAAATTAGGTGAGTGGGGCTGGTCCCCTGTGCTCACGAGCAACCTGGTTGAAGATGCTTGGGATCGCTTCAAAACAGCGTTCCTAGCGATACTAAATGATATGGCTGCCGTGAGAACAGTCAGGATCAAAGCCCGCTCTGAACCACGGATCAATCCAGACCTATTAGCTGCCATAAAAGACAGAGACAGAAAATACTTAGAATACTAAAAGAGTAAAACCGAAGTAAATAAACAACCCAATAATAATAACATAAAATCACTCCTTTCAACGCTCAAAAAGCAATGCAATAAATTAAGAAATAAGACAAACAACCTGACTAAATCCTTAAAAAAAAATTATATCAATGACAAAAAAGAGGAAAACACAAATACGCCACGTGAGCTCTGGAAAATTCTCAACAACCAGCTTCCTGGATGCAACCAGAAACATCAACATCAAGGAGGGTGACTCCCTCATTACAGACAAAATGGAGGTAGCAAGCAGACTTAACACCTTTTTCACCAGCATAGCCACAACTCTCATTAACAAGCTGTCCCACCACTCTGGTCACTTTGGTGTGGAAAACATTAAAGCTTTCTACAGAAAGCTAGGAGTAGTCAACAACAATTTCAAATTAGAAATGGTCTCAGCTAATGAGGTGCTTAATAAATTGAGCGCGCTCCAAACAAACAAGGCTGCCGGCCTTGACAATATCCTCTCCAGATTCCTCATGGATTCTGCCACCACCATTGCCCCAATAATCACACATATATTAAACTTCTCAATCAAATAAGGCCAAGTACCCAAGGATTTCAAGATAGTAAGAGTAACCCCCCTTTATAAAAAAAGGAAGCAAATTAGAACCTGGTACCTGCCGACCTGTTTCCATTCTCAGTTCCATTTCGAAAGTAATGGAAAAAATAGTTTATGAACAGGTCGATAGAGACCTTGCTACTAATAAACTAATGTACAAATCCCAATCCGGCTTCAGAACTAACCACTCCAGTGACACATGCCTTCTCTATCTGACTGACCACATCAAACATGAGGTGGACGTGGGCAAATACTGCGGCATGGTCATGCTGGACACTCAGAAGGCCTTTGACACCATTAACCACGCTATACTGTTGGATAAGCTCAGAGCAATTGGACTCGATAAAACCTCATCGAGCTGGATGCAATCTTACTTGGACGGGAGGAAGCAGGTGGTAGAGATGAACAGCACCGTGTCCCCTCCCCTCTCAGTAAGTTGTGGAGTCCCTAAAGGCAGTATACTAGGACCTTTAATGTTCCTAATATACGTAAATGACATGCCATCAGCATGCGACTGTGAATTGTTCCTGTTTGCGGATGACTCGGCCCTGCTGGTATCCGGCAAGGACAAGTCACATGTGGAACAAATCCTCAGTGCTGAACTCCTTAATATTTGCACCTGGCTCACTGACAACAAGCTATCCATACACTTAGGTAAAACAGAATCCATCCTATTTGGACCCAATATCAATCTTAAAAAAGTCAGTGACTTCACTATAAAAGTGGCTGACATTGTTATCACCAGGAAAGATGAGATCACCTACTTAGGTTCCATTTAAGAGGCTAATCTTTCCTGTGATAAAATGGCAACACATGTAATCAAAAAGGTCAACCAAAGAACGAGATTCCTCTACAGAATCTCCTCTCTGGTCAACGAAAGCCCCTTGAAGATTCTAGCGGGAACTCTCATTCAACCCTTTTTCGATTACGCTTGCATCACCTGGTACCCCAGCACCTCCAAAACCCTCAGATTTAAACTCCAAACATCCCAGAATAAGCTAGTCTGGTTACTTTTAGACCTCCACCCCAGATCACACCTCACTCCAACCCACTTCTCCAAAGTGGGCCGGCTCAGGATGTAGGACAGAGTCAAATAACTTGCACTGAGCCTAGTCTATAAAATCCGCTACACCTCCTTGATACCGAAATACATGTCAAACTTTTTCCTTAACGTTAATGACCACCATAACCACAACACCAGGGGGAGCTCCACAAACCACATTAAACCCAGATTCCGATCTAACAAAGGTCTTAACTCATTCTCTTTCTATGTCTTTTACACCTCCCAATAGGTTTAAAAGTAAGTACATCTCTATATTCCTTCAAAACCGCTCTAAAACAACAACTCCAGGCAACTTCAAACCTTTACTAATACCCTCCTCCATTCACTTCCCATCTCCCCGGATTATAAATAACCTAATGTAAATGGGGGGCGGCGTGGCGAAGTTGGTAGAGTGGCTGTGCCAGCAATCTGAGGGTTATTGGTTCTAGCCCCACTTTCTACCACACTAATCACGTCCGTTGTGTCTTTGGGCAAGACACTTCACCCTTGCTCCTGATGGTTCCTGGTGAGTGCCTTGCATGGCAGCTCCGCCATCAGTGTGTGAAAGTGTGTGTGAATGGGCGAATGTGGAAAACACTGTCAAAGCGCTTTGGGCTCCTTAAAAAGGGGTAGAAAAGCGCTATACAACTACAACCCATTTACCATCTATGTACTTCTAAGGTATTTACTTGTTATTATGCTATCTGAACTCACTATGTTCTCTGATTGCTGTACATATCCTATCAAGTAAGACATACACTGTTTCAATGTCCATTTCTCTGTTGATGCAATTGTTGATGACTGAAGTACTGATATCAACCAAAGCTCCTCATCCCACCCCCCGGATTATAAATAATGTAAATAGTTCAATGTTTATACTATGATGATTAACCTGCGTGATGACTGTATTAAACTGATAGTATATATTTATACCATGGATTGATTAACGTAGACCCCGACTTAAACAAGTTGAAAAACGTATTCGAGTGTTACCATTTAGTGGCCAATTGTACGGAATATGTACCTAACTGTGCAATCTACTAATACAAGTATCAATTAATCAATAAATCAATCAATGCCAACCTTGAGATCTCCGAATTCAGGAGGTGGGGGTGTGCATGTGTTGAGGTGGGGGTGGGCGGGGTTTGGTGGTAGCGGGGGAGTTAGTGCTGCAAGGGTTTCCGGGTATTTGTTCTGTTGTGTTTATGTTGTGTTACGGTGCGAATGTTCTCCCGAAATGTGTTTGTCATTCTTGTTTGGTGTGGGTTCACAGTGTGGTGCATATTTGTAACAGTGTTAAAGTTGTTTGTACCGCCACACTCAGTGTGACCAGTATGGCTGTTGATCAAGTATGCTTGCATTCACTTGTGTGTGTGTAAAAACCACAACCATCGTGAAAAGTGGACGTGACGACAGGTCGTAGAGGACGCTAAAGAAGTCACGACCCAAATATTGTTGTCCAGGTGGAAATCGGGAGAAATTCGGGTAAATGGTTGCCCTGAGAGTTTTTCGGGAGGGGCACTGAAATTCGGGAGTCTCCCGGGAAAATCGGGAGGGTTGGCAAGTATGGGTACCAATGGCTAAGAAAATGTCAGAAAGTGTCGGTGACGAACCTCAAGATGCAGAGATGGCAGGATTGATGCAGAAAAACAGGATTTTAATGTCCAAAGGAAATGCAGGAAAACGGGAATCAGGAACCAGGCAATAGGACACAGAAATCAAGGAGAACTGGAGACAGCAAACGGGAAACAGGATACAAGATACGAGGAACCAGGAGACAGCAAACCACAAACAGCTAGCAATCCTCAGCACTGACTGGAGGGCGAGGCATATATAAATAGTAGCCTGATTAGCAATTGCCACCAGGTGTGCCAGGCTGCCAATCAGGGACAGGTGAGGGAAACGAGCGCTCAGGGAGACGTGCAGGAAATGAAACCAAAACAAGAGCGTTGACAGGAAATAAAACACAAACAAAGAGCTAACCCGAATAAAACCCAACTATCAGTGATAAGTCGGACAGAAAATCTGGTTTTGTGTAACTGGGCCTCTCTAAGGAGACATTTTGTAAATTTGAGAATTCATGCTGTACATGGTGCAGTGATGAGTTGTTTGCAAGCAAAATGGTTCTTAGAAGTGAATGACGGGCATGGGCTCCTGATTAGGAGACACTTATTTTCCCTTCTCACTCACGTTTTTGTTTTGCAGCCTTCTTATTTGTATTCCGTTTATATTTACATCTAACACAATTTCCCAACTCATATGGAAACGGGGTTTGTATTCACACTAGAACCTATTGAAGCATGTATTATGATTCATGCTGATATCATATTGGCTAATAGTCAAAGCTCCATTATCAGTATTGCATCTGAAGTGAAAACGTTTTATCTGGACCCCTTTACTTGGTAGATCAACATTTAATGTTCATGCAGTGAAATATTATTCATTTAAGATTTGCAATCTAAAGTCAAGCGGTCTGAAAGTTTTCTCTTTTTTTCATATTTTTAAAGTATAATTTGTTGCATTGTGTGTTTTGCAATGAATCTGTCTTGTTTCACTTCCAATACGTTAAGTAGAAAAAAGTAAAAAATAAATAAAATGGTGAACATATCAATAAAAAGTAGTTACAAGCGGAAAGTGTGGAGACAGAAAAGGGAGAACGAACGCATTTTTGCTTAAAAACTGACAATAAAGGTGAAGTTATAACACTAAAACGCCCTCAGGAAGAGTTGCTTTAAGACATGGCTAGCTAGCTAGCGGCTAACGTCCATCCGCAGTCTGCAATGTTTTAGCTAACTTCTAAATCCCTAATCCTGGTCTCCATGGCGACAAATAAAGTATGTTTCTTACAAGGATCATACCTGCAGGACGAGGAGTAGCCATACATGTTTCACTACACACCGTAACTCACCGGCATCAAAATGTAAACAAAGGCCATTGGTGGATCCACACCCGACATCCACTGTAATGATACCAAGTACAGGCATGTATGTAGTCAATACTACTATGATTACGTCAATATTTTTTTGCATTTTTTCATTAAAAAAAAAAAAATCCATATTATGTTTATAAACTCAGGAAATATGTCGCTGGACACATGAGGACTTTGAATACGACCAATGTCTGATCCTGTAACTACTTGGTATCGGATTGATACCCAAATTGCGATGTAAAATATCAAACAACAGAAGAACAAGTGATTATTACATTTTAATAAAAGTGTAGACAGTACATGTTAAAAGAGAAAGTAATCAGATACTAACAGTAAATTAACAAGTAGATTAATAATTCATTTGCACCACTTGTCCTTAACAATGTTGACAAAATAATAAAATGATAAATGACTATGTTACTGCATATGTCAGCAGACTAATTTGGAGCCCTTTTTTGTTTACTTACTAATAAAAGACAAGTTTTCTCGTATGTTCACAATTTTATTTAAGGACTAAATTGCAATAAGAAACATGTTTAATCATCAATCAATCAATGTTTACTTATATAGCCCTAAATCACTAGTGTCTCAAAGGGCTGCACAAACCACAACACAAACCACTACGACATCCTCGGTAGGCCCACATAAGTGCAAGGAAAACTCACACCCAGTGGGACGTCGGTGACAATGATGACTATGAGAACCTTGGAGAGGAGGAAAGCAATGGATGTCAAGCGGGTCTAACATGATACTGTGAAAGTTCAATCCATAATGGATCCAACACAGTCGCGAGAGTCCAGTCCAAAGAGGATCCAACACAGCAGCGAGAGTCCCGTTCACAGCGGAGCCAGCAGGAAAACATCCCAAGCGGAGGCGGATCAGCAGCGCAGAGATGTCCCCAGCCGATACACAGGCAAGCAGTACATGGCCACCGGATCGGACCGGACCCCCTCCACAAGGGAGAGTGGGACATAGGAGAAAAAGAAAAGAAACCCTAATGTACCCTAATGCTTTTTTGTTGGAATAAAGCCAATAATGCAATTTTTTTTGGGTACCTTTTATTTAGAAATGTATTGAAAAGTATGGAAATAATGTTGGTACCGGTACCAAAATGTTGGTATCAGGACAACACTATTGCCAAGTAAGCCATTCAAGCGTTTAAAGTTAAAGTGAAAGTACCAATGATCGTCACACATGCGAAATTGTTTTCTGCATTTGACCCATCACCTTTGATCACCCCCTCGGAGGTGAGGGGAGCAGTGGGCAGCAGCAGTGCCACGCCCGGGAATCATGTATGGTGATTTAACCCCCAATTCCAACCCTTGATGCTGAGTGCCAAGCAGGGAGGTAATGGGCCTCATTTTTATACTCTTTGGTATGACTCGGCCAGGATTTGAACTCACGACCTACCGATCTCAGGGCGGACACTCTAACCACTAGGTCACTGAGTAAGTTAGCTCTGTGATCGGCACACTCGCCTCTCATGTACACCACCAGGGTTCGTGCTTCCGTGCGGAATGGTCTAAAGGCTGTCGTCCGAACCCCCTTGGTTATTTTTATACCTAAATGTGCATATGTGCATCAAAGCCCTGGGGGGTCCTCCAAACGTCTTAGCTCTGGCTGTTGCCCGTCCACCAAAACACAAGCACTGCGTGGAAATACTTCACCACATCCTGGGTAATTCCGCTCAGTTAGAAATGAGCGTTTATGTGCTGAAACCGCCAGGCATTGAACTAGACTAGACAGCAAGATGTGTTGGTTAATTTACTCACTTTGTGTGAACTTTGCAGAGCTGGAGTGTGTGCATGGCATTAGATCGCCTGTTTTTCACTCCAACAAAGTGGGAATGGGGCAGACTGGAGTCCGTTTGTGTCGACCGAGGCCATTCGGCGGTAATACAAAGCAATTTCAGTCGTGCCATGAACTGAGTTCAATCAATTTATGTTAAACAACAAAGAGAGCGCGCCACTACACCCTGCATCAAGGGAAATAATCAAACTCGGAGAACCAATGACATTTAAGAGCCTCCTTGTGTTGTGAAATTGAGTATTTTCAGAGCCCAAATGTTGTATAAGGTGATATACTTGGAACGACCTGTTGTAGGTGCTGGGCTTGGATCTTTAGGTCGACATTCAAAAGTAATATCACACAAAAGAGGGTTATATCACTCTTGATCAGGTGAGATATTGGGGCCTCCTACTTAATATAACAGATTATTTCACATCAGACTGGACCGTATCAAATAATACCCTATCGACCCGAAGGTAAGATGACCCCTTTTTCCAGACCATTTTTCAGAAACTGCTCCATTGATCACTATTATCTTAAAGATAAGGTAAACTAAGGAGCCAAACATCATGGCAGAGATAGAAGGGATGCCGATGCAGCCACGCCACATAGACCAGCTGCCAATTGAAGGAGCTGCAAAACTTAAAGCTCCGTCTATAATCCTTTTACTCCCATATGTTGTCTTACGTTACGTGGCTGTAGTCAGCAGCAGTGATGGCCTTAAACTGGGTCGAGGATCAGACTGTTTTGACAAACAAAACTGCAGGATATACAAACCCTGTTTCCATATGAGTTGGGAAATTGTGTTAGATGTAAATATAAACGGAATACAATGATTTGCAAATCGTTTTCAACCAATATTCAGTTGAATATGCTACAAAGACAACATATTTGATGTTCAAACAGATAAACATTTTTTTTTGCAAATAATCATTAACTTTAGAATTTGATGCCAGCAACACATGACAAAGAAGTTGGGAAAGGTGGCAATAAATACTGATAAAGTTAAGGAATGCTCATCAAACACTTATTTGGAACATCCCACAGGTGTGCAGGCTAATTGGGAACAGGTGGGTGCCATGATTGGGTAGCTTCACAAGAAAGGATGGGGCAATATACACCCCTTTTTTCACAACTGCATGAGCAAATAGTCAAACAGTTTAGGAACAACATTTTTCAAAGTGCAATTGCAAGACATTTAGGGATTTCAACATGTATGGTCTATGATATCATCAAAAGGTATAGAGAATCTGGAGAAATCACTCCATTGAGTCATTACAAAACTTGGCCGGAAACCAAAATTGAATGACCGTGACCTTCGATCCCTCAGACGGCACTGTATCAAAAACCATAAGCACCACATGGGCTCAGGAACACTTAACAAAAACACTGTCACTAAATACAGTTCGTCGCTATATCTGTAAGTGCAAGTTAAAGCAGTACTATGCGAAGCAAAAGCCATTTATCAACAACATCCAGAAACGCCACCAGCTTCTCTGGGCCCGAGATCATCTAAGATGGACTGATGCAGAAGTGGAAAAGTGTTCTGTGGTCTGACGAGTCCACATTTCAAAATGTTTTTGGAAATATTCGACATCGTGTCATCTGGACCAAAGGGGAAGTGAACCATCCAGACTGTTATCGACGCAAAGTTCAAAAGCCAGCATCTGTGATGTAATGGGGGTGAATTAGTGTCCAAGGCATGGGTAACTTACACATCTGTGAAGGCACCATTATTGCTGAAAGGTACATACAGGTTTTGGAACAACATATGCTGCAATATAAGCGCTGTCTTTTTCATGAACGCCCCTGCTTATTTCAGCAAGACAATGCCAAGCCACATTCAGCATGTGTTACAACAGCGTGTCTTTGTAAAAATAGATTACTTTCCTGACCTGCCTGCAGTCCAGACCTGTCTCCCATCGAAAATGTGTGGCGCATTATGAAGCGTAAATTGACAGCGGAGACCCTGTACTGTTGAACGACTGAAGCTCTACATAAAACAAGAATGGGAAAGAATTCCACTTTCAAAGCTTCAACAATTAGTTTGCTCAGTTCCCAAACGTTTATTCAGTGTTGTTAAAAGAAAAGATGATGTAACACAGTGGTGAACATGCCCTTTCCCAACTACTTTGGCACGTGTTGCAGCCATGAAATTCTAAGTTAATTATTATTTGGAAAAATTAAAAAAAAGTTTATGAGTTTGAAAATCAAATATCTTGTCTTTGTAGTGCATTCAATTGAATAAGGGTTGAAAAGGATTTGCAAATCATTGTATTCCGTTTATATTTACATCCAACACAATTTCCCAACTCATTTGAAAACAGGGTTTGTATAACTTTGCCACCAGGAGGTCATGAACAAGTGACCGTCTGCCCGAACATGATCTGTAAGCAACATGTTATGAATTTTTATGGCGGACCTATGATAAATGTCATCTTCTCCGACTTATTAATGTTAAAAAGACAATGCAAAAGCGTCAGTTTATACATTTGGCCGTGAGCTTGCACACAGTTTTGGATGCCTCCGTCCGTGGGGTTTTCAAAGGTTTTATTTTTAACAGTGCAGAATCATCGACATCCCAGATTGGCAGACGTACAGATGTGGGCATTCTTGGACATGCTGTGTTGGAACGCCTCCTCCCAGTTTGCTGAACCCACACAGCCCAAGCTGCTGTGCATTCCTATCTTCTCTGCCGCCTGCCCTGTCTTTTAAATAAACACTATAAAACCTATACTTCCACGTTTATTCATCCACAAATGCTGAGTCATTACAAAACTCGATCAGCAATGACATGCCACTTGACAGTCACAGCTACAACTATTTGCCGTGTTGTTACCATTGCGTGTCATGACAAAGTTGCGTTATTGATGTCTGGACATCAATCTTGAATCACCAAAGTTCATCTCCACTCAGCATTGACAGCTGCTGATAGCTGATAGCAGTCTTGTTAACATTAAGTCTCACGCCCAATCCCATGCTGCGTGTGTCTTGATATTTCTCGCATCAAAGTTTTACCAATGTGGGAAATGTGTTACAGATAAGGCAGGAATTGTAGATGAATTAAAATAGTTGTTCTGCAAAAACCTGGTTAACTTTGTATGTCATGTGGACTGATTTGCCGCATGGTCTTATTGTTCACCCTTGACCCAGAAACAGAAGCCCTGTTTGCTAAATTAATATCGTTATAAGTCGCCACAACACAATAATACCAATACCAATAACAATACTGCACTGTAATATATAAAATTCATAATTCAGACCTAATTTAGGCCAACACTATTTACAATATGCTTAAAGACACACAGCCAGACCAAATGTAAAAAATATAAATAAAACAAGAAATCGACTCGGGAACGCAGACCTCCTCAATCCCAATATGGTCGTCCCTCACTACGTCAATATATATATATATATAAATATATATATATATATATATGTGTATATATATATATACATATATATATATATATACTGTATATTTTGGGATTGAGGAGGTCTGCGTTCCCGAGTCAATTTCTTCTTTTATTTATTGTTTTATTTATATTTTGACAAGTTTAGATTGTTATCATTAAACCATCCCAATGTTCTATAAGCAGTTCCTGCAGAATTTTGCAGGCTTTTTAGGGATTGTTGCTGCCTAAAATGCCAAATATTTTTGGCAGCTTTGTCAAAAAGTTGTTGCAAAAGCATGTTTTAAGGCTTTTTTTTTTCAATAACTTTAGATGACCTTGTGATTTTATGAGTTTGTTAGCAATGTTTTAGTTGTTATTTGTTAACCTAAAAAAGCAGAGAATTTAAAAAATATAGGAAAAAAATAAGTATTGATGTTTTACTTATTTCATTCCACACAAACCTAAGAGTAGACAATCGATGGCAGTGAAAACACATACTCAGAACGTATTGTCAAATTATTGGACTGTTGTAATTAATTATAACGACTAATAGTAATAATTGATTATAATTACAGAAATGAACACCACCAAAGACTCCCTTACTGTTTGCTGTCTGCCCTGTCATCCACAAGTTGCAGCTTCTGAGTTTTTGTTTTAAACTTGAAAAGGGTTAGTCCATTTTGAACATTCATTCATTCATTTATGCACGTTCAGAGGATGTACGAACTATTATGAGTAATCTCTAGCGCCAATGTTGGCGCAGACATTTAAAGAAGAGCTAAAATCGCCGGAGGATGGAGGGCGGAAAACGCCACTCAGCACAAAGCATTGCATGTTAGCTCCACCCATACCCAGAGTCAGATTGTGGAGAGGCAGAGCCGACGGGCCGACCGCAGGGCAGGATACCCTTTGGCCCTGCTCAAGATGGCTGCCAGGAGGCGGAGAATGCAGCGGAACGAGGAGGCGGAGCATGCCTGGAGCGCCGCTGTAGTAATTGAGATCAGGTGCGTGCCTCACACACCGGTTCACAATTTGCCTTTTTCCTCACAGTACTTAAGAGGGGAGAAGGAGGAAAGATGAGGAGGAAGAGGTGGAGTGTCCGTGGCACGGCAGGACAGCAAGAAGCGACGAAAGACCGATCGAAGAATGAGCCCCAGAGGAAGACGACGACACCGGCAGCTCAAAAGCGGACCAAGACGAGCAGCTGAGGAGGAGCTGAAAAGCGACCCGATCGACATTGACACCTTCACATTTGAAAAAAATAAAAGAGTCAAACCTGCTCGACACGATGTCCTTCCTGAATGGTCCATGCAACCCACACGGTGATGGCTGGAGTCATTCACAGAGATCTATAGTCAGCAATACCATACAATAACAAAGTTCAATTACAAAAGATGACGAAAGATTATTATCACACTTTAACATCTCTAACATGTAAATGCTAGGTTGTATATTTCCATTGTAAATAAAAATATGTTCTAAATCGTCTTACCCTGGATAAAAGTTTGAATAATAGGGATGGTGTTGTGGATATCGCAATATTCTGGTTTCAAAGATTTCAGAATGCAATGATGGTGAGTGTAGTTTTTTCAGGTGCTTTAGCGTTGGCTGGGTCTGAAATAAATCTCCCAGAATCCTCTGCACAGCACGAGACTAAAGGTGGGGGCGTGGAACGCCATAATTCAATTCGATTCAATTCCCTTTGTTCAACCAGGTAAAGACTCGTTGAGATTAAAATCTCTTTTTTCAAGAGCAAACTGACCAAGAGTGCGGTACAAACAAGGTTACAATAATAATCACAACAAAACAGTACAACAGAAAAAAAGCAGTAATACCACAAAAGGTCAAAAATTATTTAAAACGATAAGGTATTAATTAAATTTAAAAGCAAGTACATTGCCCAAGGGAACTGGTTTCTCGATCTATTAGAATGGACTTAAACTCCCCACAAGAGATCAATTTTGGTAACCTAAGATACTTCTGGATGTCATTCCATGACCAGGGAGCAGCATAACTGAATAAGTAGTGTGTTCATAGTGTATAAGAGGAATTGTATTTTTTTTCTATATTTCCTGAAAAATTAATCAAAATCAGTCCATAACTGTGTGAGTTATGTTGCTGGGTGCCACCTTCGGGATGAGCATTTCTAAGGAGACAAAGAGCCAGCCGGTCACGTCGTACTGCACAGCGATAAGTGACCGGGAAAAAAAGCGGGAAATATGAGTAAACTGAAAAGCTACCTGATGAATCCTCAATCTATCCATCTATTTTCTACCACTTGTCTCTCTTGATGTTGCAGCGGGGGAGTCCATCATATTTTTAGCGATTATCACAATAATATCCTACCGTGGCCATAATACCGTGACAATATCGTGCCATGAGATTTGGATACCATTACATTCTTATGAAATAAATACCCAGTAGGTTTTGTGCCTTAGACAGGAACAAGGTCTACGGTACAATTGTGTCGTTTGATCAATACATATATTGTTACATGTCGTTGTTCCTGCTTTGTCTACACAAGAAAAAGACACATACGTTTTGATTAGACCAGGGGTGTCAAACAAATTTTAGATCAGGTGCCGCATGGAGGAAAATCTATTCCCAAATGGGCCGTAATGATAAAATCATAGTATTGTAACTTTAAAAATTCTGGGTTCCGGCCGAGTTATACCAAAGACTATAAAAATTGGACCCATTACCTTCCTGCTTGGAACTTGTGGGGCGGCATAGCTCGGTTGGTAGAGTGGCCGTCCCAGCAACTTGAGGGTTGCAGGTTCGATTCCCGCTTCTGCCATCCTAGTCACTGCCGTTGTGTCCTTGGGCAAGACACTTTACCCACCTGTTCCCAGTGTAACTTAGATATTGGGTTTTACTATGTAAAGCGCTTTGAGTCACTAGAGAAAAGCGCTATGTAAATATGATTCACTTCACAACTCGGCATCAAAGGTTGGAATTGGGGGTTAAATCACCAAAATGATTCCCGGGCGTGGCCACCGCTGCTGCTCACTGCTCTCCTCACCTCCCAGGGGGTGAACAAGGGGATGGGTCAAATGCAGAGGTTAATTTCACCACACCTAGTGTGTGTGTGACAATCATTGACACTTTAACTTTAACTTTAAAGACAACTAAAGGTTGTTTTCTTTGTTTTACGTCGGACAAAAATAGAAGAACCACAGTAATAAAACGTACAAATCACAAATAATCCTCTGGACAAAACACTTCAAGTTTGTTGAAAAGTCTAAGGAAATTGGTGCAGCTTCAAAAACACAATGAGTTTAGACTTTGTCTCAGTGTGTCTACAAAGACTAGATTAAACTTTAAATCACAGTCTTTCTGGGATTAAAAAAAAAAACACAAGTAAATTCTTCCAGGTATCAAACACCTCCTTAGTCATGTCCACTATCAATCCAGTGCTAACTCAAAAAAACGTAGGAAACGGAGGTAAAGCTATTCAAAAGGGTTAAGTTCCCTTTTCTGTGTTCGACGGACATTTTGGGGCAACGAGGGTGCCAAATAACGTTGTGTTCGAAGCAGAAGACATAAAATGGCCGGTTTTAAGTTTCATGTGGGTCGAGGAGGAAGAGGAATCACCGTCACCCTTTTACTGTGTACCTCTTGCTTGGCCCCGGTATAAACCGTCTGCTTGCCTAACAGGATTGCTATTGTGACATCCAGTGGACACATTTAAAACAGCAGTTTATTTCGTAAAAAAAAAAAAAGCAGCTACTTTTTAAACTTGGCAAATTCATCACGCGGGCTGCCTAAAAACCTGTTCGGGCCATATGTTTGACACGCCTGGATTAGACAGTTGACGTGGACGTTTGAGCAAATTCGATTGTCAAAAATGACGCTGATTGGTCAAAATAAACCACGAAGTTGCAGGCGTAGAAAAAACTTGCTTGGCCGTACATTATTTGCATGAATTTGCGAGACGACATCGCATAATCCTGCAGGGACTGATTAGGGATACTTCTATCGTTGAGTGTAAAACTAAATGGTAAATGGGTTAACCAGCCCCCGGCTTTAAGCCGGGGGCCAAGCCTGCACGTTGGAGTTCAACCCAGTGGATGAAAGAGTAGCCTCCCTCCGCCTTCGGGTGGGGGGACGGGTCCTGACTGTTGTTTGTGCTTACGCACCAAACAACAGTCCAGAGTACCCACCCTTTTTGGGTACACTCGAGGGAGTACTGGAGAGTGCTCCCCCGGGTGATTCCCTTGTTCTGCTGGGGGACTTCAACGCTCATGTTGGTAACGACAGTGAAACCTGGAGAGGCGTGATTGGGAAGAATGGTCGCCCGGATCTGAACCCGAGTGGTGTTTTGTTATTGGACTTCTGTGCTCGTCACAGTTTGTCCATAACAAACACCATGTTCAAACATAAGGGTGTCCATATGTGCACTTGGCACCAGGACACCCTAGGCCGCAGTTCCATGATCGACTTTGTAGTTGTGTCATCGGATTTGCGGCCTCATGTTTTGGACACTCGGGTAAAGAGAGGGGCGGAGCCTTCTACCGATCACCACCTGGTGGTGAGTTGGCTGCGATGGTGGGGGAGGATGCCGGACAGACCTGGCAGGCCCAAACGCATTGTGAGGGTTTGCTGGGAACGTCTGGCAGAGTCTCCTGTCAGAGAAAGTTTCAATTCCCACCTCCGGAGGAACTTTGAACATGTCACGAGGGAGGTGCTGGACATTGAGTCCGAGTGGACCATGTTCCGCACCTCTATTGTCGAAGCGGCTGATCGCAGCTGTGGCCGCAAGGTAGTTGGTGCTTGTCGTGGCGGTAATCCTAGAACCCGCTGGTGGACACCAGCGGTGAGGGATGCCGTCAAGCTGAAGAAGGAGTCCTATCGGGTTATTTTGGCTCATAGGACTCCAGAGGCAGTGGACAGGTACCGACAGGCCAAGCGGTGTGCAGCTTCAGCGGTCACAGAGGCAAAAACTCGGACATGGGAAGAGTTTGGGGAAGCCATGGAAAATGACTTCCGGACGGCTTCGAAACGATTCTGGACCACCATCCGCCGCCTCAAGAAGGGGAAGCAGTGCACTGTCAACACCTTGTATTGTGCGGTTGGTGTTCTGCTGACCTCAACTGCGGATGTTGTGGATAGGTGGAAGGAATACTTTGAAGACCTCCTCAATCCCACCAACACGTCTTCCTATGAGGAAGCAGTGCCTGGGGAATCTGTGGTGGACTCTCTTATTTCTGGGGCTGAGGTTGCTGAGGTAGTTAAAAAGCTCCTCGGTGGCAAGGCCCCAGGGGTGGATGAGATCCGGCCGGAGTTCCTTAAGGCTCTGGATGCTGTGGGGCTGTCTTGGTTGACAAGACTCTGCAGCATCGCGTGGACATCGGGGGCGGTACCTCTTGATTGGCAGACCGGGGTGGTGGTCCCTCTCTTTAAGAAGGGGGACCGGAGGGTGTGTTCCAACTATCGTGGGATCACACTCCTCAGCCTTCCCGGTAAGGTTTATTCAGGTGTACTGGAGAGGAAGCTACGCCGGATAGTCGAACCTCGGATTCAGGAGGAACAGTGTGGTTTTCGTCCTGGTCGTGGAACTGTGGACCAGCTCTATACTCTCGGCAGGCTTCTTGAGGGTGCATGGGAGTTTGCCCAACCAGTCTACATGTGCTTTGTGGACTTGGAGAAGGCATTCGACCGTGTCCCTCGGGGAGTCCTGTGGGGAGTGCTCAGAGAGTATGGGGTATCGGACTGTCTTATTATGGCAGTCCGATCCCTGTACGATCAGTGTCAGAGCTTGGTCCGCATTGCTGGCAGTAAGTCGGACACGTTTCCAGTGAGGGTTGGACTCCGCCAAGGTTGCCCTTTGTCACCGATTCTGTTCATAACTTTTATGGACAGAATTTCTAGGCACAGTCAAGGCGTTGAGGGGTTCCGGTTTGGTGGCCGCGGGATTAGGTCTCTGCTTTTTGCAGACGATGTGGTCCTGTTGGTTTCATCTGGCTGGGATCTTCAGCTCTCATTGGATCGGTTCGCAGCCGAGTGTTAAGCGGCCGGAATGAGAATCAGCACCTCCAAATCCGAGTCCATGGTTCTCTCCCGAAAAAGGGTGGAGTGTCATCTCTGGGTTGGGGAGGAGACCCTGCCCCAAGTGGAGGAATTCAAGTACCTAGGAGTCTTGTTCACGAGTGGGGGAAGAGTGGATCGTGAGATCGACAGGCGGATCGTTGCGGCGTCTTCAGTAATGCGGACGTTGTACCGATCCGTTGTGGTGAAGAATGAGCTGAGCCGGAAGGTAAAGCTCTCAATTTACCGGTCGATCTACGTTCCCATCCTCACCTATGGTCATGAGCTTTGGGTCATGACCGAAAGGATAAGATCACGGGTACAAGCGGCCGAAATGAGTTTCCTCCGCCGTGTGGCGGGGCTCTCCCTTAGAGATAGGGTGAGAAGCTCTGTCATCCGGGAGGAACTCAAAGTAAAGCCGCTGCTCCTCCACATCGAGAGGAGCCAGATGAGGTGGTTCGGGCATCTGGTCAGGATGCCACCCGAACGCCTCCCGAGGGAGGTGTTTAGGGCACGTCCAACCGGTAGGAGGCCACGGGGAAGACCCAGGACACGTTGGGAAGACTATGTCTCCCGGCTGGCCTGGGAACGCCTCGGGATCCCCCGGGAAGAGCTAGACGAAGTGGCTGGGGAAAGGGAAGTCTGGGCTTCCCTGCTTAGGCTGCTGCCCCCGCGACCCGACCTCGGATAAGCGGAAGAAGATGGATGGATGGATGGATGGGTTATACTTGTATCGCGCTTTTCTACCGTCAAGGTACTCAAAGCACTTTGACACTATTTCCTAGGGTACGTGTATTTGTATTGAACTGTTTCGGTACGGGGGTTTCGGTTTGGTTCGGAGGTGTACCGAACGAGTTTCCACACGGACATATTAAGTAGCGCACCGCACGTTATGTAAACAATGCACACCGAGGCACAACACAAGGCATGCTAGCAGCGACAGGGCGACGATAGACTGACCATACATCCTCTTTTCACCGGATTTTCCTCTTTCGCGGCGCTGTCCGGATGGTGTTTCTTAAATGCCTCAAATGTCCGGCATTTTAAGTTGGGGTTGCGTGTATTTTCAATGTACGTTCGGGGTTAAAAACTAAACAAATTGTGCACGCAGCAGCATTCGTGAGGGAGGGGCACAGACAGAGAGAGCGAGAGACTTATGCTAAAAGCGCATGCGTCGCCAGGCTCTGCTTTCTATCCATTAATTTATCAGATTTAATTTTTTATTATCTATTGCAGGGGTGTCAAAAGTGTGCCCCAGAGGCCATTTGCAGCCCACAGCTAATGTTTTAAAGGCTCACGGCACATTCTAAAAATACTATTAATATAAACAAAAACATAACAAAAGTGAAATAAAAAGGCTTAAAAGTTAAATGTAACTCAGAAAAAGTTGCAATGTTGACTAGTAAAACAGAGCTGTTTTTTTTCAAACTGTCATTGCTCAAAACATATTATTGAATCAAAATCAATGTTATTATGAATTATTGACCTATCCAAGGTTCCCATTGCTTCACATCAAATAATCCACTAAGAAAAATATTTTTGGTAGAAGATTTTGCAAATTTGGTAATTAAATAACCAATAAATGTATATTTTGTTGTTTTCTTACTCTACCGAAAATTAACCCAACCGTGACCTTTAAACCGAGGTATGTACCGAACCAAAATGTTTGTGTACTCTTACACCCCTACTATTTCCACATTCACCCATTCACACACTAATGGCGGGAGCTGTCATACAAGGCGCTAACCATGACCCATCAGAAGCAAGGGTGAAGTGTCTTGCTCAAGGACACAACGAAAGCGACTAAGTTGGTAGAAGCTGGGGATCGAACCAGGAACCCTCAGGTTGCTGGCACGGCCACTATCCCAACTGCGGCACGGCCACTCTCCCAATTGCGCCACGCCGTCCGAAAACTAGAAGATTAATCATGCTCGACATGTTAAATAGATTCATATTATTTCCCAAAACGTTTATATACTAGTACAAACACATGCGTTCGACCTACCACTGATATCAAGTTAACCACATTTGATATTTATTTGATGCCCTGCATTCCTTCATCTTTCTCTAATCCAGCAGGATGCATTGACTCTCTCAGTCGTCGGCCTGTTGCCTAAACTCTTTTTTTTTTCTCTAATCTACATCCAATTCCCTCTGAACTGTTGATAATGTGCTGGATGGAGAATACCACAATGATATTATTCATATGCAGCCAGGTTTAGGTAATCCCTCCAACACTGAGACCAAACCATAAAAAGGGACTATGAATTATTGAAGCGCATCAGAGAAATAGGAAACCTTTCTCTGAATAGGATCAACCTTTTGGGAATGCTTCAAAGAGCATTCAATAGTCGGGGAAGGAAAAAAAACAGCCCTCTCCCTGTATTATCCATGTCGAAAAGCTGTGCCCAGGTTGTGAAGGAGAGGGAAGGCAACGGAAAGGATGGAGAGAGACTGAAAGCTCACCTATTGTTCACCCTCCATTTGCAGGAAATTGTTTACCGCCTCTTCATGCTGTTGGCTTTTTGGCGGCCTCTTCCCCTACCGCTCAAATTGTCTGGCGTTCTCATTTTGCTTGAAAAAAAAAAAACTTGTTCCGCCTCTGTTTGTTTAAGCAGAAACACAAGACAGTGACAAAGGCTGACTTTGTGTCCAATTAGCTCAAATTGGTTTGGACGACATGGATGCAGATCGAAGGACAGAAAATTGAGTTTTTAGATTACAGTCAGACATTCATCGTGAGTCTACCCTCATTTACAAGTATTCTTCTAATATGCAAGATTTTTGTTAGGCTCTAAGTTGTGAGCCTACATTTTAGATCGCCCAAAAACCTTCCATTTAATAAAGGGGAACTGCACTTTTTTTTATTAATTCAGCCTTTCATTCACAATACTCATGTAAGAAAATAACACATTTGTCTTTTTTGTATGCATTCCAAAGAGTAAATAAATGCGATCAAAAGTCTGCTTACAACGGAGCCAATGGGAGCCGCTCTATTCTGCCTGTAAAGCCCCGCCGCCCCCCAAAAAAACGAACATTGAAAACCTTCATTAAAGGTTTTATATACATGCTGCAAGTAAATATGCACCGCATTTTTCGGATTCCAAGTCGCTCCGGAGTATAAGTCGCACCGCCGAAAATGCATAATAAAGAAGGAAAAAAAACATATATACGTCGCACTGCACTATAAGTCGCATTTTTGAGGGAAATTCATTTGATAAAATCCAACACCAAGTATACCTCTTCGCGTAATCTATTTCATCATTTAATTCCAGATTCTAATATGCTTAATGCTCTACGTTTTTACAAATGTTTTAAGTTATCATATTTTCGGACTATTAACTTTTTTCCTACGCTTTGAACCCTCCGGTTTATAAAAAGCTACGGCAAATTTATGGACTCTTCTAATGTTTTGTATTCAACAAACAGTTTTCAACAGAGGTACTGAAAAGGTGTGTTATTATTTTTGCTATGTCACAATTTCGTGGAGGAGTTTGCTCACTGTAGGTGCTGCTGGGTGAAAATATACCTGTTTCATGCCTGGAACATCCCACATACACCCCATTACAGCTACTATTTGTCCATCGCATTTCTGCTATAAAGGATTCTTCGCTTGTCTCTCCAAGCAAGGTTTGTAAGTTTTACAATTTACCTAAAAAAACACATCCTTATCAAACCGTCCCATGATTGATGTCTGTAGGAGTGGTTTTAATGCGTATCTGTATGTGCAATTGTAATGTCATCAAGCTAGCATCATTAGAATTAGTGAATAGGCTAACACATTTACACGTGTCTGTGTGAGTATTTTTACCTTACAATACCATTCTTTTTGTATTTTATTAGTTTTGTAAATTCACCAGAACATGGAGTTACTGAGTCTGTTTAGCTGATTGGAAATGTAGCTTCCGCAGCTAGTGGGTACATGACGATGACTTATGTTTTGTTTGATCAAGCCGTTTTACTGTCGTGTTACAGCCACCGTTTGAAAACAATTAAAGTATGTAAATAAACATTCACAAAATCATTTGAACTAGTACATACAGTTGTGGTAAAAAGTTTACATACACTTGTACAGAACATAATGTCATGGCTGTCTTGAGTTTCCAATACTTTCTACAACCCTTAGTTTTTTGTGATAGCATGGTTGGATCATATACTTGTTTGTCACACAAAAAAAAACATTAATGAAGTTTGTTTCTTTTATGAATTTATTATTGGTCTACTAAAAATGTGACCAAATCTGTGGGGTCAAAAGTATACATACAGCAATGTTAATATTTGCTTACATGTCACTTGCCAAGTTTCACTGCAATAAGGCGCTTTTGGTAGCCATCCACAAGCTTCTGGCAAGCTTCCGGTTGAATGTTTGACCACTCCTCTTGACAAAATTGGTGCAGTTCAGCTAAATGTGTTGGTTTTTTGACATGGACTTGTTTCTTCAGCATTGTCCGCATGTTCTCAATGGGGTTTAAGTCAGGACTCTTTGTAAGGCCATTCTAAAATCTTACGTCTTGCCAGATATAGCCATTCCTTTACCACTTTTGACGTGTGTTTGGTGTCATTGTCCTGTTGGAACACCCAACTGCGCCCAAGACCCAACCTCCCGGCTGATGATTTTAGGTCGTCCTGAAGAATTTGGAGGTAATCCTCCTTTTTCATTGTCCCATTTACTCTCTGTAAACCATTGGCAGCAAAACAGCCCTATAGCATAATATTACCACCACCAGGCTTGACAGTAAGGATTGTGTTCATGGTATTAAAGGCCTCAACTTTTCTCCTCCAAACATATTGCTGGGTATTGTGGCCAAACATCTCAATTTTTGTTTCATCTGACCACAGATATTTCCTCCAGAAGGTCTTATCTTTGTCCATAAGATCAGCAGCAAACTTTAGACAAGCCTCAAAGTGTCGCTTCTGGAACAGTGGCTTCCTTTTCGCATGGTAGCCTCTCAGTCCATGGCGATGCAAATAAGCTTGACTGTGGACACTGACACCTGTGTGCCAGCATCTTCCAATTCATTGCAGACCTGCTTTTTGGTGGTTCTTGGTTGACTCTTGATCATCCTGACCAATTTTCGCTCAGCAGCAGGTGATAGCTTTTGTTTTCTTACTGATCGTGGCAGTGACAAAACTGTGCCATTCACTTTATACTTAGGAACAATTATCTGCACAGTTGCTCTTTGGACCTAAAGCTGTTCTGAAATGGCTCCGAGTGATTTTCCTGACTCGTTCAAGTCAATGGTATGTTTTTGCAGATCTGTGGTGAGTTCCTTTGACTTTCCCATTGTCGCGTTTGTAACCGAGTCTAATGACTAATGACTGCATCACATGAGCCCTATTTAAGATTGTTAGACCGGTGTCTCCCCTTGAATGAAAACGATCATCATCCACATAGGGACAAATGACATACGCCGGCAGCAGTCCGATCTTCTTAAGCACGACTTCATCCACCTCCTCAACACCGTCATACATTTACAGGTAAACGCGTTCATCTCCATCCCACCCCCGCATGCGGAAAAGGGATGGATAAGCTGCTTCAGCAGGCTGCTTGGCCTCACACCTGGCTCTCATCTGCCGGTCGCGATCACAACGCCGGCTTTATCGACAACTTCGATGTGTGTTTTGGGAGCGACGTCATCTCTACGGGCCAGATGGACTCCATTTAAATAGAGCTGGATCCCACATGTTGTCTGCCAGCCTGGCTTTCAGCGTGCCGCACGCCAATCTCCCCACACCTGCACCAGCTCAACTGTCCGTCACTGATTGACGTCAACCAGGTCATAGATCCCACGTGCTCAGTTCCACCTACGACCACCATACACACATCACTGGACTTGGACCTGTCATTCACAACGACAGTTCAAACATCTCTGTCGTCATTACAACACAAGAGCAAACCAGACACCTCCATACACAGTCTGTTAACTTTCACCGCCTCAAAAATCTTCCAAAACAACAACAATCCGCTTCTCCACCTGTCACCATCAACATGGCACTTTTAAACATTCGCTCTCTTTTAAACAGAACTTTTTGAATAAATTATATGATTTTAGACAGTCTTCTCTTAACTTGGAACTGACGCACGTGTTGTTCTCATGCACCCAGGCATCCCCACTAAATGTTAACTTTTTGTTTTAGTAGAGGAGGCAGAAGAGGAGGGGGACTGCATCACTTTTAAATAATGCACTGACCTAAAATTGAGCGTCTTTTAACAACAATTACACATTATTTGAGAAACACATCTTTGTCTTCAGCAGCCCCCGCATTCTTTGTTAAACTGTTTATAGACCCCTACGACACTCAAGCTCTTTTATTAAAAGTTAAAGTACCACTGATAGTCACACACACACACTAGGTGTGGTGAAATTACCCTCTGCATTTGACCCATCCCCTGGGAGATGAGCGGAGCAGTGAGCAGCAGCGGTGGCCGCGCTTGGGAATCATTTTGGTGAAAAACCTCCAATTCCAACCCTTGAGGCTGACTGCCAAGCAGGGAGGTAATAGGTCCCATTTGTATAGTCTTTGGTATTTTGGGGCAGGGTGGCGTAGTGGGTAGAGCGGCCGTGCCAGAAACCTGAGGGTTGCAGGTTTGCTTCCCACCCATTGGCATCCATATCGCTGTCGTTGTGTCCTTGGGCAGGACACTTCACCCTTGCCCCCGGTGCCGCTCACACTGGTGAATGAATGATTGGTGGTGGTCGGAGGGGCCGTAGGCGCAAACTGGCAGCCACGCTTCCGTCAGTCTACCCCAGGGCAGCTGTGGTTACAGATGTAGCTTACCACCACCAGGTGTGATCGAAGGATTGGTTCCCACTTCTCTGTGAGCGCTTTAAGTATCGAACATTAGAAAGGCGCGATATAAATCTAATCCATTATTATTATTATTATTATTGGTATGACTCGGCTGGGGTTTGAACTCACGACTTACCGATCACAGGGCGGACAATCTCACCACAGGGCCACGGGGCAGGTTATTAGTAAATTTTCTGAACTTTTATCATTCATCCACCGGATTTAATGACTAGTGATTTTAATTTACATGTTGACAACTCCTCAGATTCTTTATCCAGAGAGTTGTTAAATGTTTTAAATTGCCGACTCACAACAAGGGACACACCCTGGACCTGGTCATAAGCCATGGTATCTCCTCTGTTGCCTGATCACTATTGTGTTTTTTTTTTAAATCACCAGTCTTAACCAGCAGGGGCCCTTGTTGAGAACATTGACAAATTGCTACCTAACTTCTGAAGTTGCTGCAAATTGTATTGAGATTTTACAGAACATTACATGCATCATGCGACGCCATTGTTGATCTTTTTAACTGTAAACTAAAATCAACTTTGGACACAGTAGCTGCACTTTTAACTAAAACAATCAAAACTAAACTTTACCCAGGAAATCATCAGGAACACATTTTTACAACCCTGTGCACCTAATTCATACTTGCCAACCTTGAGACGTCCGATTTTGTAAGGTGGGGGGGCGTGGTCGCGGCTGGAGCAGGGGCGATGTTGGGGCATGGGTTGTGGTTGGGGGCGTAGTTAAGAGGGGAGGAGTATAATTACAGCTGTTGTGTGCGCAGTTGTGCACTGCACTTTCTAAAAGCCGTATATGCTATTGTCACATATGCATGATTGATTGAAACATTTATTATTAAATTGCACAGTTCAGTACATATTCCGTACAATTGACCACTAAATGGTAACACTGCAATACGTTTTTAATCAATTCATGGCACAAATATATACCATCAGCATAATACAGTCATTACACAAGTTAATTATCATAGTATATACATTGAATTATTTACAACCAGGGGGGTGGGATGAGGAGCTTTGGTTGATATCAGTACTTCAGTCATCAACAATTGCATCAACAGAAAAATGGACATTGAAACAGTGTAGGTCTTACTTAGTAGGATACTGTATGTACAGCCAGCAGAGACCATAGTGAGTTAAGATAGCAAAAGAACAAGTATATACATTAGAAATACATTCGATTATTTACATTAGGTTATTTACAATCTGGGGAGATGGGATGTGAATGGAGGAGGATTAGTAAAGGGTTGATGTTGCCTGGAGGTGTTGTGGTGCGTGTACAATAGATGGCAGTATTGTCATGTTTAAGAGTGTCAGATGATGTTTACGGCAGACGAACTGCCTTACGGTAGACGTAAACGTGACTGCTGTTGTTGTGTGTTGTTACTGCGCTTGGAGGACGTTAATGAAACTGCCTAACAATAAACCCACATAAGAAACCAAGAACTCGCCCTCTATAATTCTACAGTTATAACGTCATTGGGCAGACACTGTTTATAATGTGGGAAAGCGGACGTGAAAACAGGCTGTCTTCACTCAGGTCTGCATGGAGCTGGAGGGGGCGTGGCCTCCAGCTTCCCCTGAATTTCGGGAGAAAATTTGTCTCGGAAGGTTTTCGGGAGAGGCGCTGAATTTCGGGAGTCTCCCGGAAAATCCGGGAGGGTTGGCAATTATGACCTAATGTAAGGATTAAATTTTGGTTGAGCTTTTCGTGGCATTGGACGGGGTGAGAATGGTCGTACATTGAAGATGTCAAGAAAAGCTGACACTCAGTATGATCGGAGCCAATTTTACTGATCATGTTGATCTGGAGCACCCCATATTCAACTGAATGAAGCCATACCTAGTCAACAGCCATACATGTCACATGAAGAGTGGTCTTATAAACCATGCCAACACTGTCATTAAAGGGGAACATTATCACCAGACCTATGTAAGCGTCAATATGTACCTTGATGTTGCAGAAAAAAAGACCATATGTTTTTTTAACCGATTTCCGAACTCTAAAAGGGTGAATTTGGCGATTTAAACGCCTTTCAATTGTTCGCCTGTCGGAGCAATGACTTTTCACCCGTGACGTCACATCCTGAAGCGAACCGCCATTTTCTCAAAGACATTACACACACCAAGTCAAATCAGCTCTGTTATTTTCCGTTTTTTTGACTGTTTTCCGGTACCTTGGAGACATCATGCCTCGTCGGTGTGTTGTCGGAGGATGTAACAACACGAACAGAGACGGATTCAAGTTGCAACAGTGATCAAAAAATGCGAAAGTCCCTCATTTGTTCTACATACTATACCAACGACACCAATGCTACGACAGAGATGGCACAGAGATGGCAAGAATGTGTGGATATCCTGCGACACTCAAAGCAGATGCATTCCCAACGATAAAGTCAACGAAATAACAAAGGTCAGATTTGTTGATGTTATTGACTTATGTGGAGTGTGCTAATCAGACATATTTGGTCACAGCATGACTGCAAGCTAATCGATGCTAACCTGCTATTTAGGCATGCTGTATGTACATATTGCATCATTATGCCGTATTTGTAGCTATATTTGCATCCAGCCTTTCCCTCCACCCACATCTAATGCCAAACAATTACATACCAATCGTTGGTTAGAAGGCGATCGCCGAATTCGTCCATGCTTCCTCCCGTGCCGCTGTCTGTCGTGATATGGCTCAAAAGCTTCTGTTTCTTCTTTAGTTTTGTTTTCGGTACCTGCATCCAAACTCCAACCATCCGTTTCAATACATGCGTGATCTGTTGAATCGCTTACGGCGCTGAAATCCGAGTCTGAATCCAAGCTAATATCGCTATACTTTTTTGTGCTATCCGCCATGTTTGTTTCTTTGTGGTCACGCTGTGACGTCACAGGAAAATGGACGGATGGATATAACGACGGTTAAATCAGGCACTTTGAAGCCGTTTTCCGGGATATTGCGTGATGGGTAAAATTTTTTGAAAAACTTCGAAAAATAAAATAAGCCACTGGGAACTGATTTTTATTGGTTTTAACCCTTCAGAAATTGTGATAATTTTCCCCTTTAATATGTGCCATACTGTAAAACCATACAAAACAACAATGACAAACTTATTTCGGGAAAATATTTGCACCGCAACACAACATAAACACAACAGAACAAATACCCGGAATTCCCTGCAGTACCAACTCTTCTGAGGCACCACATTATTTTATTTGGTACATGGTGTAATGATAGGTGTGGCCAGTAGATGGCAGTCAAACATAAGACATAAGTCTCAAGTAACCAACACCAACAGTTTAAATGTTCCATTGAAAATACAGAGCATTACACGCGCCGCTCAAATATATATCAAATTGTTTTAGTAGTAAATGTTTTAGTGCCATTTATAATATAAAGTAGTGTAGAGTTCTTACTTACATCTGTTAGTAAACTCTACATGAAAGCATTAAAACATACCGGTGTAGTGAGTTTACATTATTCATCCAAAGAACTTTATTATTAGAGTTCCGGTCGGATTGTTTTTCATGGGACACATTTCCTGTGTTGATCCCGGACAAGGAGATGCTGCTCCGTTATTAAATTAAGTAAAGTCTGAATGTCATTAAAACAGTTAGCTCCATCTTTTAACATTTCTTCCACTCCTGTCCTGTCATGCTATACCGCTACAACAAAGATGATGGGGAGAAGACGCTGCTGAAGGTGAGCCACGTAAATAAGACCGCCCACAAAACGGCGCATCCTGAAGTGTCTGTCAAAAAGTGACTTGAAGATGATCTGTAAAACATAATCTACGCAACACTTTGACCAAAGAACCACCATTACATGTCATGTAGACCACAAGGAAGTGTTTTACATTTATGAAAAAAACAATATTAATATAACTCCTTTAATGTGTGGCAACATAAAGCCACCTTTTATTTCTATTCAATGACATAACAATTAAATAAAACAAATCAAAATAAAACATTCATCGGTAGTGCGCCTTATAATCCGGTGTGCCCGATAGTCCGGAAAATACAGTATTATCAGATTTTACGTCAAGCAACTGAAGATCTACAATAACAGTCAAACAGGCCAGAATTCAACATTACTCACAACTCATCACAAAACATAAAAGCAACCCCAGGTTTCTCTTTTCCACTTTTATAATTTAACAAATACACGATAAAGCTTACTAAAGCTTTTAAAAAACCCTGAGATGCCCTTTGTGGGAACTTTGCAGACCACTTCAGAACCAAGATCAAATACATCAGATATGGTCTCTGAACACAACAAGTTTTATCGGCTGACACCTGATCTGTTGTCCTTGCCTGAGGAAACATTGGAGAGTTTTGTTTTGGTTGATGCAAGGACAAATTTTTCTCCAAAGTGAAAAATAAATATAATCAAAAGTACGCTTACGATGGATTGTATGAAAGTCGCTCTATGCTGCCTATAAAGTGCTCCAAAACATCCAAACATTTCATCAAGGTATTATATACACACTGTAAGTATATACAGTATATAATGTAGTAACAGGCACATTCATAATAACATGACATTTAAATATTTTGATCATTTTAAGCATACGGCGGCCCATTAATATCAAAAACACATTACGACAACTTTACTGATTACTACTCACTGCAGACTTCATGAGAGCCAAAAAACAGAATAACTGTACAATGTCTGCTGTCATTAGGATATTGAATGATGAGATGTTAAAATAGTCCCGTTTAGATGAAGAATTAATCAAAATTTTCGCGTGGGGGGAAAAAAGGTTTCAAACCAAGCGTTATTTTGTGTCGTTCTGGCCATTACTGCATCTAAATTGGCGGCATAGCTCGGTCGGTAGAGTGGCCGTGCCAGCAACTTGAGGGTGGCAGGTTCGATTCCCGCTTGTGCCATCCTAGTCACTGCCGTTGTGTCCTTGGGCAAGACACTTTACCCACCTGCTCCCAGTGCCACCCACACTGGTTTAAATGTAACTTAGATATCGGGTGTCACTATGTAAAGCGCTTTGAGTCACCTGAGAAAAAGCGCTATACAAATGTAATTCACTTCACGTCACTAAATTGGATGCCAAAGTTGAACAACTTGTCTGATTATGTTCTCATCCTTATACTTTCACGGGGAGAGGCATATGTCAGGTCTTCGCCAAGGTTTCTCATAGTCATCATTGTCACCGACGTCCCACTGGGTGTGAGTTTCCCTTGCCCTTATGTGGGCCTACCAAAGATGCCGTAGTGGTTTGTGTTGTGGTTTGTGCAGCCCTTTGAAAGACTAGTGATTTAGGGCTATATAAGTAAACATTGATTAATTGATTGATATTGTTTTAGGAAGAAATTTGCTTAATCTTAAAAACATTGCTATATAAGAACTTTGTTCAAGAACCAATTAAGTTTGTAAATCGACTCGTGTGCCATCCAGTGATGGTCTATCTACTTGGAAAATGTAGCAAGCTAAACTACAAGTTACTCTCAATCCAATGTAGCTAATCTACAGGGGAAGCTATCCCTGGTGAATCGTAGCAAGCTATACTACAAGCTACACAGCAAAAGTAGCTTGCTACATTAAAGCTACATTTAACGGCATTTCTATTTATGAGCCCACATGTACAATATTCGGTACAGATTGACCGAAAAAGAGTTCATTACTATTAACTATATGTCATTTAGCTAGGGTCTCCACACCCCACTATATGTAAATATTTAGTTGACCTTTTCTTTGGTCCACCCCCAAAAAGGTTATTAATTTTCTCTACGTACAGTAAAAAAAACAAAAACATCATCCATATATCCATCCATCCTTACATTTTGTATCTCGTGTCCCTCTTGGGGGCGCGGAGGCATCTATTTAGGATATGTTGACAAAAAAAAACAAAAAACTTTTCATGAACTCAACTCACATTAATGTGTGTTCCTAAATTTGTGTTGGACATCTTTGATGAAGAGAGGAGTTATAATTTTGGTTTACAGAGTAAACAATTAAAACTAAGGTTTTCGGCCTTGTTTTCTCGAGATGCATACTTTTGTCTAAATATGGCTAAGGAGACACATTATTGTGGGTTTCCGGAACATCGTATTCATCACTGAAGGAAAAATCTAATCTGCGAAAGACAATCCCTATGCCATTTTCAAGTATGTTTCTTTTTTTTTGGAGTTGTCAGCTTGAAGCATCCCTCTGTCTCTGACTCCATCTTCGTCATGTGCCATGAATAAAACTTTAATTGTGTAAAACTCTAAAACTCACCCTAACCTTAGCCAATTGTGACTCAACATACGAACACCAACCAATCTTCATTGATGATTTCATACCTCCAGGTCATTGTATTTTGTCCAAATAGTGAAAGGTAATTGTTGTTGTTTTTTTTAGTAACCAGCAAGCACAGTACAGTTAGTCGAACAACTGTGTTTTTATTTCTGTGTATTTGACAGGTGCCATTGGAAATTCAACTATTTCTTTCATTTATATGTAATATAATAAGTATTTCATACATATATGTATATATATATATATATATATATATATATATGTGTATATATATATACATATATATATATATATACTGTATATTTTGGGATTGAGGAGGTCTGCGTTCCCGAGTCAATTTCTTCTTTTATTTATTGTTTTATTTATATTTTGACAAGTTTAGATTGTTAGATTGTATATATATATATATATATATATATGTATATATATATATGTATGTATATATATATATATATATATATATATATATATATATATATATCCATCCATCCATTTTTTTCTGCCGCTTATACCCGTTCGGGGTCGCGGGGGGCGCTGGCGCCTATCTCAGCTACAATCGGGCGGAAGGCGGGGTACACCCTGGACAAGTCGCCACCTCATCGCATATATATATATATACATATATATATATATGTATATATATATATATATATATATATATATATATATATGAAATACTCAAGTTGGTGAATTATACGACACCCCTCTTAACCCCCCCCACCCCCCACCCACCCACCCCCACACACACACACACACCGCCCACCTCCCGAAATCGGAGGTCTCAAGGTTGGCAAGTATGGTCCGGAATGAACGACTTCTTGAATTGAACACTGTGGGAACGCAACTGAAGGAGCCTGTTGTAGTTTGATCTCCACTGTTCCTCCATTGTCTGGTGAAGTGGGTGGGCAGTATTGTCCATGATGGCGAGCAGTTTGTCCAGTGTCCTCCTGTCCCTCATTGACAAAAACGCCTCCAACTTTTTTTGCAATCGTGTTGCTGCGTTTGTCTCCCTTATGTTTTGTGCTAAAACGCAGATAATTTCCAGCATGTATCGCAGACAAGAGGACGACAAACAGAATGCACCGTCTGAGCTCAATATGCTCAATGTCTTCAAAATAAGCCACATAATATTGACAAATCTTCCTGAAACTGTTCTGTAATGGAGACATTTATTTGCACAGCCTTATTTGGTTCTAATTGCCTGAATGGACAAATGAAGAAAACTCATCTCCAGGGAGCTAATTAGCCATGGGAGAAAAAGGTCATACCAAAAAAGCCTCAATAATTCTCCTGAGTGATCTCGTATTCTTGATATTGATATATATATATATATGTATGTATATATATATATATATATATATATATATATATATATATATATATATATATACATGTATATATATATATATATATATATATATATATATATATATATATATATATATATAGTGTAACAGAAGACAATCTAATCACTTTTATCCTCATAAGCAGAAAGCTGCATAGTAAGAATATTGTGTTCAATATCTGCAGCATATCACTAATGTGCTCATGTTTTACTCTATTTCAAGAAAAACATTTATTTTCATCACAAGTTAAGCGCTAACCTCATGAGCTTCAGTGTTTGTGACTCTGTGAGAGCTCGGCAGTACAATAGTTCCAAAGATATATTTATGGTTTTGGTCCGAAAATGTAAGACATTGCTGGGAGATTTCATTGCTTTGAGAACAATTTTAACTTGGCTTTGAGAATCCTTCAAAGTTTTCACTGCATGCCAAATGTATTTAAATAATAAATAAATATAGTTTTACATAGCCATAGTCATATAGGCATTAACCCCCACCGACCTAACTGGAGGAGACACTCTTACTCCGTACAAAGACGTGCAGTAGTATGAGGGGCCGTTAGGTACATTATTCAGAATTACCTCTCACACACACACTACTGAAACACTCTTATACACTACTGAAATTCTCTTACATACACGACTGAAATGCTCTCACATACACTACTGAAATGCTCTTAAATACACTACTAAGATGCTCTTACATACACTACTGAAAATGCCGTGTTCAATGGAGAAGTCTGTTCTACAAAATTTACAGGCAACACACCCCTTCCCCTTCGAACTCTCCTTGATGAACTGAAATTTTTGTTTTCAATCGTTCTGGAACTTGCAAGCGTATTTCTTCATTTTGCTCGTCGACGGTGTAATATATTGGGTTGGAGTATATAACTAGGCAACGTGAAGTTACCTCCCTTTACTGTGGGCTTCAGAACAGACTCCCTGATGCATGTTCCTTGACTGCACTTAAATGTAGAATATATCTATATTCCATTCTATGTACAGTAGATGGCAGTATTGTCCTGTTTAAAAGGGTCACAACATTGAGTCAGGTCTGCATGCAGCTGGAGGGGGCGTGGCCTCCAGCTCCGCCTGAATTTCGGCAGATTTACGGGAGAAAATTTGTCCCGGGAGGTTTTCGGGAGAGGCGCTGAATTTCGGGAGTCTCCTGGAAAATCCGGGAGGGTTGGCAAGTATGTTCCGCACGCCATCCAGCTGTATAATCACTCGCCATACATATCTGTTTATCACCTGACCTCTTCTATGTTAGCTACCTCTTTTTGTTTATAATTAATATTTTCTGCTGGATCGAGTTTCTATTTTATGCCACCATTTATTTATTTTTTCTGCAGCTGTTACATATACTGTAATATTGTACATGGTAATTGGGATTTGTTATATATTGTATATATTACATAAAATATAATATAATCCAATAGAATGTGAGTGTGAATGTTGTCTGTCTATCTGTGTTGGCCCTGCGATGAGGTGGCGACTTGTCCAGGGTGTACCCTGCCTTCCGCCCGATTGTAGCTGAGATAGGCGCCAGCGCCCCCCGCAACCCCGAAAGGGAATAAGCGGTAGAAAATGGATGGATGGATGGATAATAATATTAGAGATAATGGCTTTTTTGTCGATAACCGATATTCCGATATTGTCTAACTCTTAATTATTGATTCCGATATCAACCGATACGATATATACTTGGTGGAATCAACACATTATTATGCCTAATTTTGTTGTGTTGCCCCGCTGGATGTATAAAACAATGTAACAAGGTTTTCCAAAATAAATTAACTCACGTTATGGAAAAAAATGCCGACATGGCACTGTCATATTTATTATTGAATTCACAAAGTGCATTATTTTTTAAAAAATGCCTCAAAACAGCAGCTTGGAATTTGGGACATGCTCCCCCTGAGAGAACATGAGGAGGTTGGGGGGGGCAGGTTTTAGATGGGGGCGGGGGTAGCAGGGGGTGTTTATTGTAGCGTCCCGGTGCTGCAAGGGGCTCTGGGTATTTGTTCTGTTGTGTTTATGTGTTTTTCATTCTTGTTTGGTGTGGGTTCACAGTGTGGCGCATATTTGTAACAGTGTTAAAGTTGTTTGTACGGCCACCCTCAGTGTTGCCTGTATGGCTGTTGAGCAAGTATGCTTGCATTCACTTATGTGTGTGAAAGGTCGTAGGTATTATGTGATTGCACCGGCACGCAAAGGCAGTGCCTTTAAAGTTCATTGGCGGTCTGTACTTCTCCCTGCGTCCATTTACTACTACGTAAAACGGCGTTTTAAAAAGTCATACATTTTACTTTTTGAAACCGATTCCGATCATTTCTGATATTACATTTTAAAGCATTTATGATCAGATATCTCTAAATATTATATCAGTATATATTATATACTTTATCTATAATATGTATATATTACATGTGTGTTATATTTTATATTGCTACTATGGTAGAGTTTTAGTCTTCTTAATACCTGCATTATCCTTTCCATCCTTACCCTTTCCATCCTTTGTAACTGAGCTACTGTGTGGAACAATAAAGTTTGTCTAAGTCGAAGTCAATCTTTGACCTCGGTATTTGTTAAATCGTAGTTAGGCCCTGCACACAGTACACAGTATACTACAACATGCAGTTGAAGAGACAATGTTGTGAGGGAAGAAGGAGCAGGGGGGCTGAGGGGTGACACAAACATGTGGAAGGTAGGATGGAGCAAGCAATGCACAGGCGGGGAATATTTTTATGGTGTCAGCAAAAACATTATTTTATGGATGAGGTGTTAACAATGATGTCGCTGTACTTTTTGTGTGTGTTTCGGGGCCGTACCTGTCTAGGGGGATGAATTAAAGCTGTCAAACGTTTTCATGCAAATGTGTGTGTGCGTGTGTGTGATTTTTTTTGGGATGTATGAGTCCTGTCCACGGACATGTCTACTGTTTGTTTTAAGGCTGCCTGCAGGGCTAATGCATTCTGCATGAGAGAACCACTTTATGTGTCAAAGCCATTTGTTTGCTCCGTGTGCAGAGAAAGCCCAAACTCTCAGCGGACCTATTGTTTATCTATTGTGTATTCACATGTGCACTTGTTAGACAATATTGTGTCGACATACAATGCACATGTGTAAGTCTGACTTCACTCTCTAGGGGCTTGAACTTTCATTCTAAATGCCTCATAACAAAAAATGGGATGCTTCTATTTGCATTCATAAATCCATTTATTTTTTTGTTTTACTTTCAAAATATTAGATATGAAAAATGAAGAGAGGTCACGTGTTGAAAGCAAGATGTGCAGTGCAGCCCTTTCCCCGTCTTTTGAGGGATTAGTGTGGTCAAACAAAAGAAAAAGAACAATTCTTGGATTAGTTTCTTCTGGAGAAATGTTCTGAATAAAAAATGCTCACTGTAATTTTGTGCGTATGAAGGCTGTTTTCATTGTTCTACTGTAAAATATGGGATTAGGCAATACATTCTGTGTATCTGTGTCCTCAATGCTCTCTCCTTTAATATGAAATATTCAAATGTTTGTTTTCCCCAGTGTACTGGAGATACAGTAAATATGAACATAATGATAGTAATAGGGCTTTCAAACCATTACAATATTCATAGCAATTAATTGCATTGTACGTAGTGAACTTGTAATTAATCACGATTAATTGCAAATGGATTAATTTTCTTTAATAAGTGTACAATGGACAGATCATTTTAAAGGTTTTTATAATATCACTATGAGACAGGACAATTTGTTTGTATTATGCAAATCCATGTTTATTAAACATGATACTTTTTTAAACAGCTCATAACAAAAAAGACACAAACACTGTTTGACAGACACATACCTGTGTTTTCTCAATACCAACATGTTGGTACCGGTGCCGGTACTAAAAGTATTTTGGTACTTTTCGATACTTATCTAAATAAACGGGACCACTAAAAATAGCATAATTGGCTATATTTTGACAAAAAAATCTTAGGGTACATTAAACAAATGTTTGTTATTACAAGTTTGTCTTTAAAAAAAATTGTGAACATACAAAACAACTTGACTTTTAGTAGTAAGTAAACAAACAAAGGCTCTTCATTTAGTCTGCTGACATATGCAGTAACATATTGTGTCATTTTCATTCTATTATTTTGTCAAAATTATTCAAAACAATTGGTAGAAAATTGATTATTAATCTACTTCTTTATTTACTGTTAATATCTGCTTACTTTCTCTTTGAACATGTTCTATTTACACTTCTGTTAAAATGTAATAATCACTTTTTCTTCTTTTGTTTAGATGCTTTACATTATTTTTGGATGATACCACAAATGTAGGTATGGGCTGGTGCAGAAAATATTTTGCTTTATTCATTATTGACGTGTTTCTAGCTACTTAATGTTGTATATTTTTTACATGAGATTTCCAGTTCATTTTATCATCTATTATTACACCCAAAAATATTGTCCACCTGTTTAGTATCTGTGATCTTAATTTGGGCTCATTTTGTCATGATCTGTGGTGCGGATCCTGTTTTTTTAATTTTCGGTTCGTTTTGGACTCTTTTATCGTGTTTGACACACCTCTGAGTTTGGTTTGGTTGCCACCGCTGCTTATTGTTTTCACCTGCCTTTGGTTTTCGCAACGCTCACCTGTGTCTAATCCAAAGGCATTGTTTAAGCCTGCTTTTGCCAGTCAGTCAGGTTGGCGTTATTGTTCGTTTCATGCCTGGTAAGTCTCGTTTGTTCATGCCACAGCTTTCCCACAGTTTCCTAGTTCATGATTCCAGTGCTGAGTGTGGTTCTTTAGCTTCTCATGCAAAAGGTATGCTTTCCTTTTTGCTTGTTTCCTGTTTTTGGTTTGAGCAATGATTTATGACAATGCATCATACTCCTACCTTCACCCTTGGTCCGGAGCTGTCCGTTCTGCATCCCGGGAGAACGACCCCTCATTGAGCTGCGACCCCCATCCATTCATCAATCCGTTTTTTACCGCTTATTCCCTTTGGGGTCACGGGGGGCGTCGGTGCCTATCTCAGCTACAATCGGGCGGAAGGCGGTGTACACCCTGGACAAGTCACCACCTCATCACAGGGCCAACATAGATAGACAGACAACATTCACACTTACATTCACAAACTAGGGCCAATTTAGTGTTGCCAATCAACTTATCCCCAGGTGCATGTCTTTGGAAGTGGGAGGAAGCCGGAGTACCCGGTGGGAACCCGCGCATTCACGGGGAGAACATGGAAACTCCACACAGAAAGATCCCAAGCCCGGGATTGAACCCCAGACTACTCAGGACCTTCGTATTGTGAGGCAGATGCACTAACCCCTCTTCCACCATGAAGCCCCATTTTTTTTTTTGTCCCACATTCGCCCATTCACACACACATTCACACACTGACGGTGGGAGCTGCCATGCAAGGCGCTCACCAGGTCCCATCAGGAGCAACAGTGAAGTGTCTTGCCCAAGGACACAACGGACGTGACTAGGATGGTAGAAGGTGGGGATCAGGGGCATCACTAGCTTTTAAAGACAGGGGGGAATTAGCCCCCAGGAGATGAACAGGATGTGAGTGAAGGTAGCGCACGAGTACAAAACTTCACAAACGGCTAACAAAGACGTGACAATTATTATTTGTTATTATTATTATTTCAGTCGGTTAAGGAAATTAAATATATATGGAAGTCTAAATAGAAATGACAAACGTTTATGTATACTGTCAATAAGAAAGACTAGTAAGTCTGCTGATCTGAAAAAGAGCCAAAGCTGTTAAGAGCTGAGGGACCATCTTCAAAGTGCAATGCTGAAACAGATAATGCAAACAATAAAATGTGACTTCCAGGGCTTGACATTACTGATGTCCCGTAGTCCCGGGGACGTTAAAAAAAAATGCACAGGACGATGGCTTTTTACCATTTGTTTCCTTTTTTTTAATGTATTTATTCATTTTACATTTAAAACTTAAATGTCTTGGATTTTCCTCCCTCTGAAAATCCGATGAAATGTTTAACAAGCCATCCTATAATAATACAACAGCTATTAATGTAACAAATCAATACAATAAAACAAATGTATTTTTAATGATGTTTTTTTTCATTATTTTAACAATAGGCTAATGTATACTCCTTTATATAGATTCTACAAGAAACACAAAATTTAAAAACTAAATTATTTACAGTGGCAGACATAAGGTTTTGTGCAGCTTCACTCATTGTAAAGGAAAACGGAAGTCCACGCAGGAGAAAAATGACTACAAAGATGGTGTCTGTTTTTTTTTATTTATATATATGTATATATATATATATATATATATATATATATATATATATATGTCCTTATGTAACATCCCCAGAATGACTGACAATTAGGACGACCAATAGTCAATATGATCCACCCAGAAATAAATAAAACAAATTGCTTATTGATTAACCATTTAAAATTATTATTTTTAAATATGTATTTATATGTATCATTATTCTTCTACTCGCCTTTCCAGTAGCGGCCTCTCCCCTCTCACTTTCTGTGCTCTTCTGCACTGACTCCTACAGGTCAATAGGGGTTGTGGAGTGATTTTTATTATTATCTACTGATGATAGTCCTACGTGAATGAGCTCAGCTCTTATTTCTCCTTCATGTGTAAAGTGAGAAATACAGCTGATGCTCCAGAAGGAAGTAACCCCAAAGATAGCAAATGGTAAAATAGAGTGCACATTTAGCTTTTTAAATAACCAGGACCTTCATGATGCATTTTAGGCTAACTAGCTAAAGAAGTAGCAGCATTGTTTTAGAGCGGGAATGTAACTTTTGCCTGCAAAACAACAACAGAGGTTGTATGTAGTGTGCTAGACAGGTTTTTATTTGTCAAACACAGAACTGGTGTAAAGTGGAGCTAATACATTTTACTACAAGCAGTCAGAGGTGGGACCAAGTCATTGTTTTGCAAGTCACAAGTAAGTCTAAAGTCATTGCCCTCAAGTTTCGAGTGAAGTCCCGAGTCAAGACAGGCAAGTCCCGAGTCAAGTCCAAAGTCAAAACTGAAAAGTCTCAAGTCAAGTCCCAAGTCTTGCAATTTGAGTTTCGAGTCATTTCAAGTCCTTTTAACCACAGACTATTATATTTACACAGATTGTGTATGCTTTTAAAACGCTGTATGTATTTATTGTAAAAAAAAAAAGAAAATAGTGCTGACATTGCACTTCATAATAGCACTATTAACCTGTTATTTTAAACATGTAAGTCATTACTTTACAGAATAAACACATTTGAAAAAACAAGTGCAACTGTACGTATTTGCACAAAAGTGTTATCATTGTATTTCCATGGCATATTGCATTGGAACTAGTTCCACATCAGCTTCCATCCTGTTCTTACCTTATCTCATCTCATACTGTATGTGTTTATGTGTGCGTACACATGAAAAAAATAAATACATGAACACAAACTGGTTTTCGTCCTGGTCGTGGAACTGTGGACCAGCTCTATACACTCAGCAGTGTCCTTGAAGGTGCATGGGAGTTTGCCCAACCAGTCTACATGTGCTTTGTGGACTTGGAGAAGGCATTCGACCGTGTCCCTCGGGAAGTCTTGTGGGGAGTGCTCAGAGAGTATGGGGTACCAGACTGTCTTATTGTGGCGGTCCGCTCCCTGTATGATCAGTGTCAAAGCTTCGTCCGCATTGCCAGCAGTAAATCGGACATATTTCCAGTGAGGGTTGGACACCACCAAGGCTGTCCTTTGTCACCGATTCTGTTCATAACTTTTATGGACAGAATTTCTAGGAGCAGTCAAGGCGTTGAGGGGTTCCGGTTTGGTGGCCGTGGGATTAAGTCTCTGCTTTTTGCAGATGATGTGGTCCTGATGGCTTCATCTGGCAGGGATCTTCAGCTCTCACTTGATCAGTTCGCAGCAAAGTCTGAGTCCATGGTTCTCGCCTGGAAAAGGGTGGAATGCCATCCCCGGGTTGCGGAGGAGACCCTGCCCCAAGTGGAGGAGCTCAAATACCTAGGAGTCTTGTTCACGAGTGGGAGAAGAGTGGATCGTGAGATCGACAGGCGGATCGGTGCGGCGTCTTCAGTAATGCGGACGTTGTACCAATCTGTTGTGGTGAAGAAGGAGCTGAGCCGGAAGGCAAAGCTCTCAATTTACCGATCGATCTACGTTCCCATCCTCACCTATGGTCATGAGCTTTCGGTTATGACCGAAAGTACAAGATCACGGGAACAAGCGGACGAAATGAGTTTCCTCCGCCGGATGGCGGGGCTCTCCCTTGGAGATAGGGTGAGAAGCTCTGCCATCCGGGAGGAACTCAAAGTGAAGCCGCTGCTCCTCCACATCGAGAGGAGCCAGATGAGGTGGTTCAGGCATCTGGTCAGGATGCCACCCGAACGCCTTTTTAGGGAGGGGTTTCTGGCACGTCCAACCGGTAGGAAGCCATGGGGAAGACCCAGAACATGTTGGGAAGACTATGTCTCCCAGATGGCCTGGGAACACCTCGGGATGCCCCGGGAAGAGCTGGACAAAATCGCTTGGGGAGAGGGAAGTCCGGGCTTCTCTACTTAGGCTGCTGCCCCCGAGACCGACCTCGAATAAGCGGAAGAAGATGGATGGACGGATGGTTTCCGTTTCTTTTGACTTGAACCAACACATCTTTACCTTTTGGCCATTCTAAGCCTGTAATTTTCAGGAGTTAGCTCACCCTCTGAAAAGCCTCTGTTTTAGTAATGTTTTCCACTGTTGTAAAAATGCGTAAATATTACATTTAAGCATTTCTGTCAACAAAGATTTGCATCAGTCTATGACACATAGTCATTTTGATAATAGGCAGCTATTGCTAATATTGCTAAAATGTGTTCCATTTTGTCCACTAGCGACGCTGAGATCATTATTCATGCGTTCGTTATGTCTCGTCTCGATTACTGTAACGTATTATTTTGGGGTCTCCCTATGTCTAGCATTAAAAGATTAAAGTTTGTACAAAATGCGGCTGCTAGACTTGTGACAAGAACAAGAAAGTTTGATCATATTATGCCTGTACTGGCTCACCTGCACTGGCTTCCTGTGCACTTAAGATGTGACTTTAAGGTTTTACTACTTAAGTATAAAATACTACACTGTCTAGCTCCAGCCTATTTTGCTGATTGTATTGTACCATATGTCCCGGCAAGAAATCTGCGTTCAAAGAACTCCGGCTTATTTGTGATTCCCAGAGCCCAAAATATAGTCTTCTACTTTTCTATTCGGGCTCCAGTACTCTGGAATGCCCTCCCGGTAACAGTTACAGATGCAACCTCAGTAGAAGCATTTAAGTCCCATCCATAAACTCATTTGTATACTCTAGCCTTTAAATAGACCCCCCTTTTAGACCAGTTGATCTGCCGTTTCTTTTCTGCTCTGCCGCCCTCTCCTTCGTGGAGGGGGTGGCACAGGTTCGGTGGCCACGGATGAAGAGCTGGCGGGCCAAAATTGGGAACCGGGCTAGACCGCTCGTCTGAGCATCGGTTGGGGACGTATCTGCATTGCTGACCTGTCTCCGCTTGGGATGGTCTCCTGCTGGCCCCACTATGTACTGGACTCTCACTATTATGTTAAATCCACTATGGACTGGACTCTTACAATATTATACTCGATCCACTCGACGTCCATTGCACCGGTCACCCAGGGGCGGGGAGCCCCACATTTGCGGTCCTCTCCAAGGTTTCTCATTGTCCAATTGCTTTGAGTTTTTCCTTGCCCTGATGTGGGGTCTGAGCCGAGGATGTCGTTGTGGCTTGCGCAACCCTTTGAGACACTTGTGATTTAGGGCTATATAAGTAAACATTGATTGATTGGTTTAATATATCGTGTTGCCTTTATTCTAACATTTATATAAGGATTTACATTTTTTGCGACTCCCGACAGATTTTTTATTTATTTTTTTGGTCCAATATGGCTCTTTCAATATTTTTGGCTGCCCACGTCTGCCTTAGTTGATAATCCATAAATTATGTGCTCTATTTCAGTTTTTTTAAATGAATATTGTGTCATAAACAGGCATGGCTCTGGTAGTTGTGACCCCGAGATGTGGAGACAGGAGGACAAAGTGCAGGTAAGAGTCTTTTAAATCTCACTAGTAGGGCATCAAGGAAGTGTACAAAAGCATAGGCAATCTTGACATTGAAAGAAAAGGCAGAAAAAAGATAACGCTTACAATATATTTTTTTTTTTTAAAAGCATACAGCTAGCAACAAAACCCATTCTCCAGCACTGACTGTGGGGCAGGCTGGCATAATATGGCTCTCTGATTAGCGATCAGAAGCAGGTGTGTCTCAGAGGCAATTAAGGTGGGAAGTGGAACTAAAGTAAGAGCACTGCATTGGAAACAAATGCAGAAAATAAGGAAACAAATATTGAAGTCAGACTTGGGTCATTGCATATTGTATGTTTTAACCTTTTCACACACACACATAAACAATACCTACATTCTTAAACACCTACCACCCTCGTATCTATTTGTACCATATCAAATATTAATAGTCACGAATGATGAGGCTGAAGAACTACATGATGGTATTGATGGCAGATGGTGTCCAAGTCTGTAACAAAGTTATTAAGATTTATTGCCGCAGTCTTTTTAAAAGACATTGTTTGTTGCAGTCCTTGTATCCTTTCCCTCGTTCTTTTGTCACGGTGGCACATGTCGGCTGGTGGTGTGATTCCAGGATGCAGGGACAGAAAGTGGCGTGCAGGTCAAATAATTTAAGTACCAATGATTGTCACACACACACTATGTGGGGTGAAAATTTTCCTCTGCATTTGACCCAGCCCTTTGATCACCCCCTGGGAATTGAGGGGAGCAGTGGGCAGCAGCAGTCGGTGCCGCGCCCGGGAATCATTTATGGTGATTTAACCCCAAATTTCAACGCTTGATACTGAGTGCCAAGCAGGGATTGAATTCATTACTAAAACAGCAGAAACAAAAGTCTAGTGCAGGAATCGACCGGTGGATCTTTGGGACCCTACTGGTCGATTTTGAAAATTAAAAAAAACAACAACTATGATTATGACATTAGTGACACCCCCACCCAGAGAATGACAAACAGACCTGCTATGAGGCAATCATTTTAACCCCTGAACACGTCTACACGCTTATGCTTCTGTTCTGCCTCTCATACGGCGGATTTCGACACAGTGGGCATTCTCCCCAAGCACGTCCGCACAATACACCCACTCCTCTGGCAAACACACTTTTCATGACATGCTTAGAAATCATTGAGCTGCAACCATGCATTACGGCGGATTCTTTTAAATACATCGGACATTTTCTAGCATCCAACATCAAACAATTCCCTCAACCACAAGTCAATGACCATCATTGCTCACCTGCAATGGGAAGTTAAAGGCCTACTGAAATGAGATTTTCTTATTTAAACAGGGAAAGCAGGTCCATTCTATGTGTCATACTTTATCATTTCGCGATATTTCCATATTTTTGCTGAATTGATTTAGTAGAGGAAATCGACGATAAAGTTTGCAACTTTTGGTCACTAATAAAAAAGCCTTGTCTTTACCGGAAGTAGCAGACAATGTGCGCGTGACGTCACGGGTTGTAGGGCTCCTCACATCCTCACATTGTTTACAATCATAGCCAGCAGCAGCTAGAGCTATTCGGACCGAGAAAGCGACAATTTACCCAATAATTTGAGCGAAGATGAAAGATTCGTGGATGAGGAAATTTAGAGTGACGGACTAGGAAAAAAAAAGGCGATTGCAGTGGGAGCGATTCAGATGTTATGAGACACATTCACTAGGGATAATTCTGGAAAATCCCTTATCTTTCTATTGTGTTGCTAGTGTTTTAGTGAGATTAAATAGTACCTGAAAGTCGGAGGGGTGTGGCCACGGGTGTGTTGACGCCAGAGTCTCTGACAGAAGTCACGCAGCTGCAGGAAGACGCTGGCTCCACTGATGTCTCCGGTAAGAGCACACTTATTACCACAATTTTCTTACCAAAAACTGCCGGTTGACATGTGGTCGGGATACATGTTCTTTTGACCGCTCTGTTCCATAGTAAAGCTTCAACTTCGGGAATTTTAAACAAGGAAACACCGGCTGTTTGTGTGGGTAAAGGCTAAAAGATTCCCACCTCCATCTTTCTACTTTGACTTCTCCATTATCAATTGAACAAATTGCAAAAGATTCAGCAACACAAATGTCCAGAATACTGTGTAATTATGCGATTAAAGCAGACTACTTATAGCTTGGATCGGGCTGGAAAATAATGTCCGCTACAACCCGAGACGTCAAACGCACACGTCATCATACGCGTCATCATTTTCAACACGACACATCACGGGAAATTTAAAATTGCAATTTAGTACACTAAACATGCCATATTGGCATGTGTTGCAACGTTAATATTTCATCATTGATTTATAAACTATAAGAATGCGTGGTCGGTAGTAGTGGGTTTCAGTAGGCCTTTAACTAGCCAAATACTAGAATCTGTGAACATTGCTCCAAAGTACGGATTTTGTTTTGATTTATTGTATCTACAAAACTAAATATTGACTTGTGCAAAGGCAGCTATACATGATCAAAAAAGGCTTCCCCGTTCATCCCTTCTTCCACCCGCCAGGTGAAGAGCTGATTTTTATTACTTCTGGCGCGGATGTAAGATAGCCATGTGACTCACTTCCCATATGTGACCATAGGATGAACAAATATGCTACAGTACTAAGATTTTAGTGGACATAAACAGTTAGCTTCTACAGTTGGAGTGCATCTGTAGCCCGTGACTCGGCCTTAGGCATATTACAAAAAACAAAAACAAAAACACCAGCACAAATTATAAAAACAGCAAGTAGCACAGTGAGAAAAAGCCAATATGTTGCTTTGTCACCACCTCACGACAAAGCTTTTGTGTCGTGAGGTGGCGACCCTTCAAGCCTGTTTCGCAGGTTTCCCTTTTATTTTATAAATTTTTTTAGGATTTTATTTTATTCCGCCCTGAGCACTGTATATCGGATAAACCACATAAGCCTCGACTATATATCTATATATTTTGTATATATTGGGTTTTATATATATATATATATATATATATATATATATATATATATATATGTAGGTGTGGGAAAAAAATCACAAGACTACTTCATCTCTACAGATCTGTTTCATGAGGGGTTCCCTCAATCATCAGGAGATTTTAATGGAAGCATTCACATACAATGGTTTGTATAGAGCACAGAGTGGGTGGGTACAGGCAGGCGTAGGGTGTGGTGATTGGCTCATGTGTTACCTAGGAGGTGTTTCCGTCTGTGACGACATGTTGAAATGATTTCACTGCGCTTGTTGAGGGATGATAGATCTGGATGATATATAATAAACAGTTTCTCTTTTAAGCATAGGTTGCATCTTTTATTACCACTGTTGTAAGGTGTGCTGGATGCAAAAATTTGCCATGTTATTGAATATTCAACATTATTGTCTTTGAGGTTCCAAATGTGTTTGCTGAGTTCTGTAGAATTCTGCAAAGTCTGGTTTCTAAAGGAGGCGTTGTGATTATTCCATCTTGTTTTAAACGCTCCTTCGGTTAATCCTACGTACGTGTCGGATGTGTTAATGTCCTTGCGTGTTACCTTTGCTTGGTAAACGACTGATGTCTGTAAGCACCTTCCGTTGAGAGGGCAATCAGGTTTCTTGCGACAGTTACATTCATTATTGGTTTCAGAGTCGTTTAGTCTGGGGGTAGGCAGTCCTTTTGCGATTGCTTTGTTGTGGTTTGAAATGATTTTTTGCATGTTATTCATACAGCTGTAGCTCAATTTAATGTTGTTCTTGTTGAATATTTTTCTTAGGTTGTTGCCTTTGGGGAAGTGTTTGTCGATCAGAGTGAGGAACTTGCGGCCGATGTTGGTTGAGACGTCTTTGCTGAATGGCGGATTGTACCGGATGATGTTGTTTCGTTTTCTGCTCTTTTTTGGTTGGTTTCCTGGAGTGGGTTCATAGGTGAGGGTGAAGTTGTATCCGCTTTCATCAAGTGCTTTCTGGTACGGGGGGGTTGCTTGGTCGAATTCAGCTTTGCTGGATGACAGCATCGATAGCCTTTTATTAATTCCGGTAGGTATTCTTTTGGTGGTGGTGGGTGGGTGGTTGCTGTCATGGTGCACATATTGGAGTGTTGTGTTGGGTTTCGTGAATGGTTGGTAGCTGTTATTTCTCAGGTTGAAAGTGACGTCGAGGAAGTTGACGGTTTGCTTGTTGGCTTCAATCGTGATCCGTAGGCCGTTTTCTTTGAAGATTTGGTATATGCGCTTCTTGGTGTTCTCGCTGCTCCTTGGCGAGGCGCGGCACACTGCCAGTCCGTCATCACGGTAAATACCAAGGTTCAGGTTGAGGCTAGCAAGCTGGGAGAGGAGGAAACTCCCAACGAGTTCGCACGTTTCTGCTCCGTCAAAACTCCCCATAGTAACGTCAAACAACACAACTTTATCTCCTTCGACATCGAAGAATTTTACCCTTCCATCACGCAAGACCTACTGACCCAAGCACTAAACTTCGCCTCGGACTACGACTCAATCACAGGCAACGAAAGAAACATCATCATCCACGCAAAGAACTCCATACTCATCCACAACAGTACACTTCAACAATCGACTACTCCACGAAGAACATTCCCATACCCGCGCAGAAGGACTACAAGCAAAGACTCATAGAAAAGACGGAACACTTCCTAAGAAGGATACGGTGGAAAGCACACTTTTTCCTCCACCCTGAAACAAAAGGAACGCAAAAGGAAACTTACGGATTCAAATCTACCAAGAACCCACCCACAGTCAAGGAATTAAAGGACTTTGAGAACGACATGCTCTAAATGATACAATCAGTCAAATTTAAGCCAGCCCGCAACCCATTCCTCACCAAGCTGAAAAATGACACGGAGCGCATCAAGAAAGTAAGCAACCTCATCATAGCCGCCGATAAAACCAGAAACTTCTGCAGAATGGACATACCAGAACACAACTCTTTACTGGACAAAAGCATCACCAAATCATACAAAAAAGCGCAACCCAACACTTTACAGAACATCCACCTGGAAAACAAGCGGATCGCAACCGAACTGGACATTGAGGACAGGGTGGACGCCACAGCCAACAAAGAAGCCTTCATCACATTGAAGGACCACAAACTCAACTTCGCAAATAACCCAACATGCCGACTAATAAACCCAACTAAATCCGAAATAGGAAAAATCAGCAAAATAATCCTGGACAGAATCAACGCAAAAATCAAGGACAAAACACCACTCAACCAATGAAGAAATACAGCAGCAGTAATCAAATGGTTTAACAACATCCAAGACAAACAACAACACAACTTTATCTCCTTCGACATCGAAGAATTTTACCCTTCCATCACGCAAGACCTACTGACCCAAGCACTAAACTTCGCCTCGGACTACGACTCAATCACAGGCAACGAAAGAAACATCATCATGCACGCAAAGAACTCCATACTCATCCACAACAGTACACCACGGCAAAAAAAGAACAATTCAACAGCTACCAACCATTCACGAAACCCAACACAACACTCCAATACGTGCACCATGACAGCAACCATATATATATATATATATATATATATATATATATATGTATATATATAAGACATAGTTGACGCAAGGGTGTATATTACTTTGGTCTTGAGCTGAGAATAGAAAATTAAAAAGGAAAATATGAAGGAGCAGCAAAAAAGGAGTCCACCGGAAAGTAGAACCGACATAAAATGACAGAGAACAATGGAAAATAACTATCCAAACCCGAGCTGTCATGTGGGATCAGGACATATTTAGCAGAATCAGTCTTTATTGTTATTGTGGAGCGTATATCATAATTGTTAGCAATCCTACTTAGTACAGTTGAGATAAAAAACTAATACTATCAAACAAAATTCTATAGGTTACTGTATATTAATATTGCAGTGTTTTTAATCATTGTTAATATTCTTCTTATCATAATGTATTTAAAATGGGGACAGCACATATAAAGTAATAAAGAAATAGAAATATGTCAGGTTTTAAGCTGATGAGTTGATGTGGAACCGATCCATAGGCATTTGACAGATCCAACCAAACCACATGCAGGTCTGCTTTGTTGCGCTTGGCTGACTGGATTTGCTCCCAGATCATGGCCGAGTGCTCCATGCAGCCAGGGAAGCCTGGAACGCCTGCCTTCTGACTCCCTCCTAAATGTCGAGGGAAATATCTTCTTCTCCATCCTGGCCAAGAGGTTGACCAGCTACCTCACAAACAACGGGTACATCAACACCAGCTGCCAGAAGGCAGGCGTGCCAGGCTTCCCAGGCTGCGTGGAACACTCTGCCGTAATATGGGAGCAGATCCAAAGGGCGAAGAGAGAGAGAGGTGACCTGCATGTCGTGTGGTTGGACCTTGCCAACGCATACGGGTCTGTCCCCCACCAACTCATCGAGTTTGCCCTGGACTTCTTCCATGTACCAGTCTCCATCAGAGCCCTGGTAGCCAAGTACTTTGGAGACCTCCAGTTGTGCTGCAACCATCAGGACTTCACAACAGGCTGGCAACAGCTGGAAGTAGGCATCGCCATGGGAGTTCAATCTCGCCCATCTTGTCCGTTGCAGCCTTAGAGATCATCCTCATAGGGGCTAGGAAGATGGTCAGAGGAGTGAAACTGCCTTACGGAAAGAGGCTACCAGCAGTGAGAGGCTACATGGATGATATCACCACGGTACTTCAGACAGCAGCATGTACAACAAGACTGCTGAAGAGGATGAAGATCAAACTCCCCAAATCACGTAGTCTGTCGATCAGGAAAGGAGTCATCCCATTGCTGGCAGATCAACCTCTTCGTAGCCTGGGTCGCACCTACACAGCAGAGCTCTCTGACAGGCAGATGGGGGAGACGGTGAGGAAGCAGCTCGCAGATGGCCTGGCCAAGATCAACCAAAGCCAACTCCCTGGGAAGTACAAGGTATGGTGTTACCAGTTCATTCTGTACCAAAGGGTTATGTGGACACTGAAGATGAGCGAAATCCCCTCCTCAGTGGTAAGCAAGATGGATGAGCTGGCAAACTCGTTCATCACAAAAGTGGCTGGGACTACCAAGGTGCCTCTCAGACGTAGGCCTCTTTGGTAGGAACTCGCTTCAACTACCACTGCGATCCATCAGCCTGGGATACAAGCAAGAGAAGGATCGGCTGGTGCTGGAGCTGAGGGAATCCACTGACCAGCTGGTGAGAGCAGCGGGCACCCAGATAAGAACGGGGAGAAAGTGGAAACCCCAAGAAGAGGTCGACACGGCAATCTGCAGGCTGAAGCACCGTGAAGTGGTCGGCAGAGTTCGGGAAAGCCGAGCAAGCCTTGGTAGTGGCAAGGCTCCCTTGTTCTGGTCAAAAGCTTCCAAAAAAGACCGGAGAGCCATGGTGGTGGCAGTAGTGGCAAGAACTGAGCAGGAACGCCTAAACATCGAAGTGGTGTACCAGGGCCAGCAAGATCATTGGACATCGTGGGAAGGTCTCACAGACAGGTCTATGTCCTGGTCTGACCTGTCGAAGATCCCCCAAGCCAGGCTCAGCTTCCTGATCAGAGCAACGTACGACACCTTGCCTTGTCCCCGAAACCTCCACCAATGGTTTGGTGCCGAGGAGACCTGTCCCCGCTGCAACACCATCAATGCAAACCTCCAGCACATCCTTTCAGGCTGCATGAAAGTGTTGTCGCAAGGCCGCTATAGATGGCGTCTCGACCAAGTCTTGAGGAAGCTGGCAGAGGTGTCAGAGACCTGCAGAAAGGAGGCGAATAGCAGACTTTCCGTTCCAGCCAAACATCGGATCCAGTTTGCAAGGGCTGGAGAGGGTGCCAAAGCCCCCCACCAGCGATCTACAGCGAGACTCCTCTCACCAGGAAATGAGTGGAGCATGAGGGTCGACCTGGGGAAGCAGCTCCAGTTCCCCAGGGAGATCGTCGAAACATCGCTACGGCCAGACCTGGTCTTCTGGTCAGAGGCTTGCAAGACGGTTCTTCTGGTCGAGCTCACTGTCCCATGGGAGGGAGGGTTGGAGGCTGCCTATGAGCGGAAGCGAGCCAAGTACTCTGACCTGCCAGCAGAGTGCAGGGAGGCTGGCTGGAAAGCCATCATCTGCCCTGTGGAAGTGGGGTGTAGGGGCTTCGTTAGTTCCTCAACTGCCCGTCTTCTCCGAGACATTGGATGCACAGGAGCGGGGCATCGGAAAGCCATGAAAGAGCTGTCGGAGGAGGCGGACAAAGGCAGCTTCTGGCTGTGGCTAAGGAGGAACTATAATATTTGGGGTGCAAACACCTAGGGCATCAGCAGGGGGTGGCAGAGAGACATCCCTGCCATCGCTCCGCCACCATAAGACGTTCTGGGGTTAAAGGAGCAAAACTTTGATGAATGGTGGTCCCCAGCTGATGACCCGTTTATGCCCACAGAGGTGTTCATTGGGGTGTCACAGCACACCTGTCAAAAGGCACTGGAGGAGGTGCGTCAGGCATCAATGCCCAGCAGGAATTCCATCACCTGTATCTTAATTTTTACCACTCTGTTACATGGCCTTTCCTTTTAACAACACTCAATAGACATTTAGGAACTGAGGAAGCCAATTTTTTAAGCTTTTCAGGTGGAAATATTTCTCATTCTTGCTTGATGTCCAGCTTAAGTTATTCAACAGTCTGGGGTCTCCGGTTTGGTATTTGAGGCTTCATAATGTGCCACACATTTTTAATGGGAGACAGGTCTGGACTACAGGCAGGTCAGTCTAGCACCCGCATTCTTTTACTATGAAGCCACGCTGTTGTAACACCTGGCTTGGCATTGTCTTGCTGAAATAAGCAGGGGCGTTGATAACATTGCTTGGATGGCAACATATGTTGCTCCAAAATCTGTATGTTATTTTTCAGCATTAATGGTGCCTTCACAGATGTGTAAATTACCCATGCCTTGGGCACTAATACACCCCCATACCATTACATATGCTGGCTTTTTAACTTTGCGCCTATAACAATCCAGATGGTTATTTTCCTCTTTGTTCTGAAAGACACAAAATCCACACTTTCCAAAAACAATTTGAAATGTGGACTCATCAGACCACAGAACACTTTAACACTTTGCATCAGTCCATCTTAGATGAGCTCGGGCCCAGCAAAGCCGGCAGCGTTTCTGTGTGTTGTTAATAAGTGGCTTTGACTTTGCACAGTAGAGATTAAACTTACGTTTACAGATGTAGCGACAAACGGTAGTTACTGAAAGTGGTTTTCTGAAGCGTTCCTGAGCCCATGTGCTGATATCCTTGACACACTGATGTCGCTTTTTGATGCAGTACAGCCTGAGGGACCCAAGGTCACGACCGTTCTATGTTACGTGCAATGATTAATCCAAATTCTCTTAACCTTTTGATGATATTAGACCGTAGATGGTCCATCCATCCATCCATTTTTTACCGCTTGTGAAATCCCTAAATTCCTTGCAATAGCTCGTTGAGAAATGTTGTTTCTTAAACTGTTCGACAATTTGCTCATGCATTTGTTCACAAAGTGGTGACCCTCGCCCCATCTTATATGTATATATATATATATAGGGTCGCGGGGGGCATTGGTGCCTATCTCAGCAACAATTGGGCAGAAGGCGGGGTACACCCTGGACAAGTAGCCACCTCATCGCAGGGCCAACATAGATAGACAGACAACATTCACACTCACATTCACACACTAGGGCCAATTTAGTGTTGCCATTCAACCTATCCCCAGGTGCATGTTTTTGGAGGTGGGAGGAAGCCGGAGTACCCGGAGGGATCCCACGCAGTCACAGGTAGAACATGCAAACGCCACACAGAAAGATCCAGAGCCCGGGATTGAACCCAGGACTACTCAGGACCTTTGTATTGTGAGGCAGATGCACCAACCCCTCTACCTATCTATCTATGTATCTATCTATCTATCTATCTATCTATCTATCTATCTATATGTATATATATATATATATATATATCTGCGATGAGGTGGCGACTTGTCCAGGGTGTACCCCGCCTTCTGCCCGATTGTAGCTGAGATAGGCGCCAGCGCCCCCCGCGACCCTGAAAGGGAATAAGCGGTAGAAAATGGATGGATGGATGTAAAATATATATATATATATATATAATGTTGTGGTATATCAGTGTAGATTCTAAGTCCAGGTCATGGTAATCCGCAATGGTTGAATTGAGGCGACTGGACGGAACAGAGTTCTAGGTTAAGTCACAGTGGAGTGAAATGTCTTCCAGCCAATATTCACTGTTTAGATTGAAAACTTATGGACTTTCATCATATTTTAGCCCTGCTTAAATGAATCTCGTCACTACTTTCCTGCCGTGTAAGTCATCAAATGTCCGTATTCATCCCAAAAAAGTGAAAACTGTGCCTGATTATTACGTGGTCTGTTACTGGTTCGTAAACCCTGACTGCCATTCGCTCTCATCTTGCCTCAGGTCTCATCTTATGCTGCAGGTAGTGAGTAACAACACTGGGGACCCACACTCACAACCCAACCATCTGTCAGCAGCATACAAGCTCAGTGAGTGTGTGTATGTGTGTGTGTGGGGTGGGGGTCAGGCTATCTTTAGAGCTTTGGGTATTGTACCCACAGCCACCGGTGGTTAGACGATTCCAAGCCTCAGAAGTGTGTTTGTGTGCTCATGTTGTCCTCCATGGTGCTTGACCATGGAGTGTCTGTGTTGCTACATCTGGGCATCTGCATCGTGTTGCCCCACGAACAGCTTCGGGCTGTCCCGAGGAAAACCTCTGGGAATTGGTTTTGGAAGGCTTTGTGTGCAAAGCTGTCAGATGGATTTGTGTCCATCATGACTCTGTTTGGCCCTCTGGGGCAAGACAGAAATCAGAACAGAGAGATTCTACAAAGGAGCAGCAGATACAGTGCCCAGACGTCGTCCAACTAACCCACTTCTAAAGAGAACAGTAGTGGAAGTGTGTGTGTGTGTGTGTGTGTGTGTGTGTGTGTGTTTGTGCGTGTGTGTACCCTTCTTGAGATAAAAGTACCTTCCATATGAGGACCGATGAACAAGATAGGACCGAAATCATGGTCCCAATGCGGAAAACCATTGCATCTAAACGAGAGCTAGAGTAAATACTAGAGTCAATGAACATTGCTCCAAAGTCAAGATATTTTGTTGATTTAAAGGCCTACTGAAACCCACTATTACCGACCACGCAGTCTGATAGTTTATATATCAATGATGAAATCTTAACGTTGCAAGACATGCCAATATGGCCGGTTTAGTTTACTAAATTGCAATTTTAAATTTCCCTGCGAAGTGTCCTGTTGAAAACATCACGGAATGATGACGCTTATGTTGAAGCGTGCTTGTGACGTGATTGGTTGCAGCGGACATTTTATCCCAGCACCACTCATGACTAAAAGTCGTCCGATTTAATCACATAATTACACAGTTAACTGGACATCTGTGTGCTGAATCTTTTGCAATTTGTTCAATTAATAATGGATACTACAAAGAAGAATGCATTTGGTGGAAAGCGGTGTATTTCGGCCGGCTGTAGCAACACAAACACAGCCGGTGTTTCTTTGTTTGTTGTGAAGCTTTAATATGGAACAGAGCGGTCAAGCGAACATGTTTCTCTACCACATGTCAACCTGCAGGTTTCGGTGAGAAAATTGTGGTAATAAGTCGGCTCCTACTGGAGACATGAGCGGAGCTTGCGTCCCCCTGGAGCTGTCAAAAAGGCAGCTGCGAATTTCTTGGCTCCTCCATGGCTTCCATCAGAGACATTGGCGCACCACACCCCTCCGACTTTCAGGTATGACTTTACAATCTCATTAAAACACTAGTAACACAATAATCAGATAAGGGATTTTCCAGAAGTATCCTAGTAAATATGTCTAATAACATCTGAATCGCTCCCACTGCCTTCGTCTTTTTTATTTTTATTTTTTTTCTTCTAGTCCTTCACTTTCACTATCCTTATCCACAAATCTTTCATCCTTGCTCCAATTAATGGGGAAATTGTCGCTTTCTCGGTCAGAATCGCTGTGTGTGTGTGTGTGTGTGTGTGTGTGTGTGTGTGTGTGTGTGTGTGTGTATGTGTGTGTGTGTGTATGTGTGTGGTTGTGATTGTGTGTGTGTGTGTGCTTGTATTTCTACCCTTCTTGAGACTTCAGCAAGGAAAAGTACCTTCCATATGAGGACCGGTGAACAAGTTAGGACATAAATCATGGTCCCAATACGGAAAACCATTGCATCTAATAGAGAATGTCTGTGTCAATTTTAAAAGTGCTACCCCTCTAGTCAACTAATGAAATAATATGTGTTTCTAATTGTGGCCAAATTTAATGTACAAAAAATCAAATACATATGTATATAGAGTCACACTGTAATAACTTCAGGTAAACACACCAGACCTCTTGGAAAAAGAGCTCAGCAGCGCATGCACTTTTTGCGTCGGATGAAAAGAGCACTGCTCCCTCTCTCCATTCCCACCACATTCTACAGAGGCAATATAGAGAGCCTACTGACCAACTGAATCTTTGTCTGGACTGGAGCCTGCAGTGCCTCATAATGGAAGTTTCTGCTGAGAGTGGTGAGGATGGTGGAACAGATCATCGGGACTCCTTTTCCTCCTATCCAGGAGATCGCAAAAAGCCGCTGCCTGAACAGGGCTCAGAAAATCTGCAGAGAATCCTCCCAACCCCACCAAGGACAGTTTTTAACGTTGGACTCTCGAAAGAGGTTCCAAAGCCTCCGTAGCATAACCTAAAATCCTAACCTAAAATGATCCCCTCAATTCCCCCCAAAAATTGATTAACTCGCTGGAATATAATATACATCCATAAATATGGATGCATATGAAAAAGTGCAATATATTCATTTGTAAAGTAATCTATTTATGTATAACTGCTTCTTATTGCTCTTTTATCCTACACTACAACAAACTAATGCAACACAATTGTGTTCTTATCTGTACTGTAAAGTTCACATTTGAATGACAATATAAAGAAGTCTAAATCTCATTCAAAGTCTAAATAATGAAGATTAAGAAATAAACTACAAAGAATAAAATGTTATATTTACTAAAAGTTTACCTTTTTTTATTTGCATAGTATGCATATATTATTAATGTTGTAAATTCAAATCTTTATATATCTAGAAAGGGCGGTCCTAAAGAGGTAGGCATTTTTCGGCGGTCTCAAGAAGTAAAACAATACAAGAATGTGTGTGTGTGTGTGTGTGTGTGTGTGTGTGTGTGTGTGTGCGTGCGTGTGTGCGCATTTGTGTGTGTATGTGTCTATGTGTGTGCGCGTGTGTTTGTTTGTGTGTGCGTGCATGTGTGTGTGTGTGTGCGCGTGTATGTGTGTGTGTGTTTGGGTGTTTAGGTTGGATTTGTGTGAAAATTATTTTACAAATTGATTAACTACTCACTGCTGTCTTTTTTTCTTCATCACAAGTAATACATTATACACCCACAATGTATTATGGAACAACATATACATGTATTTTTTTTCAATATATTTATGTATTTCGAGTGCAATACTCATTTTGTTAAGGTCAGTATTTCCATAAAGCCGGATTAAATAGAGACCCATTGCTCTTTCATGAAATCAGATATAAAATCCAGGTAGTATATACAGTAAATGAAAAACACTAAACCTTTATGACATGGCCTCTGCTTTGGGTTCATGTTTATTTCAGCTCAAATACACATTTGTATGCTATATTGCCAGAGTTGACAGGAAATGTTGCAGTAATATACAAGGGCAAGCTTCATATAAAAAGAGATAAGGCTATAAACTATAGTAAAGGACTAGAGTAGCATACCTTTACTGCAGTAATCTTCTTGCATTGGAGCTTTTGTGATCCCTCTGAGTCAGATATTTTCTAACTCCCTTGTTCCCGACTGCTTTATATCGCTACTCTTTTGTGTTTCACCTTACGTTTGTACTCAAAGAATGCCAGGAAACTGACATGTGAAGAACTGATCCTGACAGAGTGCAAAAAGGAAAAATCCTGACTCCCACTTTGACACAGTGAGGATGTGTGTGTGTTAGTGTGTGTTAGTGTGTGTGTGTGTTAGTGTGTGTGTGCATGTGTGTGACAGGAAGATGAAAGAAGACTGACACAACAATTGCATCATGACTGTAACATGCAAATAATGAAATCATGGCAGGTGGGAGTTGATTAAAGAGATGTCATAGACACATCCATCCATCCATCCATCCATGTCATAGACACATATATATGTAAATACCCACACTTGTTTATGTGTTTTCATTAAAAACGATGTTCTGTAAAACTAACTATATATGAATTCTGTGTTTTTTTACCACAAAAAAGTCAAAAGCTATCGAATAACCCATTGCATGTTTAAAACCCTTCACTATATATATATATATATATATATATATATATATATATATATATATATATATATATATATATATATATATATACAATTATTTAAAAAAAAATCGATTTTTTAAAAATAAATAAAATGATAAATGGGTTGTACTTGTGTAGCACTTTTCTACCTTCAAGGTATTCAAAGCGCTTTGACACTACTTTCACATTTACCCATTGACACACACATTCACACACTGATGGAGGGAGCTGCAATGCAAGGCGCCAACCAGCACCCATTAGGAGCAAGGGTGAAGTGTCTTGCTCAGGACACAATGGGCGTGACGAGGTTGGTACTAGGTGTGTGGGGATTGAACAAGGGACCCTCGGGTTGCGCACGGCCACTCTCCCATGAGATCGATTCTGAATCGCACAACGTATTCGAATCGATTTTTGCCCACACCCCTAATATATATATATGTATATATATATATATATATATATATATATACATATATATATATATATATATGTATATATATATATATATACACACAGAACAAGCTAAAAGTTGGGACTCACCTTCTCATTCAATGTGTTTTATTTTTTTTCATGACTATTTACATTGTAGATTGTCACTGAAGGCATCAAAACTATGAATTAACACATGTGGAGTTATGTACAAAACAAAAAAGGTGAAAACTAAAAATATGTTTTATATTGTAGTTTCTTCAAAATAGCCACCCTTTGCTCTGATTACTGCTTTGCACACTCCTGGCATTCTCTCAATGAGCTTCAAGCACACCTGTGAAAACGATTTCAGGTGACTACCTCTTGAAACTAGTTGAAAGAATGCCAAGAGTATGCGAAAAAGTGATCAGGGCAAAGGGTGGCCATATTGAAGAAACTAGAACATAAAACACGTGTTTCAGTTATTTCACCTTTTTTGTTAAATACATAACTCCACGTGTTCTTTCATAGTTTTGATGCCTTCAGTGACAATTTACAATGTAAATAGTCATGAAAATAAAGAAAACGCATTGAATGAGAAGGTGTGTCCATAATTTTGACCTGTACTGCATATGTCTGTGTATGTATGTATTGCCTATACATACATTTTAAAGTTTTGTAATCAATCAGGAAATATCAAGCAGCTAAAATGTGCCAAAAACGGTGTGGAGGGGGGCGTGGTCTGCGGACCTTCAGCGAAACGGGGTGTGCCAGGACCGGCTTCAAGATCAGCGACAAGTGCGTAGATGGCCCACTTGGGCCTGGTTATCTAATCACCTGTCGCTCTGTTAAAAGGCAGCAGCCGGGAGGAGAGAGTTGTTGAAGCTGGAGTAAGAGCGAGAGCGAGCCTGAGACGGACACAAGAACAATTGCTAGAAAGCAAGAGATCGACTTTATTGGAAAATAAAGCTTTATGGTGCACCTGAATCGGGCTGTCATGTCAGTGCTTGGTGGTTTGGAGGACCACACATGGATAAGTGTAGAGGGAGTGGTTTGCAATTTTTTTTACCCATCCTGCTTTGTAATGGGTGTAATTTTGAACCTTTTTATGGTGCTGGTACATTTTTTATAATATCCACACAGTTCAGTGAGAGGGTTGTGTTATGTGTGATCGTGTGTGTTGACATTTTGTGGGGTTTTTTTTGCACCATGACTAGGGAAGGTTGTTTGGACGCTTGCAGCTTCTATTTCAAATTCCATTCATCCATTTTCTACCGCTTATTCCCTTTTGGTGTCGCGGCGGGCGCTGGCGCCTATCTCAGCTACAATCGGGCGGAAGGCCTTACACCCTGGACAAGTCGCCACCTCATCGCAGCTATTTCAAATTATTAATATTAATAATAATTGTCATCAACTTGATTAACTTACATTGTCCACGAAATTGCAGACATTTTGCAATAATCAGAAAGGTAGATATTTAAAATTAGATTTAAAACACTGTGCAGGGCAGACAGTCTCCAGGGCCTAACTGACGATGCTGGTGTTTGGACACACCTGACTTAGCATGTTAATATATGCATTCGACTTATTTTTTACACCGAAGTCAAGGGGTTGTCTATAATCTTATTTTAAAAAAAGCTCTATACAGACATTATTTTGTCCCTTCATGATTTTGTTGACTCTTTTCTTTAATATTATTTATTTGTGGTTTAACCTTTATTTAACCATGAAAAAAAGTCCCATTGAGAATTAAAACTTATTTTTCAAGGCAATCCTAGTGTGTGTGTGACAATCATTGGTATTTTAACTTAACTTTAGATAATCTGATAGTGGCAACGACATTCAAGACAACATTTAGGGATGTTTCTATCAAGTTTTTATGCTGCTGATTCCAATACCAATCATCCATGAGTGAGATTGGTGGACACCAACACCGATACCAATCATGTACTAACTGTAAATGGGTCAATTTAGGTAGCACAATGGAACAGGGGTTAATACATGCGCCCCACAATATGAAGGTCATGGGTTCGATCCTGGGCTCGGGATCTTTCTGTGTGGAGTTTGCATGTTCTCCCCGTGACTGCGTGGGTTCCCTCCGGGTACTCCGGCTTGCTCCCACCTCCAAAGACATGCACCTGGGGATATATAGATAGATAGATAGATAGATAGATAGATAGATAGATAGATAGATAGATAGATAGATAGATAGATAGATAGATAGATAGATAGATAGATAGATAGATAGAAAGATAGATAGATAGATAGATGGATAGATAGATGGATGGATGCTACTTTTTGGATTCCTTCGGGAGAATCATCTGCGGTCCCCTCCAAGGTTTCTCATTGTAGCACATTGGGTCGAGTTTTTTCTTGCCCTGATGTGGATCTGAGCTGAGGATGTCGTTGTGGCTTGTGCAGCCCTTTGAGACACTCGTGATTTAGGGCTATAAAAATAAACATTGATTGATTTTCCAGGGTGTACCCCGTGTTCCGCCCATGTGTAGCTTAGAAAGGCCCCAACACCCCCTGTGACTCGTAAGCCGGGACAAGCGGGGAAAAAAATGGATGGATGGTTCAATGTATTTATAGCGAGTACTATAGACAGACTAACAATATTGTGACAGGGCGCTCTTCCCAAGCCGTCACTTGAGGACCGCCACTTCCCTCTCTCTCTCTGGCCAGGAGAGCGAGGACGCACCTGCACGCTGACAGCGGGAACAAGAGAGCTGTCACAAAGACAAGGTCAGTGTTGTGACTTGGAGAAGATAACATTTTGAGTGGCGTGTAGTCAGATGTACACAACGGGAGATCCAAGACCCATTGCGTCAAAAGGACACTGCACGTTCAGGTGACGCCTTATAAGTGCACTTTGGCGCGCTTTGCGGAGGTCACGTGACCAGAGGATCTGACCAAGAGGTACATATCAAGTTTCATGTAATGGATGTATAGACTTATATAGGGTCATGTTTAGCATGAAATTATTCAATTATTATCTAGATTTGTACATTAAGGGTACAAGTTTGTTTTTTCACCCTTTTCCCCTGTCAGTGGTATGCCTGAGGGAGTTGCTTGACCTATTTAAGGGAGACTGTTCATTCGGTCGGGGTGGGAGTCGGTAAGCAGGTTGGTTGTGGAGAGTTGGAGAATAGTACAAACAGTGATTGGCGATTGTTGAGCGGCAGATGACTTTTTTCATCGCTGCATTTTGTAAATGCTTTATTTGTTTGTATTTACTTTTCATTTTCACCTATTTTTGTACTGTACTATATTTTCCGGACTATAAGTCAACGTTTTTTTCATAGTTTGGCCGTGGGTGCGACATATACTCCGGAGCGACTTATGTGAGAAATTAGTTACACATTACCGTAAAATATTAAACAATATTAATTATCTCATTCTCGTGAACGACGAAGAAAATGTCCGCAATCGTCACACACACGTCAGCAATGGTCACTCACACGCCAACCAATAAGAATTTGGCGGGGTAGGGTTATGGCAGAAGTGCATTGTGGGTCATGATATGCTAACTGCTATATGCTATACGCTATTGCCGTAGCTATTAAAATGGATCACATCAACATTGGCGGTAACTTATAAAAACTGAGATGGACTGAACTAAAATGGCACCGAAAAGGCGAAAAGGAAATCATGGACTGCAGATTACAAGTTGGGCGTAGTGAAATATGCAGCAGAGAACAGCAATCGAGCAGCAGAAAGAAAGGACACTAGCGGGGCGCATACCAGAGGCGACACCGAGGATGAAGATTTCATCGGATTTAGCGATAGGGAGTGTCAGATTGTTTGGTAAACGTATAGCATGTTCTATATGTTATAGTTATTTGAATGACTCTTACCATAATATGTTACGTTAAGATACCAGGCACCTTCATACTTTGGTTATTTATGCGACAAATGACGTACACTTATTCAGCCTGTTGTTCACTATTCTTTATTTATTTCAAATTGCCTTTCAAATGTCTATTCTTGGTGTTGGGTTTTATCAAATACATTTCCCCAAAACATGTGACTTATACTCCAGTGTGACGCATATATGTTTTTTTTCCTTCTTTATTGTGTATTTTCGGCCGGTGCGACGTCTACTCCGGAGAGACTTATAGTCCAAAAATTACGATTTATATTTTTTGCACACTGTGCACTGGTGACCTAGAGTTGGTCCTTTAAACATCCCCAACTTTAAATCTGCAACTGAGCCATCATTGGTTGCAGGGATGTCCGATAATATCGGACTGCCGATATAATTGGCCGATAAATGCTTTAAAATGTAATATCGGAAATTATCGGTATCGGTTTCGAAATTATCAGTATCAGTTCCAAAAAGTAAATATTATGATTTTTTCAAACACCCCTGTGTACACGGACGTATGGAGAAGCTCAGAGTGCCAATAAGCCTTGAAGGCACTGCCTTTGCATGCCAGCCCAGTCACATAATATCTACAGCTTTTCACACACACAAAGCATACTTGGTCAACAGCCATTCAGGTCACACTGAGGGTGGCCGTATAAACAACTTTAAGCGTGGCGCAGTGGGTGAGTGGTCGTGCGCAACCCGAGGGTCCCTGGTTCAATCCCCACCTAGTATCAACCTCATCACGTCCGTTGTGTCCTGAGCAAGACACTTCACCCTTGCTCCTGACGGGTGCTGGTTAGCACCTTGCATGGCAGCTCCCTCCAGTGTGTGAATGTGTGTGTGATTGGGTACATGTGGAAGTAGTGTCAAATCGCTTTGAGTACCTTGAAGGTAGAAAAGCGCTATACAAGTACAACCCATTTATCATTTATTTATTTATAACACTGTTACAAATATGCGCCACATTGTGAACCTACACCAAACAAGAATGCCAAACACATTTCGGGAGAACATCCGCACCGTAACACAACATAAACACAACAGAACAAACACCCAGAACCCCTTCAGCACCAACTCTTCTGGGACGCTACAATATACACCGCCCCCGCTCCCTCAACCCTGCCCACCTCAACCTCCTCATGCTCACTCCGAGAGAGCATGTCCCAAATTCCAAGCTGCTGTTTTGAGGCATGTTAAAAAAAAAATTCACTTTGTCACTTCAATAACAGATATGACAGTGCCATGTTGGTATTTTTTTTCCATAACTTCAGTTGATTTATTTTAGAAAACCTTGTTGCATTGTTTAATGCAACCAGCGGGGCATCACAACAAAATTAAGCATAATATTGTGTCAATTCCACCACTGTATATATTGGTATCGGTTAATATCAGAATCAGATTAAGAGTTGGACAATATCGGAACATCGGATATCGGCCAAAAAGCCATTATCGGACATCTTTAATTGGTTGCATGGTTATATAGATTTTTTGGGCGAACCTGCAACAAATATCAACACAATATTTAAGCTATTCCTTATTATCCTGTATTATTTACAATTGTTTGATCAAAACAAAGTCAATATTACACAGTAACTAAACAAATGTAAAAACTAATATCTATTACTCATGAAATATTTTGCCCACAAAGTTCTCCAGTGCCCAATGAATAATGTGTAAACATTGTAAAAAATAAGAATATCGATATAATCACTCTAGTATCAATGATACACTGATACTACTCTTGGTTTCGATGCTACTGATTTTGGATGGACCTGCTCTCGGTCAATGGCGTTGTTCGGTTGATAGGGCGGCCGTACCAACAACCTGAGAGTTTCTGGTTCGATCCCTGGCTTCTGTCATCCCAGTAAAGTCTGTTGTGTCCTTGAGTAAGACACTTCACCCTAGTTCCTGATGGGTCGTGGTTAGGGCCTTGCATGGCAGCTCCCGCCATCAGTGTATGAATGGGTGAATGTGGAAATGGTGTCAAAACGCTTTGAGTACCTTGAATGTAGAAGAATGCGATAGAAATAAAAGCCATTTACTATTTGCCGCAATACTGCAACAGGCATCGTTCTATTATCCTCTCTGTAATTGTCATTAATGTATTCATGTTCAGATAACATCTGCTGACTTTAGCGCATGCTACCATCTACATTTCCTAAACTTTACTAAGCACTTACAATATTTCTTATGTTGTTTCAAGCTAGTTAAAGGGCTAGCTTAACAATTAGCTTGTGTGCTCTTGGTTTGCCTTCAAAGATGATCTCGGTGCAGGGACGTGCACATGATTATAGAGGGGCAGGGGCTCAAGTCAGAAAAGGGCAGGACATTTTTTGTTTGATCCTTTACAGAATATGGAAATTGATGTAAAATTAAATTTGCTAATAGGAAGCTAACTACATAGCTGTGTGTCCTTTGTAGGTAAAAGTGATTGCCATTTCTTTTGTGTCAACAAATTATTGTCATAATGAGTTAATTCACCTTATCATAGGCTTGGAAGACATGACAAGCAACAAAACACTGGTTTATTATTAGGCTATTTATTGTTAAAGATAAGTACTTTAATATTGAACATTGAACAGTGCAACATGAACTTCGAAAAAAAAACACAATAATAAATACCCAAAGGGAAAAAACTTCAATGTGAAAATCTGTCCTTCTTCCCTTAACTTGATGAAAACACCAAGTTAATAATAATAATAATAATGGATTAGATTTATATCGCGCTTTTCTATTGTTAGATACTCAAAGCGCTCACAGAGAAGTGGGAACCCATCATTCATTCACGCCTGGTGGTGGTAAGCTACATCTGTAACCACAGCTGCCCTGGGGTAGACTGACGGAAGCATGGCTGCCAGTTTGCGCCTACGGCCCCTCCGACCACCACCAATCATTCATTCATCATTCATTCACCAGTGTGAGCGGCACCGGGGGCAAAGGGTGAAGTGTCCTGCCCAAGGACACAACGGCAGCGATTTGGATGTCCATAGGTGGGAAGCGAACCTGCAACCCTCAGGTTTTTGGCACGGCCGCTCTACCCACTACGCCATGCCGGCCCAAGTTATGGTCTTTCTCACTTAATGCTCAGACTTAACAACTGAAACGCAATACAACTTTATATTTAAACCTCTACTGTGAGGGAAATATGATCCGCCGTAAACACAGTGCATTTTATTTTGAAAATTAACCCGGTGTTTTATTTTGTATTTTGTACACTCCTTCCTGTCCCACACGATCCGCTCTGCGCGGAAATGATGTGCAGTGCTCAATTGATGCGCTGTGCTCCGACATCTGGCAAAAACAGAAGCTGACACAGGGTATAATAGAATAATACAGCGTTTTTCTGAAATATTACCCATATTAGATGCTGAATAAGTGGATGGCGACTAGACCCCAACTCACAGGTTCAAGTTGATCCATTGTCACGTCTCCTTTGTTTTGCTTTTTTTTCCATCCCTAACAGGAATTTATTAATGTTTTTTAAAGAAAAAAAAAAAAAAAAAAACAGACAGAGGGCACTTTTTAAGACGAGGCAAAAAAGGGCACGGGCTCAAGCACCCATAGGGCCCTATGTGTGCAAGTGCCAGCCTCAGTGAGTAAAATGTTTGGCTTTGTCGTCCATTGATAATGGTACATGGTAATGATGCTTAAGATACCGAAAAAATGTGCGTTTTTTTTCTGCAAAGTAAGTGTTAATTATAGATGGAGACACACAATTAGCTGCTAGCCACCTGACAATAAATACATACATTTATTTTGAGTGTGAATTCTATCCGTGTTGGCCCTGCGATGAGGTGACAACTTGTCCGGGGTATACGCTGCCTTCCGCTCGAGTGCCGCTGGGATAGGCTCCAGCTCCCCCGTCACCCCAAAAGGGACAAGCGCTAAAAAACGGATAGATGGATAGATTTTACATTGTTTTATGCTTGTTAAACTATTATTATTCTTGATAAAATATGTTTTGGTTCATATTTTTGGATGTCTGGAAGAGATTAGTCGTATTTAAATTATTTCTCGTGGGTAAAATTGCTGCAGTTTTCATACAATGTAGTTTTCGTCTGACTTTTTGGAACAGAGTTTGAACAAAAACTGAGGTAATACTGTATTTTTGTTGTTCTCATTCCAGCAGCATGAGACTTGTAATTTGCGGACAAAACTGGGCGGATTTATGTGTGACATAGTGGGAAAGTATTTTTGACCTGTAAAAGACAAGCGCTGCAGGGTCTGAGTCACATGCATTTTTCCACGATCTACCCAAATGCTAAAAAAATCCCAAAACATTTGGAGACGTTCCGCGGGCCAGACTGTGGATGTTGATAAACCTTATTCTGGCCACCTCTAATCTGAGTTTTCCTTCATGGAATGTGTGCCAGAACTAAACTTTTACCTAATTTTCTGGCAAAGATTGCAACATAATATTTTAACTTATTGCTAATCATTTAACTTCGGTAGTTAATAGACAGGGTCTATTCTTTTTTTTCTGTTAAAAAATTACAGCTAAGGTGTCCAACCCAGAGCCTGTCATCTTTTTGTGTAGTTCACCAAAGCCTAACATTATACAACTCAAATAAAGACACACATTTTTGTTAAATGTGTTTGCTGTTTGAATTTTGCTGGAACATTTGAAGTGCGAATCAGATTTAGCTTTATTGGCAAGGTAGGTTTTACACACACAGAAGGGATTTGACTTGGTAGACTGTGCTTGCTTTGAACAATGTAAACAATAAATGTCAACATTTAACTAAATAGTGGATTCCATTTATATTTATAATACAAACAAGTACTTAAATAACTAATATGTGAGTGCAGTGGTGAATAGAGTAAAATAATGATGAAGCGAACATGAGCTAGTACAGTTGCAGTGACAGATTAGTTTCAGGGTTATTTTAACAGATCTGACCCACAGTTTAACAGTTTAGCATTCATCAGATTGATAGCCTGGGGGAAGAAACTGTTATTATGACGGCTTGTTTTGGCATACAGTGATTTGTAACACCTGAAAAGTTTGTGACAAAGGTTTGCAGTGATGCTACCTGTCCATTTTCTGACCCTGGACCTGTGTAAGTCATGGATGCGGGGAAGGTCAACAGCAATGATCTTTTCTACAGTCCTGATTATCTGTTGCAGTCTGTGTCTGTCCAGTTTGGTTGCTGATCCAAACCACACAGAAAGAGGTCCACAGGACAGCCGGAATTATGGAGGTGTAAAACATGGTCAGCAGCAGGAAGTACATCCTCTGCTATGCCTTCTTTCCGGGAGGTCCATTTCAGGTCACGTGTGATTGTGAATCTCAAGAACCTGAATGAGTCCACAGTTCTGTTCAGAATTATGAGGGTGGTAGAGTGAGGAGGGATTAAAGTCCACTGTCATCTTCACCGTCTTGAGCGGGTTCAGTTCCAGGTGGTTCTGACTGTACCAGAACGCCAGCTGTTACAACTCACGTCTAAAGGAAGACTTTTGCTGTCCTGGATGAAACCGATGACGGTAGTGTTGTTTGTTAACTTCAAGAGTTTAAGTTGAGGCGCAGTTTTTGATGTAGACACACTTTTGAGGCGCCTTTGCCGATTGTCTGGGCGCTAGATGTGGTGCTCCCCAGCCTTATCTGCTGCCTCATGTCAGACAGAAAGTTGGTGATGCACTGACAGGTGGAAGACAGCACTGTGAGCTGGGTGAGTTTATGGAGTAGGGGTTAAATGCAGAGCTGAAGTCCGCACACAGGATCCGAGAATAGGTCCATGGGGAGTTCAAATGATGGAGGATGGGGGTCAGTCTCATGTTGACTGTGTCCTCCACTGACCTGTTTGAGCAATCTGTTGGGCAGACCTGTGTAGAGTTTGCATGTCCTCCTCGTGAATGTGTGGGTTCCCTCCGGGTACTCCGGCTTCCTCCCACTTCCAAAGACATGCACCTGGGGATAGGTTGATTGGCAACACTAAATTGGCCCTAGTGTGTGAATGTGAGTGTGAATGTTGTCTGTCCATCTGTGTTGGCCCTGCGATGAGGTGGCGACTTGTCCAGGGTGTACCCCGCTTTTTGCCCGATTGTAGCTGAGATAGGCACCAGCGCCCCCCGCGACCCCAAAGGGAATAAGCGGTAGAAAATGGATGGATGGATGGAACATTACAATTCGATGCAGACTGAATAGTTGCGTAGTGAAAAGAAAAAATGTTGTGTATCATGTATCAAGTCAGAAAAATGTTATGTGTTTAGTTTTTAAGAAGACGGAGACAAAAGAGACAGTTCCTGTATTAATTATGAACAAACAGTAGAACTAATAACTTCAGTGCATTGCAATCCATAAACTTTAAAGGGGAACATTATCACAATTTCAAAAGGGTTAAAAACAATAAAAAATCAGTTCCCAGTGGCTTGTTGTATTTTTTGAAGTTTTTTTCAAAATTTTACCGGTCCCGGAATATCCCTAAAAAAAGCTTTAAAGTGCTGGATTTTTGCTATTTGCGATGCGACTATCCATTTTCCTGTGATGTCATACAGTGCTGCCAATGTAAACAAACAATGGCCAATAGGACAGCAAGATATAGCGACATTAGCTCGGATTCAGACTCGGATTCCAGCGGCTTAAGCGATTCAACAGATTATGCATGTATTGAAACGGATGGTTGGAGTATGAAAGTATTGAAGAAGAAACTGAAGCTATTGAGCGAAAAGCTATTGACGCTATTCATAGCCATAGCACGGCCAAATAGCTGTGTTAGCAACGCCGGTAAAATGTGCGGACCAAACGATCAGAACTTTCGCATCTCGTGACACTGGAGCAACTTAAATCTTTCGATCGGTAAGTGTTTTTTTCGCATTAATGTTGGTGGAAGGAAACGTAATATAGTTGCAAATGCATCTGCAGGTTATCCATACATCTCTGTGCCATGTCTGCTTTAGTACTGCCGGTAAATAGCATGTTAGCATCGATTCGCTCAGCATGTTAGCATCGATTAGCTGGCAGTCAACATCAACAAAACTCACCTTTGTGAATATGTTGACTTTATAGTTGCAAATGCATCTGCAGGTTATCCATACATCTCTGTGCCATGTCTGCTTTAGCACCACCGGTAAATAAAAGGGGTTAAAGGGGTTGTACTTGTATAGCGCTGTATAGCATGTTAGCGTCGATTAGCATAGCATGTTAACATCGATCAGCTGGCAGTCACGCCGCAAGCAAATATGTCTGATTAGCACATAAGTGAACATTAACAAAACTCACCTTTGTCATTTTGTTGACTTTATCGTTGCAAATGCATCTGCAGGTTATCCATACATCTCTGTGCCATGTCTGTCATCGTCGGTAAAATGTGGAGACACTCAGGCACATTCAATAGGGGTCTGGTGGCAGACACTTTTGCATCTTCGGGCCAGTGGTGCAACTTGAATCCCTCCCTGTAAGTGTTGGTACACCCTCCGACGAGGCATGATGTCTCCAAAGTTCCAAAAAATAGTCGAAAAAACGGAAAATAACAGAGCTGAGACCCAATATTTGCAATCTGTTGAACATGAAAATGGCGGCTGTATTACCTTGGAAACGTCACGTTCTGACGTCATCGCAAAAAGAGCCATAAACAGAAAGGCGTTTAATTCGCCAAAATTCACCCATTTAGAGTTCGGAAATCGGTTTAAAAAACACATGGTCTTTTTTCTGCACCATCAAGGTATATATTGACGCTTACATAGGTCTGGTGATAATGTTCCCCTTTAAGAAAAAAAGATGTAAACAAAACACTTTTGGAAAAGCCACCCGGTAATTACTGTTGTTTGCTCAAGTAACAACAATTAAATACAGTGAAAAGTAGGTTGAGCATCAAGTAGAGAGGTTATATGACAAGTAGACATCATATTTGCAAAAAAACAACAACATATCACCTAACACGTAAAAGTAATTTGGGATATGAATTTTGGAGTTAGTTTGGTAGTTTGAGGTGGCCGTGTCCCCCGGAGGCAAGTACAGAAATGGCCCCAGAATGGTGCACTATGCAGGGCTGCCATGTATAGAGTGCCCGCCTCTGGCTGGCATGGCTCCATGCAGGTGAGTGTTTGTCCAGTGCACGTTAAAAATTATTTCCCATTTTCTCCTTGATGACAGCATCTTCGTCACATTGTCACATTTTCTGCGACTTTCCGCATTTGGAGTCTGTTTTAGCGCAAATCTATGATTTGGTTTACTTCCATGTACCTGGAAGTGGTGCGGAACAACTTTGTCTCCGATTGCCTGCACCGCTGTGTCGTTTTTGATGCTTTGCAGCGGCATGTAAATCGATGTTTCAGTACGCCGTGTCATAAATACGACGGTCAGATGTATCAGTCTTGAATTTGGATCGGTCCATATCCGGTTGGAAATTTAAGAGTCGGATGACTGGAGATCTGATATAAAATATAGCCGTTCGAATCTTGCGAGACTTCTGTGATGACGTACAACAAGATTAACGTTCTTGTTCGCGAATGTCGACATCAGCAGGGCACCATTTGCAGAGACCGCCGAAAATGTTAACAAACAATTCTACCCTGAATATGGATGTGAACTGAGCACCAGTATTTTTAGGTACCAGTTCCTAATTGTGGTGATCAATGCAGACCTTTAAATAGTAATTGGGTTGTACCATATTTTTGGGAATATAAGTCACTCCCGAGTGTAAGTTACACCTGCCGAAAATGCATAATAAAGAAGGAAAAAACATATATATAAGTCGCACTGGAGTATAAGTGGCATTTTTGGGGGAAATTTATTTGATAAAAACCAACACTAAGAACAGACATTTGAAAGGCAATTTAAAATAAAAAAAGAATAGTCAACAACAGGCTGAATAAGTGTACGTTATATGATGCATAAGTAACCAACTGAGAAGGTGCCTGGTATGTTAACGTAACATATTATGGTAAGAGTCATTCAAATAACTATAACATATAGAACATGCTATACGTTTACCAAACAATCTGTCACTCCTAATTGATAAATCCCATTAAATCTTATACGTCTAGTCTCTTACGTGAATGAGCTAAATACAAAGTAATATTATGTGATATTTTACGGTAATGTGTTAATAATTTCATACATAAGACACTCCTGAGTATAAGTCGCACCCCCGGCCAAAATATGAAAAAAACTGCGACTTATAGTCCAAAATATACGGTACTTGTATAGAGCTTTCTACCTTTAAGTTACTCAAAGCGTTTTGACACTATTTCCACATTCACACATTCACACACACACATTCACACATTGATGGTGGGAGCTACAAGGCCAGGCCCTAACCACAATCCATCAGGAACAAGTGCTTACAAAACCGATGTTGTGATGACCTAAGATATACGCATGGAGTTGTTTGAGCGGAGGCAGCGTGTTCGAGCTGTGGACGTACTTTGATATATTCGAGATATTCCTGCGGACAGCAATCTTTACAATTTAAGATGACGTTGGCGGTTTTTAATGAGAGAAAGGCTCCCAGCAACACAAAGCAAGTGTGACGTCAGGCTCGCTTTTTGTCACGAACATGGCGCGACAGAATCAAAACAGAGTGTCTGAACACGAGTACAGTCTCCAATGACAACAGAAATAGATGTTAGATTTGTTGCCAGTCCTTTTATTAAAAAAAAGTGACTAAAAGGATTGGAGAAAGAAAAAAGAAAATAAAAAAATACAAATTCTCAACAAAGTACATTGTACAATAAGCAACAACAATTTAAAAACAGAACAAGACAATATTATGTAAGAAAAAAAATGTTAATACTCTACTTAATAACAACAGGTTTGTCTTAAATGTATAGTCACATTTGTTTGCCTTTTTAAAGAAAAAATACATCATAGTAAATAATGTGATGACGTCATATCGACTACGCCCATAACCACACCCCCACGCCACAGGTATTTTGGCAATTTAGTGGCAACCCTTACATTAACAAACTAAAAATGTCTGGCATAACGATCCTGCTTTGTTAGAGATGTTTTTTAATGTTACGCTGTGATATTTACATCTAAATAAATGCTAATACATCAGTTTAGCAATATGGGATGGGGTGGGCGGTCGGGGTGGTGGTGGTGTTCTGGTCAATTTCAGAATATTTAGCAGGCTCAAAATTACAATATATTAATTAATAGAGAAGGTTAAAACATTGTCATGCAGCAATATGAATACCATCAACTTGTAAAACATGTAATGTACATAATATTAGAAGCATTTATATACAGTATATATATATATATATATATATATATATATATATATATATATATATATATATATATATATATATATATATATTGGCCCTGCAATGAGGGGCGACTTGTCCAGGGTGTACCCCGTCTTCTGCCCGAATGCAGCTGAGATAGGCTCCAGCGACCCCAAAAGGGACAAGTGGTAGAAAATGGATGGATGGATGGATGTATATATTATATATACACACTATATATATATATATATATATATATATATATATATATATATATATATATATACACACTATATATATATATATATATATATATTATACAGAATATATATATATATATATATATATACACACTACATATATATATATATATATATATATATATATATATAATACAGAATATATATGATACAGAATATAATAAATACATACATATACATATATATACATCGTATATATATATGTATATATATATATATATATATGTATATATACACATATATATTGTACAGAATATATATCGTATAGAATATAATATATATATATATGCAGAAAAAAAAAAAAATATATATATATATATATTATATATATATATATATATATATATATATATATATATATATACACACTATATATATATATATATAATACAGAATATATATGATACAGAATATAATAAATACATACATATATATGTATATATATACATATATATACATCGTATATATATATGTATATATATATATATATACACATATATATTGTACAAAATATATATCGTATAGAATATAATATATATATATATATATACAGAAAATACATATATTTATATATATATATACACAGTGTATATATTTATGTATGTATGTATAGTTGACAAAGTGGTAGATACTGCTTGGTTTTTTGGCCGAGTCCAGGGATCTTAGGCTCAAAAAGGTTGGTGACCACTAATCTACAGTAATTGATTGATTTAAATTTATAAATAATATTTTAAAGATGATTGTATTTTCTGATTTTATTTTTTTTATTTAAAAAAACAATTGTATACCTTTATTTTTGCCTTCTTTTAATTTTCTGTAACTTTGAATTGCCCTGTGTATGATTTGTGCTATACCAATGAAATTGCCTCGCCTTGCCAAATGTGAAAATAATTTGCGATATCAACTTATTACATGCTAGCCTTTGTTATAACTCTGATCATCATGGCTTACAGTTTTTGAAACCTTACGTTTTCTCAGTATTTCTAAACGGTAAACTATTATCGTCTAAAGGGCTTGATATATCTCACTTTTCATGTAATAAGTTAATGTCATAAGCTACTAAATGTCAAATACTTGAGAAATTTGCTCATGAATAAATTTTACATAGGAAAATCAATTTCTTATATTTTTTTACAAAAAAGTAATTTTATCTTCTTCTATACCTCACTGTCGGCTTTGTAAGGTCATGTTACCTCTAAACTAAACTAAATTGATGCTAAGTCACCCTTTTTTCCCAAATAACAATCAATAAGAGAACTGTTAAGCTGCCGAATCGGAACCGTAAAATTCTTATCAATTTCCATCCTTAATCATACGCTTTGCGTCTGGACGTCACCGCCGCACAGTACCATGCGGATTGAAAAAAAATACCTGTATTTGTCAAAGGCAATAAAGTATTGTTTTTAAGTCATAAGTACTGCGATACATTATTATTACCGTACAACTGTAGCGTTTACACAACTGGAATTTAATTGTATGTTGTTGCCATATTGAATGCAATGATAGTAGGGCCACTTGCGGCCCTACCATCTATTAATTAAGATATTAGTTAAGCTTTTCAATCTGGCCCGCCGGACATTCCCAAATAATTGTTTTAGATCTTTTGGATGTAAAGTGCAGCTGCCAATATGATGTGCACTCATATTTTCTAATAACCGTAAGTCTTCAACGATACCAAGTCTTTCAATGGTTGGAATCTGCGCTTTTGGATGATATACCATTTACTATGGTATTGTAGTTAGTTACTACGGTAATCTAATTAGTTACTATGGTCATCTAATGAGTTACTATTGTAATCTACATCATACCAGTTCAGATGAGGCACCAAGCAGTGTGGGCGGAAAGCGTTTCCACACACAATGGAAGGATTTAATCATTTTAATTTTCCTTAAGGAACTGTCTTGAAGGAATCAATAAAGTACAATCCATCCATCTATCTATCCATCCATCTGTCTATCTATTTATTTATCTATCTATCTATCTATCTATCTATCTATCTATCTATCTATCTATCTATCTATCTATCTATCTATCTATCTATCTATCTATCTATCTATCTATCTATCTATCTATCTATCTATCTATCTGTTTTCTGTTACCTTACACTATGATACAAAGCCGAAAATATCAAAAGCAAAAAGTCCAATAAATTCTACAACCTTCAAGAATTGTGTTTCCATTAGAGACTTTTGACCCGTCATCTGGCTCTCACGATCTGCACAAACGAAACGCACAGAAAGAGAAACACAGTCTTTATTTGTTTGTTTGTACGTGCCGACCCGTGCTGCCGGAATCTATTTAGCTTTGCTGACAAGCAGTTGATCTCTAAAGTGTATGAGCATATTTTTGTGGACGAGTTTGTGTTGCGGACAGCGCTGTCGGAGTCCTTCTCGAGCCTCTGGCCATGCAAAGTTTGCGCGGGAAAAAAATAGCACTTCATGAATAATCTCGGATACAGATTGTGACAAAACCTTGAGGTAACCAAACAAACATCATGCCCCCAGGAAAATTGAAGATCAAAAAGCACACTGGCATCTCACAATGCGTGCATGTGGTTTCCCATAATAACTTACTTTACTGGATATGTTCATAAGCATGAAAAAAATAAAACCAGCATGGGTGCTGGTGTGTGTGTGTTTGTGCGTGTGTGTGTGTGTGCGTGTGTTAGTGTGTGTGTGTGTGTACGCATGTGCGTGTGTGCGTGTGTGTGTGTGTTTAACCAAATCAAAGAACCCCTGCACCTGTGTATTTGGCCAGAATAAACAGGAGATGAAAAATAGGACAATGGTCTCTTTGAAATCTTGCTGTGTTATCCATAGCCTGTTACAAAAACAAAAATAAACCAACGAGCAATCAATAATAATACATTAAAGCAGGGGTATCAAACATACGGCTCTACTATCTAGTACAAATAGAACGCACCAATAGTATCTTGCTTACCAGCAAGCGTGATAAAGTTAACATTGACGCAAACGCTGGTAGCTCAAATTTTAGTTTTTCTCGATGGAGCAGGAATATCTGACAGATCACCGGCTCTGCTAAAGGGTGCTGTTAGAGCAGACCTGGGCAAATTACTGTAAGGCTGGAACTTGCGGCCCGTTAAGCTTTTCAATCTGGCCCGCCGGACATTCCCAAATAATTGTTTTAGATCATTAAAGGCCTACTGAAACCCACTACTACCAACCATGCAGTCTGATAGTTTATATATCAATGATGAAATATTAACATTGCAACAGATGCCCATACGGCCTTTTTAGTTTACTAAATTGCGATTTCAAATTTCCTGGGACTTTTTTCTTGAAAACGTCGCGTAATGATGACATGTACGCGTTATGTCACGGGCTGTTATGAATATGAGCGCTGCGCACACACACAGCTAAAAGTCGTCTGCTTTAACGGCATAATTACACAGTATTTTGGAGATCTGTGTTGCTGAATCTGTGGCAATTTGTTCAATTAATATTGGACAAGTCAAAGTAGAACAATGAAGTTGGGAAGCTTTAGCCTTTAGCCACACAAACACACGGTGATTCCTTGTTTAAAATTCACGGAGTTGAAACTTAACTATGGATCACAGCGGACATGGATCCCGACCACTTGTCAACCAGCAGGTTTCGGTGAGAAAATTGTGGTTAAATAGTCGCCACTTACCGGATATCAGCTGAGCTTGCGCCTCCCGTACAGCTGCCGTTGACTTACCCGAGACACTGCGCGTTAACACCTGGCCGTGGACGTACACTTCCGACTATTAGGTACTGTTAAACTCACTAAAACACTAGCAACACAATAGAAAGATAAGGGATTTCCCAGAATGATCCTAGTAAATGCCTCTAAAAATATATGAATCTGTCTCAATGCAACGCAATTGCAACCACATTTTACATTTTTTTTCTAGTCCGTCGCTATCAATATCCTCAAACACGAATCTTTCATCCTCGCTCAAATTAATGGGGAAATTGTCGTTTTCTCGGTCCGAATAGCTGTTTTTGTTGGAGGCTCCCATTGAAATCAATGTGGATATATGAGGAGCCATCAACATGTGACGTCATCTTCTGCGACTTCCGGTAGAGGAGGGCTTTTCTCCAGTTGCGAACTTTATCGTGGATGTTCTCTACTAAATCCTTTCAGCAAAAATATGGCAATATCGCAAAATGATCAAGTATGACACATAGAATGGACCTGCTATCCCCGTTTGAATAAGAAAATCTCATTTCAGTTGGCCTTTAAGATGTAAAGTGTAGCTGTCATAATGATGTGAACTCATGTTTTCTAATAACCGTAAGTCTTCAACGATACCAAGTCTTTCAATGGTTGGAATCTGCGCTTTTGGATGATATACCAGTTACTATGGTACTGTAATTAGTTACTCTGGTCATCTAATGAGTTACTATGGTAATCTACATCACACCAGCTCAGACGAGGCACCAAGCAGTGTGGGCGAAAAGCGTTTCCACAGACAACGGAAGGAGATTTTCACAAATAAGTTCTAAAGCTTAGTGATATATCAGATATATCAGATTGTAGGTGGGTTTATTTTGTACCCTACTTGTTCATATATCACTGTTTGTTGCATTTTTGTTGTGTTTCACTTGATTGTAACTGTCGATTGAAAGGAGGTGTGACATTCATATTTTGTCAATATTCAGTGTTTTATTGTTCGTAGAAAAATAAAAAATTCCATTACGTTTTTTAAGGAGGTCTGTCATAACATTTTTAGCACTCAATCAGACATTATTGTGAGGTTTTGTATTAGTGTTCCTAAAAATAAATAACCGACCCCCAGACACATGTTTTTTCTCTAAATGTGGCCCCCGAGTCAAAACAATTGCCCAGGCCTGTGTTAGAGTGTCACTCCCATGTACGTATCGGTGATCATGTTTTACCTGTCTTACTTAGTGAGCTTTTGTTCATGCAATGAACATTGCTTCACCACGTCTAGTTACTTCCAACAAAGAAAAAAATATAATGAACAAAAAGTTTTATTAAACCATTTTTTATATTTAGACATGTATACCATATTTTCCGGACCATAGGGAGCACCGGATTATAAAGCGCACTGCCGATTAATGGTCTTTTTTCAAATAAAAGCCGCACCAGATTATCGAGCGCATTAAAGGAGTCATACTATTTATTTAATTTTTCAAAATGTAAAATACTTCCTTGTGGTCTACATAACATGTAATGGTGGTTCTTTGGTGAAAATGTTGCATAGATTATGTTTTACAGATCATGTTCAAGCCGCTTTCGGAGGTACCATTTGGTAGGTGATCTTATGGACGTGATACACCATTGGCAGCGTCTTCTTCCCGTCATCTTGGTTGTAGCGGTGTAGCGTGCAAGGACAGGAATGGAAGAAGTGTCAAAAGATGGAGCTGAATGTTTTAGAGACATTCAGACTGTACTTCAATCAATAATGGAGCAGTATCTCTGTTACTATACCGGTATTTTTCAGAGCTTTTATGGCGAGTTCACTGACAGATATAAGTAACAACTTTACTCTACTTTATATTACAAATAGCAACAGCGGAGGATGAATGTCACATAACAAGAAGAAGGAGAAAAAGGAGAAACATATCGACATTGTTTTCTCACGGACTAGAAAGGCGGATGTGTGCAATTTTTCAGGACTTATGCAGATCCCAAATACAGATAAGCAGGTACCAGAAGGTAAGAAAAGTTGCTTTTGCATAATATAGCAAAACAAACGCCAGATAATATGTCTTACTTTATACACACACCATAATAATACTTGTGTATGTTTAATGCGCTGACAATCCATCAAGCGGCGCGGCTTCATAGCTTACCAAAGTCGTACTAAAACATTTGGTTAGATTTTTGAGCGCCGTGTGTAATGTTCTATAATTTCAATGGAACATTTAAAATGTTGGTGTTGTTTACTTGAGTCATATCGCCATTATACCTCCTTCTACGTATATTTTATGTTTGACTGCCATCTACTGGTCGCACTTATCATTACACCATGTACCAAAAAAAATTGCGTTGAGGTCGGTGAGTAAAACCAGAATTATTCCGTAAAATTAAGCGCACTGGGTTATTAGGCACACTGTCGTGTTTTGAGAAAAAAAAACATTTTAAGTGCACTATATAGTCCGGAAAATACAGTATATAAAAACTGATATCATTTTAACGGCTCGCCCTACTTTACTTACATTATCCTAATCTGATGTTGCCATCCCTCCGTTTAAACTGATTGTATTCATGGGTAGCAGGGATGGGAATCGAAAACTGGTTCGCAGTGTATCAATTCCTTGGAATCACTTGCTAATTATTCGGTTCTACGATTATACGGTTCTCTTACCGATCTTCCCAGGTGGGAATGATGCTGCATAGTGAGGTCAGATCTCAAAATGGCAGAGCCCGGGGACAACAAAGGCTCTTCAGTTGACTACACTTTACAAGAAAAGATTGCAACAGCCCTTCTTGTAATAATTATAAGGCATGCGAGCAATATGCTGGAACATTTGAACACACAGCATGCAGTAATTATTAATGAAAGTCGTATTCTGAACTTCATCCCAGCAGCAGTAACACGAGCATCCGTCCATCCATTTTCTACTGCTTGTCCCTTTCGGGGTCCCGGGGGGGGTCACTGGAGCCTACCTCAGCTGCATTCGGGCGGTAGGAGGGGTACACCCTAGATAAGTCACCACCTCATCACAGGGCCAACACAGATAGACAGACAACATTCACACTCACATTCACACACTAGGGACTAATTAGTGTTGCCAATCAACCTATCCCCAGGTGCATGTCTTTGGAAGTGGGAGGAAGCCGTAGTACCCGGAGGGAACCCACGCAGTCACTAATACCTCCTATTATATTGGCACAATTATTTGTTTATTTGAAATAAATGCCTTCTCATTTCAATGAGCATGACGGGAGACACATTCTGACTGGCTCTGTGGCTCGACGAATGTCACTGAACAGCGACAAGTTGGTGAAAAGTTTGCATTTTCAGTTGGTGAAGAGAAAAGTTGCATGTTTTCCTGCAGCCAGATTTTTTTCAGTCATTATATTAAAAAAATGCAAATCATAAAATTGGAATATGGTGTAGAAGTCCATTTATGTCAGCAGTTTAACTTAAAATGTAAAACAAATCTGTCACTCATGCAAGCTTGTATTTCTTATAATTCTAAACATCATGGTTTATAGTTTTTGAAACCTTAAAAATTATGAAATTTTCAATTCAAAGTTTTCAAAAACTATAAGCTATAATAAGCAAACCTATTAACAATAAAGGTTTGACATATCTCACTTTGCATGTAATAAGTTACTATCACTCGTTACTAAATTTTACATTCTTGTGCAATTTGTACATTATTAAATTCGACAGAAGAATATACATTTCTTACAGTATATTCATTCACAAAACCCAAAACCAGTGAAGTTGGCATGTTGTGTAAATCGTAAATAAAAAAATAGTACAAGTGTGTGTGTGTGTATATATATATATATATATATATATACATATATATATAAATATATATATGTATATATATATATATATATATATATATATATATATATATATATATATATATATATATATATATATATATATATATATATATAAATTCAATTGAATTAACTGCAAAGACAAGCTACTCAACGTTTAAACTAGAAAACTTTGTCAGTTTTTGCAAATATTAGCACATTTGGCATTTGATGCCTGCAACATGTTTAAAAAAGCTGGCACAAGCGGCAAAAATGACTGAAAAAATGAGGAGTGCTCAACAAACACTTATTTGGAACATCCCACAGGTGAACATGCTAATTGGGAACAGGTGGGTGGCATGATTGGGTATAAAATCAGTTTCCATGAAATTCTCAGTCATTTACAAGCAAGGATGGGGCGAGGTTCACCACTTTGTGAACAAATGCTTGAGCAAATTGTCCAACAGTTGAAGAATTTCTCAACGAGCTATTGCAAGGAATTTAGGGATTTCCCCATTTACGGTCCGTAATATAATCAAAAGGTTCAGAGAACCTGGATTAATCACTGAAATGACAGACTTTCGATCCCTCAGGCGGTACTGCATCAAAAAGCGACATCAGTGTGTAAAGGATATCACCACATGGGCTCAGGAACACTTCATAAAATCACTGTCAGTAACTACAGTTTGTTACTACAACCGTGTGTGCAAATTAAAACTCTACTATGCAAAGCGAAAGCTATTTATCAACCACACCCAAAAATACCACCAGTAGTAGCTGGTGGCTCTAAATGGTATCATCTAGGATGGACTGATGCAAAGTGGAAACGTGTTCTGTTGTCTGACAAGTCCACACTTCAAATGGTTTTTGGAAACTGTGGAGGTCCGGACCAAAGAGGAAAAGAACCATCCGGATTGTTGTAGGCGCAAAGTTCAAAAGCCAGCATCCGTGGTGGTATGGGGGTGTAATAGTGCCCAAGGCATTGGTAACTTACAAATCTGTGCTGAGAGTTACATACCGGTAATTTTCAGAGGCGGTATAGTACCGAGTATGATTTATTAGTATCGCGGTACTTTACGAGACGGCGTGGCGAAGTTGGTAGAGTGGGTTCCTGATTCAATCCCGACCTTCTACCATCCTAGTCACGTCCGTTGTGTCCTCGAGCAAGACACTTCACCCTTGCTCCTAATGGATCCTGGTTAGCGCCTTGCATGGCAGCTCCCTCATTCAGTGTGTGAATGTGTGTGTGAATGGGCGAATGTGGAAATACTGTCAAAGAGCTTTGGGCTCCGTAAAAAGGGGTAGAAAAGGGCTATACAAGTACAACCCATTTACCATTTACTAATACCAGTGTAACATACAACCCTAAGTCAGACATATACTGTACATAGCAGCACAGGCTGATATACAAAACAAGTGACTTCTCAAGTTTCAAGAAGTCTTCTTGGTGGGACTTTGCCGGCACGCTGCCTATAAACAAAGTGTTGTAATGTGTGTCAGCTCCATTTATGCTGAGAGCTGGACTATTTTCACGCTGCCCTTTTCAGCGGCAGCAAGTCTCAGACTGTCCCCACCGGCTAGTCTTACCAAGGTGCAGCGACTCAGATTTGCCCTTTTCAATTTCATTTTCCACTAAAACAGGAGAATGACGTGCTTTGCATTTTCTTTTATGGAGAAATTTTGATGTAGTCAATTCTCAGAGTAAAACAGTATTCCTCGTTTCTTCCGCCACTCTTTTTTGTTCTGCTTCGTTTCTTTAAATCTCATCTCTTATTTGTGCCATGCAGCACCTGCCTGCATTGCAATGTTTGGCTTTTTGAGTTGACTTCAAACCGTATAAGGAGAATTATAATACATTACGGTGGTCACAAGTGACTGTCCACAATACCATTTTAGACTACCGTGGCACCTCGGTTTTCATTGCACTGAATCATGCGAAAAAACAATTTTCCCAGACGGACTACACTCAAAGTTAGAGATATCGCGGCCGATGGGGTCCATAAAATACAGATTTCGTTACTCCCAAATCGTGTTGTATGAAAATCCTAATTTTTCATCCTTTTCATTTCAATAAAGTTACACGTTGTAGCTCAGCTGGATAGTGCCACCACGTGACGTGAAGGGTGGATTGTGCTTCCACGTCACAGAATCAGGGATGTTAGCACCCTTTGAGAAAAAAAAAATTCTATCAGCACGCAAGGCTGCCACGCAAACCCCGAAATGAAATTTTGAAAATTAACCGGTAGGAGGCCACAGGGAAGACCCAGGACACATTGGGAAGACTATGTCTCCCGGCTGGCCTGGGAACGCCTGGGGATCCTCCGGGAGGAGCTGGACGAAATGGCTGGGGAGAGGGAAGTCTGGACTTCCCTGGTTAGGCTGCTGCCTCCGCGAGTCGACCTTGGATAAGCGGAAACAGATGGATGGATGGAAGACTACAATTAGGTGCATTTGTACATTATTTGTTACAGGCGAAAATTTGAGGTCTATGACACGATCACATTATATAGAGCGTTGCGTTATAGTGGACCGTGTTGTATCAAACTTTGAGTGTGCCGTAATTTACGGACTATAAGGCGCACTGAAAATCCTTTTTTTTACCTCAAAAATCGACAGTGTACCTTATAACCTGGTGCGCCTGATATATGGAATAATTCAGGTTTTGCGTACCGACCTCAAAGCAAATTTATTTGGTACATGGTGTAATGATAAGTGTGACCAGTCAAACATAAGAGATAAGTGTAGACTGCCATATGATTCAAGTAAACAACACCAACATTTTATATGTCCCATTGAAAATATAGAACATTACACGCAGCGCTCAAAAATCTATCAAAATGTTTTAGTACGACATTAGTAAGCTATGAAACCGCACCGATTGGTGGATTGTACTGTGCTTCAACAAAGGAGTATTATAATGGTGTGTGTCATACTATCTAGCGTTTTGTTTCCCAATAATTTGAAAAAGCAACTTAGGGACGGCGTGGCGCTGTGGGCGAGTGGCCGTGCGCAACCCGAGGGTCCCTGGTTCAAATCCCACCTAGTACCAACCTCGTCACGTCCATTGTGTCCTGAGCAAGACACTTCACCCTTGCTCCTGATGGGTGCTGGTTGGCGCCTTGCATGGCAGCTCCCTCCATCAGTGTGTGAATGTGTGTGTGAATGGGTAAAAGTGGAAGTAGTGTCAAAGCGCTTTGAGTACCTTGAAGGTAGAAAAGCGCTATACAAGTACAACCCATTTATCATTATTTATTAACTTTTATTCCCTTCTGGTACCTGCTGATCTGTTTTTGGGATCTGCATATGTCCTGAAAAATTGCGCGGTCCGTCTTTGTAGTCCGTGACGTGGTCGATAAGCTTTTCATTTTTCTCTATCTTCTTGTTATGTGACATTCATCCTCCGCTGTTGTCGTTTCTAATATAAAGTAGTGTAAAGTTCTTACTTATATCTGTCAGTAAACTCGCCATGAAAGCGCTAAAACATACCGGTGTAGTGAGTTTACATTATTCACCCAAGGAACTTTAGTTGTTAGAGAGTTCCGGACGGAGGTTTTCTCACAGGACACATTTCCGGCAGGTGAGGAGATGCTGCTCCGTTATTGATTGAAGTAAAGAATTAAAACAGTTAGCTACATCTTTTGAGACTTCTTCCACTCCCATCTTTGCGCATTACACCGCTACAACAAAGATGACGGGGAGAAGACGCTGCCGAAGATGAGCCATGTAAATAAGACCACCCACAAAACGGCGCATCCGGGAACGACTGTCAGAAAGCGGCTTGAAGATGATCTGTAAAACATAACCTATGCAACATTTTGACCAAAGAACCACAATTAAATGTTATGTAGACTACAAGGAAATGTTTTCAAATCAGAAAAAAATAATAATAATATGACTCCTTTAATGCGCCCTATATCCAGATTGTGTGTCATACTATCTAGATTGAGGGAACCCCTCATGAAACAGTTCTGTAGAGATGAAGTAGTCCTGCGATTTTTCCCACACCTACATATATATATATATATATATATATATATATATATATATATATATATATATATATATATATATATATATATATATATATACATACATATGTGTATATATATATATGTATATATATATATATATATATATATATATATATATATATATATATATATATATATATATATATATATATATATACTGTGCGCCTTATATACATGAAAAAAGATAAAAAATTGACCATTCATCGGCAGTGTGCCTTATAATCTGGTGCGCCCTATGGTCTGGAAAATAGGGGTAGTTTGTAAGGTGCAATGTTTTCCTTATGATAATGAGTGTTGTGACACACAAACACACACTCCGTGCTTCCCTCTTCTGCGGGAGCGCTCAGAAGCTCCGCTGGGAACACCAGACACGCCCCCGCCGGAGGGAATCCACATCTGACACACCTGGCTTTGATGAAGGACGGCAGTATAAAGACGGTCGACACTGACTCATCGTCGTCGGAACGTAAAATCTATTAGCCATAAGCTGCACGTCACTGACTTCCTCCTGATCTCGCTCGATTTTTTTTTCCTTGTGCCTTTTGTTCCCTGATCCCTGTTATCTCTCGTTCTCCTCACAGCGCTGGTGTCGCCACTGCTGTTTTTCCCTCCTGTACCTGGTTTGCCCTCCCCGATCTTTGACCCCGTTTTGGACTTTTGGACACTCTCTCCTGCCTTTGACCCACGCTCGGACCTTGGACTTCCCCCTGGCTTCTTTCCCCTTGGACTTTGACGCTGATCACCCACCACGCACCTCAACAAACCTCACGGTATTTACATATGGTAAATACCACACATAGCCTTCCATGCAAACACATAGTAGCATACACACTCCACGTAATCATCAAGTACTCAATAAACCAGTTGAGCTTGACATCCTGTTGTTGTGCCGTCTCCTTCCCCAGTCCAACATAACAATGAGACGGTGTATGAAGTTTTGTCATACGAATCATGGGCTGTACGACAAACAAGGTAGCATAAACTATAAATAAGGCCAAGGCAACATTCACACTGCAGGGTTTGAAGCCAATCCGATCTTTTTATGTATCCCTTCACATTACAAACAAAGTATGTGACTTCTTTATACAAAAGCCAAAACCAGAGAAGATGGTATGTTGTGTAAATCATAAATAAAAACACAATACAATGAATTGCAAATCCTTTTCAACCTAAATTCTATTGGACAAGATATTTAACGTTCGTACTGCAACTATTAGTTCATTTGGAATTTGATGCCTGCAACAGGTTTCAAAAATGCCGGCACAAGTGGCAAAAAAGACTGACAAAGTTGAGGAATGCTCATCAAATACTCATTTAGAACGTCCCTCAGGTGAATTTGCTAAATAGGAACCGGTGGGTCCCGTGATTGGGTATAAAAGTAGCTTCCATGAAATGCTCAGTCATTCACAAACAAGGATGGGGCGAGGGTCACAAGTTTGTGAACAAATGTGTGAGCAAATCGTCGAACATTTACGAACATTTCTCAACGAGCTATTGTGACCGGAATTAAAAAATATTATTTTACGTAAAAGAGATTTAGAAAGAGAGAAACAATTTTAGCTATTTTGAATTGTCCTATCCATCCATCCATTTTCTACCGCGTATTCCCTTTGGGGTTGCGGGGGGCACTGTTGCCTGTAAATATTAAAATCAGAATTGACCTGCATTGTTGTTACAATTTTACGCTTTTTTTCTTCACTCCTTTTTACTTTTTTCCGACTTTTAAATTTGGTTTACTCGCTTGCATGATTGCAATTAACTTTAGAAACACTCCATTAACAAAAAAAAAAACTATTTTTCTGTTTGAATGTGAAACTTGAATATTTTTTTTGGAATGTGTTAGTTGAGTGCACATCATTTATTTGCTCAAAATGTTGTAATAGTTGCATCTAAAGTCCATTTTGAATATTCCGCTCCCGATACCTTTGGTTATTTTCGGACAGTGACATCACTGGCGTGACACATCTGCACTCTGACTATGTTATTAGATGAGTCACACTGGAAATACGCAAACTTAGGAAAGAGAAGGGGTGTTAATCATTCACAATCTTTATGTAAGACAAAAACACATGTTTTTCTTTTTTATGAATTCTAAATAATAAATAAATAGCTAAAAATTGATTCAACAGATCGAGAGTTTTCTTTTGCACTTATTATAATCTCTCTAAAAACATCTACAAACCGCCAAGAATACTACGTTTCTATGTCATGACCTGAAAATTAACCAAATATGAGTTATATTGTTATTAAAAGCGCCAACGCAGATCATCTATTTTAGCGGCGCAGTGATAGCATTGAGCTAATGCTAGCTTACGCTGCTATTGTTGACACACTTCTGCTTTGTTTCAAACTTGGTAAAAGTGAATTATAGATTATAATCCATTCACCTGGTTGTAGGCCTTTTTTGATTTGATTTTGATTTGATACATTTTATTTCAAATATTCAAAAAAACAAGAGCAAGCCTGATCCAATACAGTGCTATAGCCTTAAAACAAAATGAAAACAATGGAAAATAACATTTTAAAAAAAATTAACAAAATGAGCAATGGTCTTTCCTTTATTTTTACATATTTTGAAAAGGAGTTAGAAGAAGTTTAATCTTATTTAATCCCACCCCTTTTCTTTAAAGGCCTACTGAAACCCACTACTACCCACCACGCAGTCTGATAGTTTATATATCAATGATGAAATATTAACATTGCAACACATGCCAATACGGCCTTTTTAGTTTACTAAGTTACAATTTTAAATTTCCCGGGAATTTCGTCTACGAAACGTCGTGTAATCATGACGTGTACGCAAGACGTCACAGCTTTTTAGGAAGTATTAACGCTGCGCACACACACAGCTAAAAGTCATCTTCTTTAACGGTATAATTATACAGTATTTTGGAGATCTGTGTTGCTGAATCTTTTGCAATTTGTTCAATTAATATTGGAGAAGTCACAGTAAAAAGATGGACTTGGGAAGCTTTAGCCTTTAGCCACACAAACACACGGGGATTCCTTGTGTAAAATTCCTGGAGGTGAAACTTTCCTATGGATAAGAGCGCGGTCAAGCGGACATGGATCCCTACCAAATGTCAACCAGCAGGTTTCGGTGAGAAAATTGTGTTTAAAAAGTCAGTTCTTACCGGAGAAAAGCTGAGCTTGTGCCGTCCATAGCTGCCGTCGACTCCCCTGAGACACTGCGTGTCAAGACACCCGTGGAGACACCCTTCCGACTATCAGGTACTATTTAACTCACTAAAACACTAGCAACACAATAGAAAGATAAGGGATTTCCCAGAATTAACCTAGTAAATGTGTCTAAAAACATCGGAATCTGTCCCAATGCAATTGCGTTTTTTTTTTTCCTTTTTTTTAAACTTTTTTTTTTTTCTAGTCCGTCGCTATCAATATCCTCAAACACGAATCGTTCATCCTTGCTCAAATTAATGGGGAAATTGTCGTTTTCTCAGTCCGAATAGCACTTTTTGTTGGAGGCTCCCATTAAAAACAATATGAATATGTGAGGAGCTATCAAACATGTGACGTCATCGTTTGCGACTTCCGGTAGAGGCAGGGCTTTTATCTTAGCACCGAAAGTTGCGAACTTGATCGTGGATGTTCTCTAATAAATCCTTTCAGCAAAAATATGGCAATATCGCGAGATGATCAAGTATGACACATAGAATGGACCTGCTATCCCCGTTTAAATAAGAACATCTAATTTCAGTAGGCCTTTAAATCATACAGTACTCTGAGCGAAAACTACCTGTTCACTCTATGTTCAAACCTAATGAACTTGTATATACATAAATTATAAATCTATACATACGTATGTACACTACACACAAACACACGTACATAGCCACACCATTACCACTAGTGATCATGGAAATGGCATCATGCCACAGCAAACCCCTTCCTCATGTCTCTACCTCTGGAATACCATGTACCTATACTTCTTTTTAAACCACTTTATGTCTGGACATTGCTTTACCTCCACATTCAAACCATTCCATAGTGTCCCTCCACAAATTGAAATAAAATGGTCTTGATATTAAAATTCCCCCTTTATTTGTAACCATCCTCTCATGTGTGCTGAAACATTTTTGAATACTTCCTGGGAGTTTATTGATTTTGGCTTTATACACTATTTGTGCAGTTTGATACAAAAATAATATCATTGTGGAGAGGCGGAGCCGGCAAACGAGCAGCGGGGCCGGGCACGTTGGGAGCGACGCCGCAATCATGATCAGGTGCACGGGGCGCCCAGCTGAGCAGAATCATCCAATCTCCTCGCAAGGTTTAGTAAAAGGGCTGCAGCGGAGAGAAGGGGGGAGAAGGAAGCGGACGCTGAACGCGAGTGGAAAAGAGTGAGAGGCAGACAACGAGGCGGCAAGGTGAAAACTAAAGCTGAACGGTTTTATTGAAAGAATGAAACAAAAAGTCAAACTGCTCAAGTCATGACCTAACTTGGTGGTCCTGGGAACCCACACGACGGCGAGAGTCCGTCACAATCATTAAATTGCCTTATTTTTAAATGTAAGAATAGGGAATGAGTACGGTCCAGATATCCAACCTTGTTGATGATGCGTACAGCTCTTTTCTGAAGTATAGTTATTGGGTTTAATGAGCTTTTGTTGTTATTCCCCCAGATTTCCACACGGTAGGTTGAATAATTTAAGACTAACGAACAGTAGAGAATGTGGAGTGATTTGTGATGCAGACCCTGCTTTGCTTTATTTATTACTGAGATGCTTCTTGTTTGTACATGTTTTAAATGTGATTTCCAGTTAATTTGATATCCATCCATCCATCCATCCATTTCCTACCGCTTGTCCCCTTGGGGGTCACGGGAGGTCGCTGGAGCCCATCTCAGCCTTATTCGGGCGTTAGGCGGGGTGCACCCTGGACAAGTCCGCACCTCATCACAGGGCCAACACAGACAGACAACATTCACACACTAGGGACACTTTAGTGTTGCCAATCAACCTATCCCCAGGTGCATGTCTTTGGAGGTGGGAGGAAACCGGAATACCCGGAGGGAACCTACGCAGTCACAGGGAGACCATGCAAACTTCACACAGAAAGATCCCGAGCGCAGGATCGAACCCGAGACCTTCGCATTGTGAGGCAGACACACTAAACCCTCTTTCACTGTGCTGATAGTCAACTGTAACTCCAAGGAATTTTATTTCAAAAACTCTTTCAATATCCACACCATCTACTTGTATCTGTACCCGTGTTTCACTTGTCCTATTTCCAAACAGCATTAACTTAGTCTCAGTCAGGTTTAATGACAATTTATTATAGTCCCATATATATAACCCCGTGTTCATATGAGTTGGGAAAGTGTGTAAGATGTAAATATAAACGGAATAAAATTTTGCAAATCATTTTCAACCCATATTCATTTGAATATGCTACAAAGACAACATATTTGATGTTCAAACTGATAAACATTTTTTTTTTTTTTTTTTTTTGCAAATAATCATTAACTTCAGAATTTGATGCCAGCAACACTTGACAAATAAGTTGGGAAAGGTGGCAATAAATACTGATTAAGTTAAGAATGCTCATCAAACACTTATATAGAACATCCCACAGGTGTGCAGGCTAATTGGGAACAGTTGGGTGCCATGAGTGGGTATAAAAGCAGTTTCCATGAAATGCTAAGTAATTCACAAACAAGGATGGGGTGAGGGTCACCACTTTGTAAGCAAATTGTTGAACAGTTTTAGAACAGCATTTCTCAACGAGCTATTGCAAGGAATTTAGGGATTTTACCATCTACGGTCCGTAAAATCATTAAAAAGTTCAGAGAATCTGGAGAAATCACTGCATGTAAGCGATGATATTACCGACTTTTGATCCCTCAGGCGGTACTGCATCAAAAAGCTACATCAGTGTGTAAAGGATATCACCACATGGGCTCAGGAACACTTCATAAAACCACTGTCAGTAACTACAGTTGGTCGCTGCATCTGTAAGTGAAAGTTAAAACTCTACTATGCAAAGCCAAACCCATTTATCAACAATATCCTGAAACGCCACCGGCATGGCTTGGCCCGAGCTCACCGAAGATGGACTGATGCAAAGTGGAGAGGTGTTCTTTGGTCTGACCAGTCCACATTTCAAAATATATTTGGAAACAGATGACGTGGTGTCCTCCAGAAGAAGGAGAAAAATAACCATTCGGATTGTTATAGGCGCAAAGTTAAAAAGCCAGCATCTGTGATGGTATGGTGATGTAACACAGAGGTGAACATGTCCTTTACCAACTACTTTGGCACTTGTTGCAGCCATGAAATTCTAAGTTAATTATTATTTGCAAAAAAAAAAAAAAGTTTATGAGTTTGAACATCAAATATCTTGTCTTTGTAGTGCATTCAATTGAATATCGGTTGAAAAGGATTTGCAAATCATTGTATTCCGTTTATATTTACATCTAACACAATTTCCCTACTCATATGGAAACGGGGTTTGTACATACAATAAAAAAAATATATATGTATATATATATATATATATATATATACACATATATATATATATATATATATATATATATATATATATATATATATATATATATATATATATATATGTATATATATATATATATATATATATATATATATATATATATATATATATATATATATATATATATATATATATATATCCATCCATTTTCTACCGCCTATTCCCTTTCGGGGTCGCGGGGGGCGCTGGTGCCTATCTCAGCTACAATATATATATATGTATACAGATACATGTATATATACAAATGTTTGTACATATATATACACACACATTTATATATATATATATATATATATATATATATATATATATATATATATATATATATATTTATAATATATATATATATATATATATATATATATATACAGTGGGGCAAAAAAGTATTTAGTCAGCCACCGATTGTGCAAGTTGTCCCTTTTAAAATGATGACAGATGTCTGTAATTTTCATCATATGTACACTTCAACTGTGAGAGACAGAATGTGAAAAAAAAATCCAGGAATTCATATTGTAGGAATTTAAAAAAATATATTCGTAAATATGGTGGAAAATAAGTATTTGTTCACTTCAAACAAGGAAGATCTCAGGCTCTCACAGACCTGTAACGTATTCTTTAAGAAGCTCTTCTGTCCTCCACTCGTTACCTATATTAATGGCACTTGTTTGAACTCGTTATCTGTATAAAAGACACCTGTCCACAGCCTCAAACAGTCAGACGCCAAACTCTAATATGGCCAAGACCAAAGAGCTGTCGAAGGACACCAGGAAAAGAATTGTAGACCTGCACCAGACTGGGAAGAGTGAATATACAATAGGCAAGCAGCTTGGTGTGAAAAAATCTACTGTGGGAGCAATTATCAGACAATGGAAGACATACAAAATCACTGATAATCTCCCTCGATCTGGGGCTCCACGCAAGATCTCATCTCGAGGGATCAAAATGATCATGAGAACGGTGAGCAAAAATATCAGAACGACACGGGGGGACCTGGTGAATGACCTGCAGAGAGCTGGAACCAAAGTAACAAAGGTTACCATCAGTAACACACTATGTCAACAGGGAATCAAATCCTGCACTTCCAGACGTGTCCCCCTGTTTAAGTCAGTGCATGCCCATGCCTGTCTGAAGTCTGCCAGAGAGCACATGGGTGATACAGCAGAGGATTGGGAGAATGTCATGTGGTCAGATGAAACCAAAATAGAACTTTTTGGTATTAACTCAACTCGTCGTGTTTGGAGGAAGAAGAATACTGAGTTGCATTCCAAGAACACCACACCTACTGTGAAGCATGGTGGTGTAAACATCATGCTCCGTGTTAAGGAAAGAATGAATGCGGCCATGTATCGTGAGATTTTGAACCAAAACCTCCTTCCATCAGTGAGCGCTTTAAATGGTTGACCAAATACTTATTTTCCACCATAATTTACAAATACATTCTTTAAAATTCCTACAATGTGATTTCCTGCAATGTTTTTTTCACATTCTGTCTCTCACGGTTGAAGTGTACCTATGATGAAAATTACAGACCTCTGTCATAATTTTAAGTGGGATAACTTGCACAATCGGTGGCTGACTAAATAATTTTTTGCCCCACTGTATATATATATATACATATATATATAAATGGTAAATGGGTTGTACTTGTATAGCGCTTTTCTACCTTTTTTTGGGGGGGGGGGGGGGACAGCGTGGTGAAGGGTTACGGGTTCAATCCCCACCTTCTACCATCCTAGTCACGTCCGTTGTGTCCTTGACCAAGACACTTCACCCTTGCTCCTGATTGGTCGTGGTTAGCGCCATGTAGGCAGCTCTCGCCATCAGCCTGTGAATGTGTGTGTGTGAATGGGTGAATGTGGAAATAGTGTCAAAGCGCGTTGAGTTCCTTTTATATACAATATATATATATATATATATATATATATATATATATATGTATATATACATATATATATATATATATATACATATACACACATAGAATATGTATGTGTGTATATATATATCCATCCATCCATTTCTACCGCTTATTCCCTTTTGGGGTCGCGGGGGGCGCTGGCGCCTATCTCAGCTACAATCGGGCGGAAGGCGGGGTACACCCTGGACAAGTCGCCACCTCATCGCGGGGCCAACACAGATAGACAGACAACATTCACACTTACACTCACACACCAGGGCCAATTTAGTGTTGCCAATCAATCTATCCCCAGGTGCATGTCTTTGGAAGTGGAAGGAAGCCGGAGTACCCGGAGGGAACCCACGCATTCACGGGGAGAACATGCAAACTCCACACAGAAAGATCCCGAGCCTGGATTTGAACCCAGGACTGCAGGAACTTCTTATTGTGAGGCAGACGCACTAACCCCTCTTCCACCGTGACGCCATATATATATATCCATCCATCCATTTTCTACCGCTTATTCCCTTTTGGGGTCGCGGGGGGCGCTGGCGCCTATCTCAGCTACAACTGGGCGGAAGGCGGGGTACACCCTGGACAAGTCGCCACATCATCGCAGGGCCAACACAGATAGACAGACAACATCCACACTCACACTCACACACCAGGGCCAATCCAGTGTTGCCAATCAATCTATCCCCAGGTGCATGTCTTTGGAAGTGGGAGGAAGCCGGAGTACCCGGAGGGAACCCACGCATTCATGGGGAGAACATGCAAACTCCACACAGAAAGATCCCGAGCCTGGATTTGAACCCAGGACTGCAGGAACTTCTTATTGTGAGGCAGACGCACTAACCCCTCTTCCACCGTGACGCCATATATATACACACACATATAAATTATATATATACACACATACATATATATTATATATATATACATATACATATATACACATACATGTATACATCTACATACATACACATATATATATATATATATATATATATATATATATAATTTATATATATATATATATATATAATTTATATATATATATATATATATATATATATATATATATATATATATATATATATATATATATATATATATTTATACACATTCCGCGAGATGGCAAAAAAGACCCCAAAAGACGCTTCCCACAATACTTTTTTTTCTTTCTTCTCGAGGAATGTGATGATTCTTCATCTAAATGGAATATTGTACAAATCCCGTCGGTCGGCATCCCAGCAAGTGTGGAAATATTACAGTAAATGGGTAAAAATATATATCATAAGGTTCTGGATCATATTTTTTCCCCAAGTAATCGATGTTAGCTTTCACAAGGTCTGCTTGATCAGCATTGTTGTTGATAGGGAAGGGATCATTGGTTCCCAATGCGACATTTCATAATCAATTTGACTGTCTTCCTCATTATTTCTCGAAATGGCTCAGGAATGTCCATGTGATGAATATTTGTTTGATTAGTGGCGGGCCGTGCGTTTCCCACCGAGGCCTTCAGTGACGTCCAACCTCAATGATTACCTCTCAAATTACCACAATTGATGTCACCACATGACCATTGCTGGAGAAATACTATACAGAAACACATTCACGCACTACTGTGTATTGAACACCTCAACAGTGTACAAAACAGGTTATTTTCTGGCTCATTTAACAATCAATTAAAACGCATTAGCAATTACAACATATCTTATATGGTACTGTCAAAATCAAAATAGCAAAAAACATATTAAAAAGGAAAAAAATAAAATATTGGAAATGACAATTTCTGGCACCTATTCGACGCCCGTATAAGCAAGTGGGACACCTTGTCGTCGCCTTATTTGAGTCGAAATGTCAGGCATTTCCCTATTTCATCGCCAGAACGGCTACGCTTGCTTCCGGGGTTGGCCGACATCGTGTCACAAGATGTAGTTTCTCTTAAAATATCCTTCTTGAAAATGGCCTTGCAAATGTATATCTGCAACATAATCAACGTTTTGTTCTCCTGCTTCCTGCTAAATTGAAACTTCTGAATGGATGCAAGTTTGTTAACGATACTTTATCCCCTCACAGAGAAGGCCTTGCTGGCCCTAACTGCCCACCACTGATTTTGATCATATCTATTTATTCCTAATTGTTGAAAGTATTTTGGTGTCATAAAAATCATATATACAGTCGTGGTCAAAAGTTTACATACACTTGTAAAGAACATAATGTCATGGATGTCTTGAGTTTCCAATAATTTCTACAACTCTTATTTTTTGTGATAAGAGTGATTGGAGCACATATTTGTTGGTCACAAAAAACATTCATGAAGTTTGGTTCTTTTTTTAATTTATTATGGGTCTACTGAAAAAGTGACCAAATCTGCTGGGTCAAAAGTGTACATACAGGAATGTTAATATTTGGTTACACGTCCCTTGGCTAGTTTGATTGTAATAAGGCACTTTTGGTAGCCATCCACAAGCTTCGGGCAAGCTTCTGGTGGAAGTTTTGACCACTCTTCTTGACAAAATTGTTGCAGTTCAGCTAAATGTGTTGGTTTTCTGACATGGACTTGTGTCTTCAGCATCGTCCACACTTTCCTTGCCCTTATGTGGGCCTACCGAGGATGTCGTAGTGGTTTGTGTTGTGGTTTGTGCAGCCCTGTGAGACACTAGTGATTTATGGCTATATAAGTAAACATTGATTGATTGATTGATTGATTGACTTTGGAAGGCCATTCTACAACCTTAATTCTAGCCTGATTTAGCCATTCCTTTACCACTTTTGACTTGCGTTTGAGGTCCTTGTGCTGTTGGAACACCCAACTGCGCCCAAGACCCAACCTCTGGGCTAAAGATTTCAGGTTGTCCGGAAAAATTTGGAGGTAATCCTCCTTTTTCATTGTCCCATTTACTCTCTGTAAAGCATCAGTTCCATTGGCAGCAATACGGGCCCAGAGCATAATACTACCAACACCATGCTTGACGGTATGGATGGTGTTCCTGGGATTAAAGACCTCACCTTTTCTCCTCCAAACATATTGCTGGGTATTGTGGCCAAACAGCTCATTTTTTGTTTCATCCGACATCACATGGACAAAGATAAAACCTTCTGGAGGAAAATTCTGTGGTCTGTATATGATAATAGCTTCAATGGAGAGGCAACTTGTTTTTCCATTATACTGGTGCTTAGAGATTCTGATGCAACTACTTCTATTCAGATCATTGTCGGTATCTTACAAATATCATATCATATTGGCGAACTGCTTAAATGTGTTTAATTTTCATACTCCCAAAACTGCAATGGGCACACACGCACACACACACGCACACACACACACACGCACACACACACACACACACACACACACACACACACACACACACACACACACACACACACACACAGGCACTAAATGAATTGCAGCCAGTCTGCTGCAGGAGGAATACACGGTCTGCTTGGTCAAATAGAACTCTGAGCCTCCGGCCTGCGGAGCAAAGACTCTTATCTGTAATATTTCTTCTTCTCAAATACGCACACTCTCTTCCTCTTACTGTCTTCACTCGGACCATAAAATCATTTTGACAGATGAAGGCAGGGATCAGTGTTTTGTGCTGTTTTGCCCCTCACATATTTCCATCACTAAGTCTTTGGCGGCAGCCTGGGAGTGAAGAGGTCTCAAGAACGACAGACTACAAAACGCTGCTGGTCACAGCCCATTAATGTTTTGTGCAGTGAATAACTCGATGAAAGGAAGATGAGCTGTGTGTGGTAGATAGCTGTCAGCTTCAGACACCCATCCCTACCTCCATCACGCCATAATTGCTGCCTGCATTAAGGACATTATAGCTTCTGACGTCAGCTAAAAAAACTAGTTAAATCAAAATATGACATTTTTAATTGTTATAAGTACACTTCTGCATAACATTGTTTCCTTAATAACATGAAAGAAACCAAAAAAGGAAGAGGAAAATAAATATAGATCAATTTACAACAAGGAATACAGTTATTAACATTGTTTTTAGTCTGTAACAGAAAATATTTTAAGTGCATCAATTTGCAAAAAAAAAGTTAAAAAAAAAATTATCCTTAGTGAAACTTAAAAAAAAAATGTTTAGCCACCTTAACCGTTTGATACTGAAACATTTAATTGAAAAAACTCTGTAAATATTAATTAACACAGTCGCACAGGGAAGAGGGTGGGATATAATGCTGCAATTATTATTTTTTTAACAGAACTCATTGTCACAATGAGTTGGTGACAAACCCCAAGATGCAGAGAAGGTGGCAGGCATTGAGTAAGAAAACATGATTTAATTAAACACTATAACAAGAACAAACAAAAGGGTACAAACAAAAGGCGCGCACAGGGCGGAGAACAAACTTGGCTATAAACAGAAACATCTACTGTGACACGAAGGAACTATGGCATGAGCAGAGTGAACAGAAGTAGACACAGTTATAATGATAAGTAATAATTACATTGACAGGTAGTGATGACAAATAATCCAGCACTGACTGGAGGACAAAGCAGGTTTAAATAAAGAGCTGGCTGATTGACAACAGGTGTGGCCAGGTGCCAATCAGCCGCACCTGAGGGGAAACAGCACTCATAAAGAAAAACAGGAAATTACCAAAATAAAAGCGCTGTCAGGAAACAAAGACATGCACAGAGGAAAAACTAAAACAAAACCAAACTGTCAGGGACAAGCCTGACAGTCAAATTGTTTTAATGTCTATATTTTCACAATTATTATTATTAAGGAATTCCACATTTTTCACTTCTGATAAAAAAACCAGTGATGGAGCCTTAAGTTTTGTCTCATACCGATATTGATCTTATATGACAGGGGTAGGGAACCTATGGCTCTACAGCCAGATGTGGCTCTTTTGAGGACTGCATCTGGCTCTCAGATAAATCTTAGCTGACATTGCTTGACACGATAAGTAATTAATAATTCCGCTGGTAAAATAACGTTCAAATTATAAAACATTCCCATGCATTTTAATCCAACCATTTGTTTTCTATCGCACCTGTTCAAGATGTCGCATTAATGGTAAGAAGTATTATACTTATTATTAGTCAACTTTAAAATAACGATGTTATTAAAACGAATAAGAGACGTATTACTCTAAAAATGTTGGTCTTATTTAAAAATGCACCCATTTAGTTGTATTCAGTGTTAAGAAAATATTATATGTCTCTCACGGAAATACATTTTGAGGCTTGCATGGCTCTCTCAGGCAAAAAGGTTCCTGACCCCTGTTATAGATATCAGCAGGATGCTTTTTATTATTTTGTGGTCTGAATTGTTATCAAGTGAAATGCTATTTATGAATGACACCCTTTTTTGTCCTTAATAATTATCTGGAATAGATGTATGCTACATTTAAATTGCAGTAATTTTGGCAACATCTCGTGGCCACAATAATTAATGAAATTGAGTTCATGACACAGAAAGCTGAATGATGCAACACGTTTGTTCCTGGACACTTTCGAATAGACTTCTGACTTTGTATGTGTAACTCATATGACTATTATTATTTCATGCTTGTTTATATTTATTTACATGCTGTTTTAGACTTAAATGATGTTTAGTTAAAGACTCTTATTTTGTATGTCTCACCCTTTTGCTTAGGTGTTGTGTAGATGCTAACTCCTGGTAGCTTATAGCCGACAATGTTAACCTTTTGTAAACGCCTTGACTGAAATACAATAAAAGACCAGTTTTGTGTGTTTATTGGAGGACATTTAGATGTTCACTGACTATTCAGTTTTGGACAGCTTGTCTGGAGCATTTTACATGCAAGCAGCTATAATCCCATACTTGCTTTTTTTGCTGATATTGGACAGCTATCAACATCAGATGGGGGACACCTCTACAACTTATATTGAATGAAATGGCTATTTCTATCAAAATGTAACATTTAAATTGTTATGAGTACAAGCTTCTGCATAACATTGTCTCCTTAATAACATGAAAGAAACCAACAAAGAAGAATAACATTTATTAACATTGTTTTTAATCTGTAACAGAAAATATCTTAAGTGCATCAATTTCCCTGAAATAAAACAAAATGTATCCTCATTGGAACTTTAAAAACATGTTTAGCCAGTTCAACCATTTGATACTGATAAATAAAATTGAATAATATGAGGCAATTCCTGAAGGAATTGCGTGTGAATGCTTCAATGCTGAAGTTCAATGGAAAGCCTGGAATTTTTTTTTTAGAATTGTTGAGGGAGAGCACACAATTCCCAAACAGGGTGGTTATTTTGAAGTTGAAACGGTTTGAATCAGATGAAAAATGTGGGGGTTGTGGAATTTTGAAGAATGTCCTATGTTTCCCAAAAAACTGGGGAATTTCGGGAAATACGGGAATTTTTCTGAAAATGGTAAAAACTTGAATGGTCTGAGAAATGTTGAAGTAGTAACATATTGAATTGAAAAATGGTATTAGGGAATTCCTGGAATTTCGGGAAAAACAGGATTTTTTCCAGTAAAAAAAAAATTGTATTTTGTCCTGATTAAAAAGAATTGTTTGACGGTAGAATGATTGAAATGTCTTGAAAAATGTGGAAGGAGTCGTCGTCAGCAAAAAAGGGTGGAAATAGGGCTTTGGAAAAGCAGGAATTGTGGAAAATCCTGGAATTTTTTTGAACTTGGAAAAATGTTAGTTAGAATTTCCAGAATGGTGGAATGTGTTGAAGGTAGAATAATTTGAATGGATTGAAAAATGGGGAAATGGTGAAAGTTTGAAAAATGGTCAATTCATTTTGAATGGGAACAATTTCCTGGAAAACTGGGAATTCTGGAAAATCTGGGAATTTTTGGAATGTGTCAAGAGAAAGCCCATGCTTCCCGAATAGGCTGAACAGTTTTGAATTGGATAAAAAATCTGGAAGGTAGAGCACACCAAAATCTGCAGAAGAAGAATAAGTTGAATAAATAAGATAATTTTGGTGTAGAAAACCATTTATGTGAATGTGTTGGAGCATTCCACAATAAACTCAGTAAATATTAATAAACACAAATGCACAGTGAAGACGGTGGGATATAATGCTGCAATCATTATTTGTTTAATAGAACACACATTTTTTAAATTGTCTGTATTTTCATAATTATTAAGGAATTCCACATTTCACTTCTTATACAATACCAATGTTGGAGACTTAAGTTTTGGCTTATACAGATATCGGTCCGATATGATATCAGCAGGATATTTTTATTATTTTGTAGTCTGAAATATTATAAAGTGGAATAGGTCAAACAGAGAATGATGCTTTTTTTAAATAACATTTTTTTTTTGTTTTTGTTTGTTTGTTTGTTTGTTAATAATAATTGTCTGGAATAGACATATTCTGCCTTTATGTTGTAGTGGTTTTGGCAACATCTCGTGGCCACAATAATTAATGAAATTAAGTTCATGTCATAAAAAGCTGAATGATGCAACACGTTTGTTACTGGACACTTTTGAATAGACTTCTGACTTTTTCTGCATAACTAATATAACTACAATTAGTTCATGCTTGTTTATGTTTACAATCTATTTCAGACTTAAATGATGTTCAATTTAGGACACTTATTTTGTATGTCTAGCTTGTGTGCTATAGTGTGCTTAGCTGCTAAGTCCTGGTAGTTTGTAGCCTACAATGTCAACCTTTTGTATACGACTTGAATAAAATACAAGAAACTTTTAAACACACATTAAAAGAGTACCGAACACACATTAGACATGTAGAAAAAGGTTTTGTTCAGTACTAGCTGCAATTAGCTGTTGGCATGTAGCAGCTAAACCAGCAGAAATGCCCCCAAATGACCCCTGAGCGTTTTAGAAGCACACAGCGTTTGGCCAACAATTAGAGTCAGTAATTGTCAATGTCTCAAAGAGAGACTGTATTTTTTCGGAAATGACATCGTTTTAATGCATGAAAACCAGTTCAGTGGCCAATTTGAGTCCAATTGTCTAATTGAATCTAATTATGTTGCATTTCCTTCCTCGTGTCCACTGAGCAGCTTTGTCCCGATGATGGAAAACAACCTGCTGACAGATGTCAACTAACTGGATACATTTTTTTTAGTTTGAATCCATTCATTTTTAGCGTGTGTCCCTCTCTGGGTCACAGGGGTAGCTGGAGCCTATCCCAGCAGCATTCGACACCATAGACAAGTCATCATCTCATCACAGGGCTGACACATCATAGACAGACAACATTCACATTCACACACTCGGGCTAATTTAGTGTTGCTATCCTATCTGATCGAACCCAGGACCTTTTTATTGTGAGGCACCAACACTATCCACTGTGGCTCCGTGATGCCCTACTTATTTAGACACATGTATTAATTCGTCACCGTTGATCCATTATTGATTCTCACTTCCCTGTGCTGGATCCAAATATTCCAGTTAACTTCAGATGCATTGTTTTTTTTTTATAAAATATGGGCCTGATCCACCAAAGGTTTGCAAATTTGCTAATGCAAGCAAAGTTGACCTACGAAACGAACACGTTTGTTTTTTTGTAATGCATTCTAAATATTAAATAAATGCTCTTAAAAGTCAGCTTACAAAGGAACCTATGTTAGTCACTCTATTCCAACTATACAGCCCTTAAAAAAAGATTCATACACATTCATTATGGTTTTATTTACATCTTGTAAGTATATATGTAATGTAGTAACAGGCACATTTATATCAACATGTATTATTTGGGTATTCGGATCATTTTAAGCATATGCTACGCATTAATCTCAAAAACGCAATGCGACTATTGCAATTTGTTTTCCCACTAAATGGTAAATGGGTTATACTTGTATAGCGCTTTTCTACCGTCAAGGTACACAAAGCGCTTTGACACTATTTCCAAATTCACCCATTCACACAGTGATGGCGGGAGCTGTCATGCAAGACCCTAACCACGACCCATCAGGAGCAAGGGTGAAGTGTCAAGGACACAACTGACATGACGAGATTTGGTAGTAGGTGGGGATTGAACCAGGAACCCTCAGGTTGCTGGCACGGCCACTCTCCAAACCTTCCCCAAGCCAACCCCATCAGTGATTACTGCGTAATGCAGACTCCATGAGAGTCAACAAACGCTATAAAACATCATTTACTGTACAATTTCTACTGTCATTTGGATGCCGACTGCTAAAATCTTGTTATAATTATGTTTGGATGAAGAATGACTCATACGGGGACGGCGTGGCGCAGTGGTAGAGTGGCCGTGCGCAACCCGAGGGTCCTGAGCAAGACACTTCACCCTTGCTCCTGATAGGTGCTGGTTAGCGCCTTGCATGGCAGCTCCCTCCATCAGTGTGTGAATGTGTGTGTGAATGGGTAAATGTGGAAGTAGTGTCAAAAGCGCTTTGAGTACCTTGAAGGTAGAAAAGCGCTATACAAGTACAACCCATTTATTATTCATTCTCGCAAAGAAAACAAATGTGGGAGCAAATGTCTTTTCCTGTCATTTTTGCCATTCACGGGTCTAAATTGGCTGTCGAAGTGTACTAATTTGTCGGACTACATCCTCAGCCTTCTATCAAGGTGAGAGGCATGATTTATGATCCAGCATAAAGTTCTATGAGCTCAGGGGGAAGAAATCATAGCTACGAACGAGTGATCACGGCGCCGCTAAAAATAGTTTGTCTGCATTAGCGCATATAATAACAATATCACTAATACTTGTTTAATATTGAAGTCATTGAGTATTGTTGGCGGTTGTTGATGTTTATTGAGTTTTAGGGGCAGAAAGGGCACCTCCTATTGGCCACATTCAAAATTGACTTTAATTTATTAGTTACAATGCATTAAAAAATATACATCCATAGTCATGTCTTTCATAATTGACATTGTGAACGATAGGCAAAATTCCAATTTCAATCAATGTAGCGTGTCTGTCTTCATGAATATAGACAATAATTGTTGATCATTAGGACAGCCCGTCAACTAAAACAATAATCATTCAGCACACAAAGTGTGATTAATTTAGGCTGAAACTGTTCTATGGCCGCTGTTTTGTACAAGAGTATTATTTTAGCAAAATTATTTTCAAATGCTTATCTCAATCCCACATGCAGTTCGTGGGTCTGTCCACTAATGTGTGTGTCTGTATCTCAATTATGTTAGGCTGATCATATTCTGAAATCCCAAAAAGAGGACACAACTTATGCATGCCAAGGCGGGCAGCACGCCAAGGCCCGGGACTAGGTGAAAATTTGCCAATGATACTTGAACTTGCTTTATAAATAATATATTTATTTAAATAAAGCATTTTTTCTCCTCTGTGGACAGCAGTGTTGGTGCTAGGAATTTTCAAAATGGGGTCCCATGGACCCCATCAAGTCAAAAAAATGGGGTCCCACTGTACATTTTTGGGGTCCCACTTTTTTGTAAGCGTTTTGAAAAGAAATGATAAACGTATGAATTGTCCTGTTATATCTATCATTATATACTGTGTTTTGGAAAAAAGGTTGTCATAAACGCTACTTAATTAATTAAAAGAAATAATGGAAAAAAAAAGACACATTTGTATGCATATGTAAATGTATTCAGTTATAAATATTCATTCACTTTCTTCTTTCCTTCATGGATCTGAACGTTACAGCTGCTGGTAGTGTTTTCTATGTTTTTATTTAATAAGTTGTAGGTGTATTAATTTTAGTATAAAAGTGTGAAACGTGTTTTGCTTGGGTCATGAAATGATGATAATGGAGTGCCAGGGCATACATACATTTTATATTTAACGCTTAAATCTCTGGAGTCGACATCAACTTCAGATCCATCTCTCATTTCAAAATGTTTTAGTTTTTTTTCATGTTGTTTTCTTGTTTGTATGTTTTCCTCCCTTTTTTGTCAAACAAAACTATGTTTTTTATGGCAAACACACAAAATATGTAAAATCTTCCACCAAAAATATTTTTCAAAGTGGAATATTTGATGTGACGTAATCGGGATTGAGGTGGGGGTGGGGGGAGAGGGGGTTGGGGGTAGCGGGGGTGTCTATTATTGTAGCGTCCCGGAAGAGTTAGTCCTGCAAAGGGTTCTGGGTATTGGTTCTTTTGTGTTTATGGTGGGGTTGGGGGGAGAGGGGTTTGGGGGTAGCGGGGGTGTATATCATTGTAGCGTCCCGGAAGTGTTAGTGCTGCAAAGGGTTCTGGGTATTGGTTATTTTGTGTTTATGTTGTGTTACGGTGCGGATGTTCCCCCGAAATGTGTTTGCTATTCTTGTTTGGTGTGGGTTGACAGTGTGGCGCATTTTTGTAACAGTGTTATAGTTTTTTATACGGCCACCCTCAGTGTGACCTGTATGGCTGTTGCGCAAGTATGCCTTGATTAACAACCAATTCACTTTCTTGCCCCTCCTACTCTGTCTGTCTCTGCCCCTCCCTCACGAATTCTGCTGCATTTGCACACGTTCACAATTAGTTTTTATTCTAACACCTTAATCCTGTACGTACAATGAAAATACACGCAACCCTGACTCAAAACACCGGACATCTGAGGCATTTAAGAAATCCCGCCCGGACTCCCCAGACAGCCCCGCAAAAGAGGAAATGTCCGGGGAAAAGAGGACGTATGATCAGCCTAAATTGTTGTAATTTGTCTGCCCGTATTATGACTTGTCTGTGGGTGAAAAGAAAAACTGTCCTTCCGTTTTTTGATGTGCATAATCACATTTATCCTTGCATGTAATACAGTACAGCCTACTCAGTGGCCTCTTGGTTAGAGTGTCCGCCCTGAGATTGATAGGTTGTGAGTTCAAACCCCGGCCGAGTCATACCAAAGACTATAAAAATGGGACCCGTTACATCCCTGCTTGGCATTCAGCATCAAGGGTTGGAATTGGGGGTTACATCACCAAAAATGATACCCGGGCGTGGCACTGCTGATGCCCACTGCTCCCCTCACCTCCCAGGGGGTGAACAAGGGGATGGGTCAAATGCAGAGGACAAATTTCACCACACCTAGTGTGTGTGTGGCAATCATTGGTAATTTAACTTTTACTGTAATCTTAGTACGTGTACTAAGAGTTGTGTGTGCATAAAAAAATGTGTCTATGTGTAATCAGATTTGTGCGATTCTTTTTACAAATAACTTTTGCGAAACCTCTGCAATGTAAGAGTTGTGTGTCCGTGCACGGATCCAAACTTGTAAAAAGACTTGTCTCTGTAACTTCACATTTCATGTTCCTATACTCTCCACTAATAATATGTGATACCACTGTTTTTTTTCTTTAAGGAGTACAATTCGGCATAGATAGATAGATAGATAGATAGATGGATAGTACTTTATTGATTCCTTCAGGAGAATTCCCTTAGGAAAATACAAATTCCAGCAGCAGTGTACAGAATGGAGATCGAATTTAAAAAGTAAATCATGGGGGTATATAATAAAATAAAACTGAAAATATTACAATAAGGACAAAACAAAAAGCAACAATAAGAGTAAAAATACAACAGTAAAAATGAGAATATAACAAGAGAAAGTAGGCAGTAGTGACCATGTTATAAAATATATATTGATTCTTTGTGCAAACATAGCTGGTATGGGTGCTAAAATTTAAAAAGTTGTGTATTCTGGATAAAAAAATGTCTCAGAGCATAAATAGTATAAGACGGAAACTCTGAATAATGTTGAAGTAGTGGGGTGAATAATTATATGACCAAGCTAATAAAATCATACAAAGTAGACGATAATAGTGTTTCAATATACAAAGAAGACAACAATTGGAATAATAAAAGGATTGAAATAGATTTATTATTAAGAACTAGGATTAGCATAAAAAAATAATCACAATTCAATGTTGGTATGTGACAGTCGCTTGCTGTCGTTGTGCGGGTTCCATGGACCATCAAGGAATGACATCTTGCTTTGCAGGTTTGACTCTTGTTCATTTTTAAGTAACACAAGCTTTGTCTTTTGGTCGGATCGCTTTTCAGCTGCTCCTCGCTCGCTTTCAGTCGGCCGCGTCGTCGCTGTCTTCGGCTCGCTCTCTGTCGCTCTCTCTCTTCGGGTACTGCTGCGGGTTCTCCTACTCCTTCTGCCGCGATCTCTCCTCCTTCTCCCCTTTTATACATCGAGAGGAGAAATGATTGTTTCCAGGTGCGCGACCCACGCACCTGATCTCGTCTGCGGCGTCGCTCGGTCGCATCCTCCGCCTCTGCGCCGCCATCTTGGGCCTGGCTCCAGCGTGCCCTGCCCCGCTGCTCGTTCGCTGGCTGCGCCTCTCCACATGGTATTTTTTGAGACTCGATATTACAGCATAAAAATCTGGTATCAGATATATTTCATTATCGACCTGTAAATCACTAATCACTACTAGTTGGGGCCTTGCACCCACTGCACAAGAACACTTATAATGGACTTTCCATCAGTGTATGTAAACATACATTCATGTTTTAGCAGCAACATAGTAATCAGAAGAATTATGTACTTATGACATATAGCGGCCGAAATAATGGCGTTATCTCCGTCGGGTGGCGAGGCTACCTTTGGGATACATACAAACATATATACATACATACATAAGCCTATACACCCAATCAATCAATCAATGTTTGCTTATATAGCCCTAAATCACGAGTGTCTCAAAGGGCTGCACAAGCCACAACGTCATCTTTGGCTCAGATCCCACATCAGGGCAAGAAAACACTCAACCCAATGGGCTGACAATGACAAAACCTTGGAGGGGACCACAGCAGCCTAAGCAGGAAAGCCCGGACTTCCCTCTCCCCAGCCACTTCATCCAACTTCGCCCGGGGGATCCCAGACCACTTGTAAGACATAGTCTTCCCAACATGGCCTCCTACTGGGCGGACGTGTCCAAAACACCTTCCGAGAGAAGCGTTCGGGTGTCCGAACCACCTTATCTGGCTCCTCTCCTCTTTAATTTGAGCCCCTCCCGGATGACATAGCTTCTCATCCTATCTCTAAGAGGGAGCCCCGATACCCGGCGAAGAAAACTCATTTTGGACGCTTGTACCCGTGATCTTGTCCTTTTGGTCATAACCCGTAGCTCATGACCGTAGGTGAGGATGGGAACATAGATCGACTGGTAATTTGAGAGCTTTGCCTAACAGCTCAGCTCCTTCTTCACCACAACAGATCGATACAGCGTGGGCATTACAGCAGACGTTGCACCGATCCGCCTGTCCACTCTTCCCTCACTCGTGAACAAGACTCCGAGGTACTTGAACTCCTCCACTTGGGGAAAGATCTCCTCCCCAACCCGGAGATGGCACTCCACCCTTTTCCAGGGCGAGAACCATGTACCCAGACTCGGAGGTGCTGATTCCCATCCAAGTCGCTTCACACTCGGCTGCGAACTGATCCGGTGAGAGCTGAAGATCCTGGGCAGATGAAGCCATTAGGACCATCCATCCATCCATCATCTTCCGCTTATCCGAGGTCGGGTCGTGGGGGCAGCAGCCTAAGCAGGGAAGCCCAGACTTCCCTCTCCCCAGCCACTTTGTCCAGCTCTTCCCGGGATATCCCGAGACGTTCCCAGACCAGCCGGGAGACATAGTCTTCCCAATGTGTCCTTGGTCTTCCCCGTGGCCTCCTACCGGTTGGACGTGCCCTAAACACCTCCCTAGGGAGGCGTTCGGGTGGCATCCTGACCAGATGCCCGAGCCACCTCATCTGGCTCCTCTCGATGTGGAGCAGCAGCGGCTTTACTTTGAGTCCCTCCCGGATGGCAGAGCTTCTCACCCTATCTCTAAGGGAGAGCCCCGCCACCCGGCGGAGGAAACTCATTTCGGCCGCTTGTACCCGTGATCTTATCCTTTCGGTCATGACCCAAAGCTCATGACACATAGGTGAGGATGGGAACGTATATCGACCGGTAAATTGAGAGATTTGCCTTCTGGCTCAGCTCCTTCTTCACCACAACAGATCGATACAACGTCCGCATTACTGAAGACGCCGCACCGATCCGCCTGTCGATCTCATGATCCACTCTTCCCCCACTCGTGAACAACACTCCTAGGTATTTGAAATCCTCCACTTGGGGCAGCGTCTCCTCCCCAACCTGGAGATGGCACTCCACCCTTTTCCGGGCGAGAACCATGGACTCTGACTTGGAGGTACTGATTCTCATTCTGTTCGATTCACACTCGGCTGCGAACCGATCCAGTGAGAGCTGAAGATCCCGGCCAGATGAAGCCATCAGGACCACATCATCTGCGAAAAGCAGAGACTTAATCCCGCGGCCACCAACTCGGAACCCCTCAACGCCTTGACTGCGGCTAGAAATTCTGTCCATAAAAGTTATGAACAGAATGGGTGACAAAGGACAGCCTTGGCGGAGTCCAACCCTCACTGGAAATGTGTCCGATTTACTGCCAGCAATGCGGACCAAGCTCTGACACCGATCATACAGGGAGCGGACCGCCATAATAAGACAGTCCGGTACCCCATACTCTCTGAGCACTCCCCACAGGACTTCCGGAGGGACACGGTCGAATGCCTTCTCCAAGTCCACTAAGCACATGTAGACTGGTTGGGCAAACTACCATGCACCCTCAAGAACTCTGCCGAGAGTATAGAGCTGGTCCACAGTTCCACGACCAGGACGAAAACCACACTGTTCCTCCTGAATCTGAGGTTCGACTATCTGGCGTAGCCTCCTCTCCAGTACACCTGAATAAACCCTACCGGGAAGGCTGAGGAGTGTGATCCCACGATAGTTGGAACACACCCTCCGGTCCCCCTTTTTAAAGAGAGGGACCACCACCCCGGTCTGCCAATCCAGAGGTACCGCCCCCCATGTCCACGCGATGATGCAGAGTCTTGTCAACCAAGGCAGACCCACAGCATCCAGAGCCTTAAGGAACTCCGGGCGGTTCTCATCTACCCCCGGGGCCTTGCCGCCGAGGAGCTTTTTAACTACCTCAGCAACCTCAGCCCCAGAAATAGGAGAGCCCACCACAGATTCCCCAGGCACCGCTTCAGCAAAGGAAGACGTGTTGGTGGGATTGAGGTCTTCGAAGTATTCCCTCCACCGATCCACAACATCCGCAGTCGAAGTCAGCAGAACACCATCCACACCATACACGGTGTTGATAGTGCACTGCTTCCCCTTCCTGAGGCGGCGTATGGTGGTCCAGAATCGCTTCGAAACCGTCCGGAAGTCGTTTTCCATGGCTTCCCCGAACTCTTCCCATGTCCGAGTTTTTGCCTCAGCGACCGCTAAAGCTGCACACCGCTTGGCCCGTCGATACCCGTCCACTGCCTCCGGAGTCCTATGAGCCAAAAGAACCCGATAGGACTCCTTCTTCAGCTTGACGGCATCTCTCACTGCTGGTTTCCACCAACGGGTTCTGGGATTACCGCCACGACAGGCACCAACAACCTTGCGGCCACAGCTCCAATCAGCCGCCTCGACAATAGAGGTTCGGAACATGGTCCACTCGGACTCAATGTCTCGCACCTCCCTCGTGATATGTTCAAAGTTCTTCCGGAGGTGGGAATTGAAAATCTCTCTGACAGGAGACTGCCAGACGTTCCCAGCAGACCCTCACAATGCGTTTGGGCCTCCCAGGTCTGTCCGGCATCCTCCCCCACCATCGCAGCCAACTCACCACCAGGTGGTGATCGGTAGAAAGCTCCGCCCCTCTCTTCACCCGAGTGTCCAAAACATGAGGCCGCAAATCCGATGACACAACTACAAAGTCGATCATGGAACTGCGGCCTAGGGTGTCCTGGTGCCATGTGCACATATGGACACCCTTATGTTTGAACATGGTGTTCGTTATGGACAATCCGTGACGAGCACAAAAGTCCAATAACAAAACACCACTCGGGTTTAGATCCGGGCGGCCATTCTTCCCAATCACGCCTCTCCAGGTTTCACTGTCGTTGCCAACATGAGCGATGAAGTCTCCCAGTAGGACAAGGGAATCACCCGGCGGAGCACTTTCCAGTACTCCCTCGAGTGTACCCAAAAAGGGTGGGTACTCTAAACTGCTGTTTGGTGCGTAAGCACAAACAACAGTCAGGACCCGCCCCCCGACCCGAAGGCGGGGGGAAGCTACCCTCTCGTCCACCGGGTTGAACTCCAACGTGCAGGCTTTGAGCCGGGGGGCAACAAGAATTGCCACCCCAGCCCGTCGCTTCTCACTGCCGGCAACGCCAGAGTGGAAGAGAGTCCAGTCCCTCTCGAGAAAACTGGTTCCAGAGCAGTTGCTGTGCGTTGAGGTGAGTCCGACTATATCCAGCCGGAACTTCTCTACCTCGCGCACTAGCTCAGGCTCCTCCCCCCCAGTGAGGTGACGTTCCACGTCCCAAGAGCTAGCTTCTGTAGCCGAGGATCGGACCGCCAAGGGCCCTGCCTTCGGCTGTCGCCCAGCTCACAATGCACCCGACCTCTATGGCCCCTCCTATGAGTGGTGAGCCCATTGGAGGGATGACCCACGTTGCCTCTTCGGGCTGTGCCCGGCCGGGCCCCATGGGGACAGGCCCGGTCACCAGGCGCTCGCCATCGTGCCCCAACTCCGGGCCTGGCTCCAGAGCGGGGCCCCGGTGACCCGCGTCCGGGCAAGGGAAATCTGAGTCCATTTTGTTGTAATGCCATAGAAGTCTTTGAGCTGCTCTTTGTCTGATCACTCACCTAGGACCTGGGAGACCCTACCAGGGGGCATGAAAGCCCCCAGACAACACAGCTCCTAGGATCATTGGGACACGCAAACTCCTCTACCACGGTAAGGTAGCAGCTCAGAGAGGAGGCCAATAGGACCACATTTTTTTTATTTTATTTATTTTTTTTTTCCAAGATGGCACTGCTGTAGGGCTGTTGTTGGCAGGAGCTCTGTGTTCTTGTGTCATCCTTTTGTGTTTCCCTCTTGTTTTCATGTGTTATTATATATATATTTATATTTTTGCCTTTTTGTCCGGGACCCTTTGGGACTGTGTGACAAGGGGTGGCACTTTCGTGACCTCTGTGGTGCTTTTTTGTGGACTTATGGATCTGCCTCCCATGAGCCTTTTGGCCATGGAGACCAGCTGCTGGGTCTCTGCTACACCAGAGTCGGTTTGGGGGACTGGAAGAGATGAGGATGAGGGGACAGGGCTGCGGAGCTACCACTGAGCGCTGAGACGGAGAGGCTTCGCGATGTCTTGGCTGGGTGAGCAGGTGTTGTACACCTCAGTCACCTTGGACGTATCCTCACTCTTCCATGCGGACTGGACACTGGCCGAGAGTGGAGTCGGCTGTCTTTGTTGCTTTGTTGGGTCTGCTCCTGTCTCTGGCCATGCTCCCTCCACCCCAGCAGACGATGGCGTGGAACACCGCAGAGGCCACCACAGTGGATATGTTTCTTTTACTTTTTAATCATACCTGTATGTAGAAGTGTCTGGTTGTATCTGCTGCTTTAATGTCTTTAATGTCCTCTGTGTTCTTTGATGTTTGATGTTTCCCTCTTACACACATATAAGAGGGATGTGTTCTATGGCTATGAGTTGTTTTTTTCCCTTGGCCTCAGTCTGCACCCCCTCTCCAGGGCCCAGGCTAAGACCGATTTTTTTGTTTTATTTTAATCTTCTATTTTTTTCTCCCATTCCCCCCCTCCCCTTGTTTACCTGTATCTCATCTTTTTTGTAGGGGGCGCTGGAAGCTGGCAGACCCGTCAGCGATCCTGTTCTGTTTCCCAGTAATGTTTGTCTGATCTTGAATGGGATTGTGCTGAAAATTTTAATTTTCCTGAAGGAACTCTCCTGATGGAATAAATAAAGTACTATCTAATCTAATCTAATCTAATCTAATCTAACATCATCTGCAAAAAGCAGAAACCTGTTTTCACCTGTTTTGATACACGCCAACCTTCCGTTGAACAGGCCCGAGTAGTACTGGGACGGCGTGGCGCAGTGGTAGAGTGGCCGTGCGCAACCCGAGGGTCCCTGGTTCAATCCCCACCTAGCACCAACCTCCGTTGTGTCCTGAGCAAGACACTTCACCCTTGCTCCTGATAGTTGCTGGTTAGCACCTTGCATGGCAGCTCCCTCCATCAGTGTGTGAATGTGTGTGTGAATGGGTAAATGTGGAAGTATTCTCAAAGCGCTTTGAGTACCTTGAAGGTAGAAAAGCGCTATACAAGTACAACCCATTTATCATTTTATCATTTTACTGCAGTGCACGCATTCAACCATCGCGGCCAACGGAAGCTTGTTAAGCAGCTCATTCTGACAATGAAAGTATCTCGACGAGCCAGAGATCAAATCAGCCGTCTTACAATCGCTCCAGTCTGAGCAATGCTGCACAGACTTATAATTGGCGACAGTTACCCATACAGACACACCTCCCACACACACAAGCACACTTATTTGGCTGCCTCGATTCACTCAGTCACTTGTAACAGTCGGATCAATGAGGCATTCATAGAACCACGGTAACCCCCTCCCGCCACCCCGCAAAGCTGCACTCAGCCTGTTTGGCGGCGTAAATTGCCTTATTCAAACACAATCTCTAATTCTGCCGGCAGCCAGGGCTCCTGTTAAGAGTGTAATGTGAGAAAACAAAAAAAAAAGGAGGAATGTTTAACCTGTGTTTGTTTTTCATTCCCACTGAGGACTTTCAAGGTTTTTGGTGAATTAGTGCACTTGTGTGTCGCTGTGACTGTGTGAGGTCAACAGGACACATGTGGACACCATTAAGACGACCGGATGCCCTTTTTTCTGTTGAATAAGGGCTCTGTTTAGCTGCCGTTTGATTTTTATCCCCCCGTACTTTCCCACCATTTCCCATTAGCAGGTAGCAAAATCATATATACTGTGGATTATGGTGCCTGGCAGCTACAAATATATTTTAGAAATCAACACTTTCATGTTTAGTTGACTAAGTGCTATGTAGGTGTCGCTAGGAAAATGGGAGGGGGCCCTATAGGGAGCTGTGAGAAAATAAATGTCATGAATAAAAATAAATGAAAGGTGCAATGATGAAGGGGATTGATGAAGATGAAGAGCGGCAGAAATGAAATCAGAAAAAGAGATAATTGGGGCGTGTTGCAAATTCTGTCGCTGGTTCTGGTTTAGAAGCTTTGTGTGGGTGTAGAAGCAAAAATAAGATGAAGCGCTCCTGCAGCCTGCAACTTTTTTCTGGCAATTAACTTTAATGCCTTTTGAAGCTCTAAAAAAAAAAAATACCTTTACATTCGGGTGAATTCAAAAGATGTATTTATTTCAGACATTTTGAGAGCACACATCTGGGTTTAAAGAAATTAAGCTCTAATTTAAAGTAGAAAAATAATGTGGTATCTGTGCAGACGGTCCCTGTTTCTTTTTTCTTTGACTTACTGTAACCAAAAAACAAACTTAAAAAAACACCAAGATGTCCTCCAGAAGTGGGAGGGAATATTTTGACAATAATACCTGTGCATTCCAGTTGTTATATCAGTTTTTTGTACACTTCTGACTCTCATTTGCAAGTATGCATTCCTTGCAGTTTGACAGAAGTTTGTTGCATAGTCAGTAAAGACCACTACAAATAAGCAATATTTGGCACTTTTATACAATTACTAAATAAGAAACTGATGACATAGTGCTGTATTTTACTTCTGTATCTCTTTTTTTCAACCAAAAATGCTTTGCTCTGATTAGGGGGTACTTGAATTAAAAAAAATGTTCACAGGGTGCACATCACTGAAAAAAGGTTGAGAACCACTGCTCTAGCCTTTAAGTAAACTCCCTTTTTAGACCAGTTGATATGCCGTGCTTTTTTTTTTCTTTTCTCCTCTGCCCCCCTCTCCCTTGTGGAGGGGGGACACACCACGTCCATTGCATCCGGTTTCCCCTAGAGACGGGGGATGGGGGGGTGGGGGGTTCTCGTAGTCATTCACATTGACATCCCAGTGGGTTGTCCTTGCCCTTATGTGGGCTCTGAATCGAGAATGTTGTTGTGGCTTGTGCGGCCCTTTGAGACATTTGTTATTTAGGGTTACATGAATAAACATTGATTGATTGATCATTGATTGAAAAAGTGACAAGTCTGCAACTGAATGTGATGTCACTTGCAACAGGGGTATCAAAATGTGGTTGTATTGATGACTCTTACTTGGGTTCTTCGGAGACCACAGGAACTGGCACCACACTCGAGGCAGCATTTACAATGGTTTTAATTATTTACACATAAAGTCTCTTTGGCTTTTTAGCCTAGCGTTTACAATGTTTTTGATTCTCTTCACACAAAGTCTATTTGGCTTTTCAGCCACTCTCCCTCAGGCGGTGTCGCTTCCGTTTTCTCCTCCTCATGGTCTCCCACTTTGCTAATAAAGGAACAGGTGAAGTGAAGTGAATGATATTTATATAGTGCATTTTCTCTAGTGACTCAAAGCGCTTTACATAGTGAAACCCAATATCTAAGTTACATTTAAACCAGTGTGGGTGGCACTGGGAGCAGGTGGGTAAAGTGTCTTGCCCAAGGACACAACGGCAGTGACTAGGTTGGCGGAAGCGGGAATCGAACCTGCAACCCTCAAGTTGCTGGCACAGCCGCTCTACCAACCGAGCTATACCGCCCCAACAATTGATTAGATAAGTCGTTCTACTCACCTGTCAGCTGCTTCATGGCCGGCCCCTGCACACACCCTGACTGCAGGGAACGCGTGGACCACCCCCCTCCCCATAATGGTATTGCTTCATTTTACATCAATTAGTACCCCGGTAGTTCTGACAGAATTACCTATAAAAGTACCAAATTTGGTACCCATCTTTAAATGCATGCTTCACAAACATAATGGAAAATTGATGGATCAACAAAGTTTTCCCTTCTTCCCGAATACAAGGTGAAGTTTAATCTACCCCACCTGGTCCTGTAACCAAGAAAAGGTGCGGAAATTAATACATTAATAATAAAAAAAAGCTTTATTCGACCAATTATTGATGGCCAGTGCACCTCTGCACTCATGTATGCAAGATTTGTGCTCTACATGCCGTGATTTTGTGAATTTGTGTTTTTCTTTTGTTTTGGCTGTGTATCATTCTCCAAAATTCAGAGCGTATTGAAATTTTGAAGACACGCCTGACCTATGAAACTTGCAAGAGCTGGGGTCAGGGGCCATACCAGTACACACTTTTTTGTCTGGTTGATTGCATTTTAGATGCAGGCTGCTTCTGCTTTAGAGGATAGAGGATAGAAAGGCATAATGAAGGTGCATGTAGTAAAGGAGATGACTTCGCCATCCTTTTCCAGAGCTGGTGGCAGCACCCTACAGGTGCAGCTGATTGGAATGATAGCGGGTATAGTAAGCAGGGATTGAAGTAAGATTGGAGTTGGTATTATGCCTTAGCAGCAGTGCAAATAAATGAAATGGTTTTCACAGTTTGCTAAAGATAAACAAGATTTTTGACAAACTGTAGTCGTAGTGATTGATGTCTGGACTTGCAGATGGCAGTTGTACAGGATTTGGTTGGACCTGAAAATGGAGAATACTGTAAAAAATAAACATATCATATATTAATGTTTTAGGCCTCCAGGGAAGGACTGACAATCAGGCCATAGTGTGTGGTCGGTGATTTCAACAGTTATTTGTTTTAACATCTGTAATTGTTATTGGTGTATACATTTTTATACAACTTAACAGCATATAGGCCTACTTATATTAGTTCATCCTTTATTGTGCTAAAATTATATATATATATATATATATATATATATATATATACTTCCGCCCGATTGTAGCTGAGATAGGCGCCAGCGCCCCCCGCGACCCCAAAAAGGGAATAAGCGGTAGAAAATGGATGGATGGATATATATATATATATATATATATATATATATATATATATATATATATATATATATATATATATATATATATATATCAAACAACTGTTGAAATCCCTTTAAAAACTGAAGAAAGAAAATATAATCTAACTTCTATTTGAGAGCAAGGCTTAGGTAACGGTTATATCTCGAAAAACATACAATCAAATGTACCTTACTACAGTAAATTGCTGGGTGTAAATAAAAAATATTTTTGTTTTAATGTGTCAAATCTGACTACAGTAGAATAGACTATAATGTGTTTATTGTTATTGTAACAGGTACTATGGGTGGGAAAATATATTGATGTAGCAATATCTTTGCTATATTTTTTTAACCATATAAATTGTTTTTTAATGTGTTAATGTTTTCTAAAAATGAAAACAATTAAATGAAATTAAGTCATGTTTTGGGCCAATTGAAACTGAAGGGGTTTAAAGTTAACCCTAACCCTAATAGTTTGCAATAAATGAAAACGGGTTGTTTTTTTTGTCCCTTGAATTATTATTGTCATCTAGCGCAGCGTTCTCCAACCTTTTTTACACCAGGACCATTTTAATGTCTGCATTGTTTTCACGGATCGGCCTTCCACATAAGTGCATGAAAAATACAACTCACTATTACACAGTATTATGGGAGCCCCGGGCTTGTTTCTTTGCATTGAGATGGTTCCCAGCAGGTTGATGTATGAACTATATTTCATCAAATTTGGTATAAACTACAGTATATGGCATCAACCTACTGGTGACTGCAGATGGAAATTAGCCTCGGACTACAATCTGTCACATTTGCCTTTTATATGCTAAAACATTTGCATTGTCCCAAGTTGTACTGAACAACAATATAAGCGCAACACTTTTATATTTGCTCCCATTTTTCATGAGTAGAACTCAAAGATCTAAAACTTTTACTATGTACACAAAATACCTATTCCTCTGAAATAGTGTTCACAAATCTGTCTTAAATCTGTGTTAGTGAGCATTTTTTATTTGCCAAGATAATCCATACCACCTCACAGGTGGCATATCAAGATGCTGATTAAACAGCATGATTATTGCACAGCTGTGCATTAGGCTGCCCACAAAAAAATGCCAACCTTAAATGTGCAGTTTTGCTTTATTTGAGGTCTGGGGGTTCAGAAAAGCAGTCAGTATCTGGTGTGACCACCATTTGCCTCATGCAGTGCAACATCTCCTTCACATACAGTTGATCAGGTTGTGGCCTGTGACATGTTGGACCACTCCTCTTTAAAGGGGAAGATTATCACAATTTCAAAAGGGTTAAAAACAATAAAAATTAGTTCCCAGTGGCTTGTTGTATTTTTTGATGTTTTTTTCAAAATTTTACCGGTCTCGGAATATCCCTAAATGAAGCTTTAAAGTGCTTTATTTTCGCTATCTTGGAAACCACTAGCCATTTCTCTGTGATGTCATACAGTGCTGCCAATGTAAACAAACAATGGGAATACCACAGCAAGATATAGTGACATTAGCTCGGATTCAGACTCGGATTTCAGCAGCTTAAGCGATTCAACAGATTACGCATGTATTGAAACAGATGGTTGGAGTTTGAAAGTATTGAAGAAGAAACTGAAGCTATTGAGCGAATAGCGATTGACGCTATTCATAGCCATAGCATGGCCGAATAGCTGGGTTAGCATCGCTGGTAAAATGTGCGGACCAAATGATCAGGACTTTCGCATCTTGTGACACTGGAGCAACTTAAATCCTTCGATTGGTAAGTGTTTTTTTGGCATTAAATGTGGGTGGAAGGAAATGTAATATAGCTGCACATGCATCTGCAGGTTATCCATACATCTCTGTGCCATGTCTGCTTTAGCACCGCCGGTAATTAGCATGTTAGCATCGATTAGCGTAGCATGTTAGCATCGATTAGCTGGCAGTCAACATCAACAAAACTCACCTCTGTGATTTCATTGACTATCGTTGCAAATGCATTTGCAGGTTATCCATACACCTCTGTGCCATGTCTGCTTTAGCACCGCCGGTACATAGCATGTTAGCATCGATTAACTTGCAGTCACGCCGCGACCAAATATGTCTGATTAGCACATAATTCAACATCAACAAAACTCACTTTTGTGATTTTGTTGAATTTATCGTTGCAAATGCATCTGCAGGTTATCCATACATCTCTGTGCCATGTCTGTCATCGCCGGTAAAATGTGGAGACACTCAGGCACATTCAATGGGGGTCTGGCGGCAGACACTTTCGCATCTTCGGGCCAGTGGTGCAACTTGAATCCCTCCCTGTTAGTGTTGTTACACCCTCCGACAACACACCGACGAGGCATGATGTCTCCAAGGTTCCAAAAAATAGTCGAAAAAACGGAAAATAACAGAGCTGAGACACAATATTTACAATGTGTTGAAAATGAAAATGGCGGCTGTGTTACCTTGGCAACGTCACATTCTGACGTCGTCGCCTCCAGAGCGATAGACAGAAAGGCGTTTAATTCGCCAAAATTCACCCATTTAGAGTTTGGAATTCGGTTGAAAAAATATATGGTCTTTTTTCTGCACCATCAAGGTATATATTGACGCTTACATAGGTCTGGCGATAATGTTCCCCTTCAATGGCTGTGCGAAGTGGCTCGAAAATGGCAGGAACTGGAACACGCTGTGGTATACGCCGATCCACAGCATCCCAAACATGCTCAATGGGTGACATGTCTGGTGAGTATGCTGGCCATGTAAGAACTGGGATGTTTTCAGCTTCCAGGAATTATTCACAGATCCTTGCAACATGGGGCCATGCATTGTCATGCTACAACATCAGGTGATGGTCTCGGGTGAATGACACAACAGGCCTCAGGATTTTGTCATGCTATCTATGTGCATTCAAAGTGCCATCAAAAAAAAGGACTTGCTTTTGTTGTCCAAAACATACGCCTGCCCATACCATAACCCCACCCCACCATGGGCCACGTGATTCACAACAATGACATAAGTAAACCGCTCCCCCACATGACGTCACAAACGCTGTCTGTCATCTGCCCTGAACAGTGTAAACCCAGATTCTTCCGTGAAGAAAGCACCTCTCCAATGTGCCAGACGCCATTGAATGTGAGCATTTGCTCCCTCAAGTCGGTTACGACGATGAACTGCAGTCAGGTCGAGACTCCGATGAGGACAACGAGCATGCAAATGAGCTCCCCTGAGACTGTTTCTCACAGTTTGTGCAGAAATTATTTGGTTATGCAAAACAATTGTTGCAGATCATGGAGGTGCACCTGCTGGATTTGAAAGTCCTGGTCGGGTGTGGTTACACGTGGTCTAAGGTTGTGAGGCTGGTTGGATGTACTGCCAATTTTTTGGAAACACCTTTGGAGATGGCTTATTGTGGAGAAATGAACATTCCAATCACGGGCAACAGCTCTGGTGGACATTCGTACAGTCAGCATGCCAACTGAAAGCTCGCTCAAAACTTGCAACATCTGTGGCATTGTGCTGTGTGATAAAACTGCACAATTAAGAGTGGCCATTTATCGTGGGGAGCCTAAGACACACCTGTGCAATAATCATGCTGTTTAATCAGCATATTGATATACTATGAACAAGCTCATCGATCAGCACGGTGAAACAGGGGTTAGTGCATCTGCCTCACAATACGAAGGTCCTGAGTAGTCCTGGGTTCAATCCCGGGTTCGGGATCTTTCTGTATTGTTTCCGTGTGGGCCAGCACGGTGGAAGAGGGGTTAGTGCATCTGCCTCACAATACGAAGGTCCTGAATAGTCCTGGGTTCAATCCCGGGCTCGGGCTCTTTCTGTGTGGAGTTTGCATGTTCCCCGTGAATGCGTGGGTTCCCTCCGGGTACACCGGCTTCCTCCCACTTCCAAAGACATGCACCTGGGAATAGGTTGATTGGCAGCACTAAATTGGCCCTAGTGTGTTAATGTGAGTGTGAATGTTGTCTGTCTATCTGTGTTGGCCATGCGATGAGGTGGCGACTTGCCCAGGGTGTACGCCGCCTTCCTTCCGATTGTAGCTGAGATAGGCACCAGCACCCCCCGCGACCCCAAAGGGAATGAGCGGTAGGAAATGGGGCGGCATGGCGTAGTGGGTAGAGCGGCCGTGCCAGAAACCTGAGGGTTGCAGGTTCGCTTCCCACCTATTGATATCCAAATCGCCGCCGTTGTGTCCTTGGGCAGGACACTTCACACTTGCAACCGGTGCCGCTCACACTGGTGAATGAATGATGAATGAATGATAGGTGGTGGTCGGAGGGGCCGTAGGCACAAACTGGCAGCCACGCTTCCGTCAGTCTACCCCAGGGCAGCTGTGGCTACTGATGTAGCTTACCACCACCAGGTGTGAATGAATGATGGGTTCCCACTTCACTGTGAGCGCTTTGAGTATCTAACAATAGAAAAGCACGATATAAATCTAATCCATTATTATTATTATTATTAATGGATAGATATTCCCGTGTGGCACGGTAGAAAATGCATAACGAGCCGGTGGTTAGGGACCACAGATAATAGTGTACATATATACAACTTCCATCCATCCATTTTCTACCGCTTTTTCCCTTTTGGGGTCGCGGGGGGCGCTGGCGCCTATCTCAGCTACAATCGGGCGGAAAGCAGGGTACACCCTGGACAAGTCGCCATCTCATCGCAGGGCCAACACAGATAGACAGACAACATTCACACTCACATTCAAACACTAGGGCCAATTTAGTGTTGCCAATCAACTTATCCCCAGGTGCATGTCTTTGGAAGTGGGAGGAAGCCGGAGTACCCGGAGGGAACCCACGCATTCACGGGGAGAACATGCAAATTCCACACAGAATGATCCCGAGCCTGGATTTGAACCCAGGACTGCAGGAACTTCGTATTATGAGGCAGACGCACTAACCCCTCTTCCACCGTGAAGCCCATATATACAACTTGTATTTCATATATCACTTAACTATGTAAAATACCGCAAAATATTGCAATATCACAATATTGCAATGCTGTAAAGCTCGGTTGGTAGAGTTGCCGTGCCAGCCACTTGAAGGTTGCAGGTTCGATCCCCGCTTCCGCCATCCTAGTCACTGCCGTTGTGTCCTTGGGCAAGACACTTTACCCACCGCTCCCAGTGCCACCCACACTGGTTTAAATGTAACTTAGATATTGGGTTTCACTATGTAAAGCGCTTTGAGTCACTAGAGAAAAAGCGCTATATAAATATAATACACTTACTTCACTTCATCACTCTCGTATCGAGATACCTGTTGTATCGCAAAGCCCTTGACAATACCCATTAAAATGTACACAGGATCACAAATTCAGTTTTTGATTAGTTTTCATAAATGCTGCATTGATTACGGTTAGGATTTAACAAAATATATTATTCCTGTGGGCATACTTTACAGTTTTGTAGACATTACATGTTTCTAATATTTTGGCAGAGGTGTGTTCTCAAGTCCCTCTATGATCAGTATCAGAGCTCGGTACGCAATGCCGACAGTAAGTAGGATCCGTTTCCAGTGAGGGTTGGACTGCGCCAGGGCTACCCTTTGTCACCGATTATGTTCATAACTTTTATGGACAGAATTTCTAGGCCCCGTCAGTCAAGTGAGGGTATCCGGTTTTGTGGCTATAGGATTACGTCTCTGCTTTTCTCAGATGATGTGGTCCTGATACCTTAATCTGGCCAGGATCTTCACTGGATGGGTTCGCTGAGTGTGAAGCGACTGGGATGAGAATCAGCACTTCAACTCCGAGTACATGGTTCTCGCCCGGAAAAGGGCGGCGTGCCATCTCCGGTTTCGGGAGGCGATCTTGCCCCAAGTGAAGGAATTCAAGTAACTCTGAGTTTTGTTCACGAGTGAGGGAAGAGTGGATCGTGAGATCGACAGGAGAATCAGTCCATCGTGGTGAAGAAGCTGAGCCAGAAGGAAACACTCTCAATTTGCCGGACGATGTATGTTCCCATCCTCATCTATGGTCATGAGGTTTAGGTTATGACCAAAAGGACAAGGTCATGGTACAAGCGGCCAAAATTAGTTTACTCTGTCTGGTGACGGGGCTCTCTTTCAGATATAGGGAGAGAAGCTAAAAGTAAAGCCAATGCTCCTCCATATTGAGAGGAGCCAGATGAGGTGGTTTGGGCATATGGTCAGGATGCCTTTTGGCAGATGCCTTTTGGCACGTCCGACCGGTGGTAGGCCACCTGGAAAACCTAGGACACGTTAGAGAGACTATGTCAAATAACGCCTCGGGATCGTCATATAGGAGCTGGACGAACTGGCTGGGTGAGAGGGAAGTCTGGGCTTCCATGCTTAGGCTGCTGCCCCCATGACCCGACCTCGGATAAGCAGTAGAAGTTGGATGGATAATAGTCAGTGTTAAGCAATTATTTTTTGGTAAGAATTTAAGTCAGGGTACAACATTCTTGCTAACATACGAATGTGTGACAACGCTCATTTCTCAAACGATTTCCATGCGGCTTACTTAATGGTCAACACCAAAACATGTGATATTCATGCAAAACATTTACAGTGATTAAAAAAAGATCCAAAAAACTATTCTTACTGATGAATGCCAATTACCAGTCGTGGGAGTACTTCCTGTTGTGAATAACTGGTATTTAGTCAAGTCAAGCTTTATTTATAGAGCACAATTAAACAACTTACATTGTCCAAGCTGCTAAACAGGGGAACACATATGATAATAGAGGCAATAATACAAAAACAATAATAAACGAACAGCATATTCTTATAAAAAAAATCTGTTGCGGTAATAACGATATAAACCAAGATGTTATTCTACGGTATGCATAAGAAACTGAAAGAGTTTTTCACAGGGTTTTAAAATGCCAAAACGTTTGAGCAGCCCTAATGTGCAGAAGAAGATTATTCCATTATTTAGCAGCCGCTACAGAAAATTGCTGTCACCTCTCGTGCTGAGTCTGGAGTGTGGGACAGACAGGAGCAGTTTGTTTGCATACCTCTATGGTCTGCCTGGGGAGGTGAGGCTGCAGGAGCTATTTACATTTGTGACACTGCATCAATGTGTCTATTGTTAACATGCTGATCTTTGTTTCCTGTGTGAAAGTAATCCTTGTGTGTATTTGACTTGTTTCACATCCTGATATTCATGTTAAACAGTCAGCGAGGACATAGGCGTGTGTTTAGTGACTCTCACTCAAATTCTAAATATTGCAGATAATTGTACTTTTATCTGGTGAAGATAAACACATAAGAGTGCCAATGACTTGTTAGGACATTCATTTTTCAAGCCAAGGATTTGAGATTTGCCCAACTCTGACTTTCTCCACTAGGCCACCTACTCAGTGGCCTAGTGGTTAGAGTGTCCACCCTGAGATCGGTAGGTTGTGAGTTCAAATCCCTGCAGAGTCATACCAAAGACTATAAAAATGCGACCCATTACCTCCCTGCTTGGCACTCAGCAACAAGGGTTGGAATTGGGGGTTAAATCACCATAAATGATTCCCGGGCACGGCACCGCTGCTGCCCACTGCTCCCCTCACTTCCCAGGGGATGAACAAGGGGATGGGTCAAATGCAGAGGACAAATTTCACCACACCTAGTGTGTGTGTGACTATCATTGGTACCAGTGTGTATTTTTTTTTTTTTTTAGCTGCTAATAATCATACCCTGTGGTTATGATTATGGTTATGAGTGTGATTGTGATTATGGTTGATTGTGGTTATGATTAGGGTTTTGATTGTGGTTGATTATGGTTATGATTATAGTTGTGAGTGTGGTTATGATTGTGGTTATGATTATGGTTATGAGTGTGCTTATGATTGTGGTTGATTGTGGTTATGATTTTGGTTACAATTTGTCATGTCTTTTTGATCATGTCTTGTTTGGCTATGTTCTGTTGAGTTCCTGGTTTTTTTTCACTCATTTGTTTTGTCGCCATGGTTACTCATTGTGTCCACCTGTCTCTGATTAGTGCTCACCTGCTCACCCGCTTCCCGAGCACTAATCAGAGGCAGTATTTAAGCCCGTCTTTGCCAGTCGGTCATCCTGGCTGGCATCATTGTGTTCTTTTCTTGCTCTGTGCTGACTTGTTTCATGCCTTGCCATAGTTTCATGCTTCATGCCGTTTTATTTAGTTAGTCATAGTTTTATTTATTCACGTCATCGTTAACGATTTTTGTTTCTTGTCCATAGATTTGTTTCTTGTCCTTTTTGTTTGTTGCTCTTTTGGTGAAGATTAAATCATGTTTATACCTGCTTTAAACATAGAGTCGGATGTGGATCTTTTGATGACTGCATCTGGCTCTCAGATAAATCTTAGCTAGCATTGGTCAACACAAAAAGTCAGTGTTTTTCAATCTTTTCTAAGGCAACGCACATTTTTTTCATTGAGAAATTTTTGAGGCACACCACCAACAGAAAACATAAAAAAAATGAAACTCAGTAGCCGATACTGACAATACAAAGTTGTTCTCGCAACTGGATATGAATTCAAACCATAACCAAGCATGCATCACTATAACTCTTGTCTCAATGTGGGTGTACTGTCACGACCTGTCTCATCACGCTGTAACTTATTTTGAGTTTTTTGGTGGTTTCCTGTGTGTCTTGCCCTCCTATTTTGGTGGCTTTTCCTCTTTTGTTGGTATTTTCCTGTAGCAGTTTCATGTCTTCCTTGAATGCTATTCCCCGCACCTGCTTTGTTTTCGCAAGCAAGACTATTTAAGTTGTGCGGACACACCCCTTCTTTGAGGGGACGTTGTTGATTGTCATGCCATGTACGGATGTACTTTGTGGACGCCGCCTGCTCCGCACGCTGCAAGTATTTGCTGTCGTACAGCATTCTGTTTTTGTTTACTTTGCAGCCAGTTCAGTTTTAGTTTTGTTTTGCTTCAATGCCTTTTCTTAGCGGCACTCGCCTTTTGTTTATTTTTGGTTGAAATGTTGGATACCTTTTTACCTACACACTGCCTACAGCAGGGGTCGGGAACCTTTTGGCTGAGAAAGCCAAGAAGCCAAATATTTAAAAATGTATTTCCGTAAGAGCCATATCATATTTTTTTAGCACGGAACACAACTAAACGCGTGCATTTTTAAGTAAGACCAACATTTCTAGAGTATAATAGGTCTCTTATTCTTTGTAATAACATTGTTATTCTGAAGCTAACTGTGGAGGGGGGGCGTGGCCTTCGGGCCTGCAGCAAAGCGGGGTGTGCCAGGACCGGCCTCGAAATCAGCGACAGGTGCGTAGATTGCCCACCTGGGCCTTGTTATAAACAGCAGCCAAGAGGAGAGACAGGGCTGGAGCTAGAGCCAGAGCGCGAGCGAAAACGAAAGAGAAAAAGACAATTGCTGGAAAGAAACTGAGCGACTTAATGAAAAATAAAAAAATAATGTAATCCTGAAACAGGCTCTATTGTCGGTGACTGGTGGTCTGAAGACCTCCCAGGAGGGCAAGCACCACACTAACCAATAATAAATAAATAACTTCTTACCATTAATGCAACTTCTTGAACAGTTGCGGTAGAAAATGGATGAATGGATTAAAATGCATGAGAATGTTTTATATTTAGAAAATTATTTTGAACACTGTGATTACAAGTGGAATTATTCATTACTTATCGTGTTAAGCAGTGTCAGCTCAGATTTATCCGAGAGCCTGATGCAGTCATCAAAAGAGCCATATCTGGCTCTAGAGCATAGGTTTCCCTACCCCTTGCTTACAGCATATTCTGATCACGGCAAACCATGTTTCCGACATCTACAAAGCAATTAGCCACCTGCTGCCACCTACTGATATGGAAGACTATTACACGGTTACTCTGCTGAGCTCTACACAGCAGAGACACTCAACAACGGCACATTTGCGGATTATAATTACTGGTTAGCAAAATAATATTTTTAACCCAATTAGGTGAAATTACATAATCTCCCACGGCACACCAGATTGTATCTCACGGCACACTAGTGATTGAATAACACAGAGTAAATAATAATTCCGCTGGTAATCACGGTGTTAAAAATAACGTTCAAAATATAAAATATTCTCATGCATTTTAATCTATCCATCCGTTTTCTACCGCATCAGTTCAAGAAATCACATTAATGGTAAGAACTGTTTTATTCATTATTGGTTAGCTTCAGAATAACAATGTTATTAAAAAGAAGAATATACTTATTACACTTTTAAAATGTTGGTCTTACTTAAAAATGCACACATTTAGTTGTAATCAGTGTTAAAAAATATTATATGTCTCTCACGGGAAAACATTTTATAATATTTGGCTTTCATGGCTCTCTCAGCCAAAAAGGTTCCCGACCCCTGCATATAGTCTGACTGGAAGCGGTTCTACACCACCACAATGCATACTTCAAATACACATGTTTTTGTTTTAGTATTCTACTGTAAAGTTGGTTGTTCCAGGTGCAGCATTATGCTGTGACAGAGTGCAAAGTTGGTACTTCATCGCTAATGCAGATGTCACCTGGCAACTGTTGTGTATGTTGGCATTAAAATAAACAACAGCAGCTGCTTGCTGAGCATGCAAGGAAATGTAGCAGAAAGTGCTGACCCTTGCAAATATTGTGGATGACAAGGTGAGGACACGGTAGGTTGTGCAATGGTTAAAGAACAACTTCTCCAGCAAAATTTGAATCCAATTATCCTCCACAGGGGTTTTCTCTCTACCGCTTGTCACCATTAGTCACAGGTGATCAAATCACCAGTCACAGGGCACTTGGAAATATGTACACATAATTAGCGATTTCCAATTTGCATAATATACATGCCTTTTACATTATACAGAGTAATGGTATTCCCATATGAATGAACATTTACAATTATGAAGGCACCCAAGATTATTGAGCTAGTTCACACATATCAAAGCCTCAAAAAAAAGTAATTCAGACATGGTCAACCGATTCTCTCCATTGTCTATTGAATTGACGAAATACTTTTGACCTGACCAATGCAATATCTACAAAAAACAAGAATAACAAATATAAATAACATATACATTTATGTATGTATATGTTGAAATTTTGCATAGATTGTTCTATATCCGCCCTGAGATCGGTAGGTTGGGAATTCAAACCCCGGCAGAGTCATACCAAAGACTATAAAAAAATGGCACCCATTGCCTCCCTGCTGGGCACTCAGTATCAAGAGTTGGAATTGGGGGTTAAATCACCATAAATGATTCCCGGGCGCGGCACCGCTGCTGCCCACTGCTCCCCTCACTTCCAAGGGGGTGATCAAGGGGATGGGTCAAATGCAGTGTGTGTGTGACAATCATTGGTACTTCAACTTTGACTTACCTTAAGAAACAAGAATGAAAAATATAAAAAACATATATGCATGTACACGTTGAAATTTTGCATAGATTGTTCCATAGACCATCTTCAAGCCGCTTTCGTGCTGTGGACGGTCTTGTGAAATGAGTTATTTACACGGAAATATTTACTACATTTTTGTCTACATACCTTAATTGTTTCCAAACGGTGTTTGTAACACGTCAGTAAAACGGCTGACCAAACAAAACAGCAGTCCCTGTCATGGACCCGTTAGCTGTGGAAGCTAGCTCTCCAATCAGCTAAACAGACTCAATAAGTCCAGGGTGATGTTTTGGTGAATTTACAAAACTAAAACAAAAAAAAAAAAAAGAATGCCATCGTAAGGTAGTAATACTAACACAGACACTCAAAAACGTGTTAGTATAGGAGTTGATGCTAACAATGCTAGCTTCATTACATTACGATAGCATGCACAATTGTGTATGAAAACACTTTTATAAATATTACACATGGGATGGTTCAGTAAGTATGAACTGTTTTAGTTATACTGTAAACTTACAAACGTTACTTGGAATGATGAATTAAGAATCTAGACAAGCAAAAACACTATGGCTGGCTTGAAAAGAGAACAGGACTTTTATTTTTGGCTGAAGGCTCAGTTCAAAAGAACTTTTCACAATCTTCTGAATACATTTTGAACATTATTGGGGTCTCGTAGAAATGAAACAACACCCATAGAGACACATTTACACTCCAGTACAGTAACCGTAAGTGTGTGCTACCTGCCTGTAGCAGAAGGAAACTTCAAGCGTCATTGCCTGTCGTTAAGGCTTACAGCACAGCTACTTTATGAAAATACACATCCTATTTGGATACGGTGGTACCTCTACTTACGAGGTCCCCAACTTAAGAGTATTTTGAAATACGGGCTGTTGTGTTCGGTCTTTTGTTGTGTTTTAAGTTGCAAGCTAAGATTTGAGTTACGAGTGGCTATTTTTTTTCCAACCCTGCCCTCCAATCCTCCGAACTAAAAAAGCAAGGACTAATGACAGCACTGAGAGGAAGAAGCAAACACCACCCACTGAATCTGAGAAACAAACCATTAAAAACATTTCCTACATCAGAACTGAGGAAATTAAGGCCCGGGGGCCGCATGCGGCCCGTTAAGCTTTTCAATTCCCAAGGTACAAACCCCGTTTCCATATGAGTTGGGAAATTGTGTTACATGTAAATTTAAACGGAATATAATGATTTGCAAATCCTTTTCAACCCATATTCAATTGAATGCACTACAAAGACAAGATATTTGATGTTCATTCTCATAAACTAACTTAGAATTTCATGGCTGCAACACATGCCAAAGTAGTTAGGGAAGGGCATGTTCACCACTGTTACCTCATCTTTTCTTTTAACAACACTCAATAAACGTTTGGGAACTGAGGAAACTAATTGTTGAAGTTTTGAAAGTGGAATTTTATTCCCATTCTTGTTTTATGTAGAGCTTCAGTCGTTCAACAGTCCGGGGTCTCCGCTGTCGTATTTTACGCTTCCTAATGCGCCACATATTTTTGATGGAAGACAGGTCTGGACTGCAGGCGGGCCAGGAAAGTACCCACACTCTTTTTTTCCGAAGACACGCTGTTGTAACACGTGCTGAATGTGGTTTGACATTGTCTTGCTGAAGTAAGCAGGGGCGTCCATGAAAAAGACGGCGCTTAAATGGCAGCATATGTTGTTCCAAAACCTGTATGTACCTTTCAGCATTATAGATGCCTTCACAGATGTGTAAGTCACCCATGCCTTGGGCACTAATGCACCCCCATACCATTACAGATGCGTTATCGGTATTTATTGCCAACTTTCCCAACTTCTTTGTCACGTGTTGCTGACATCAAATTCTAAAGTTAATTATTATTTTCAAAAAAAAAATGTTTATCAGTTTGAACATCAAATATTTTGTCTTTGTAGTGCATTCAATTGAATATGGGTTGACAATAATTTGCAAATCATCGTATTCCGTTTATATTTACATCTAACACAATTTCCCAACTCATATGGAAACGGGGTTGTGTATTTTTAGATCTTTAAGATGGAAACCCTTGCTGCCATTATGATATGCAGTGATGTTATTATCCATCCATCCATCCATCCATTTTCTACCGCTTATTCCCTTTTGGGATCGCAGGGGGCGCCTATCTCAGCTACAATCGGGCGGAAGGCAGCGTACACCCTGGACAAGTCGCTACCTCATCGTAGGGCCAACACAGATAGACAGACAACATTCACACTCACATTCACACACTAGGGCCAATTTAGTGTTGCCAATCAACCTATCACCAGGTGCATGTCTTTGGAAGTGGGAGGAGGCCGGAGTACCCGGAGGGAACCCACGCTTTCACGGGGAAAACATGCAAACTCCACACAGAAAGATCCCCAGCCTGGGATTGAGCCCAGGACTGCAGGACCTTCGTATTGTGATGCAGACGCACCAACCCCTCTGCCACCGTGAAGCACCGTTATGTTCTTAAATTACCGTAAATCTTGAACTTTACAAAGTATTTCAAAGTTTGGAATCTCCGCTTTTGCATTATATACTAGTTACTATGGTAATCTACTTAGTTACTATGGTAATCTAAGTCACAGCAGCTCAGACGAGACACCAAGCAGTGTGGGTGGGGAGCGTTTCCACAAAGTGTTTCCAAGGCGACCAGCCTGAAATGCAGGTGTCAGGGATAGACGCGGAAGGAGATTTTTACAACAACGTTCTAAAGTTTAGTGATATATCGGATTGTAGGTGTTTTTTTGTTTGTTTTTTTTATCCTAGGGATGGCGTGGCGCAGCGGTAGAGTGGCCGTGTGCAACCCGAGGGTCCCTGGTTCAGATCCCCACCTAGTACCAACCTTGTCACATCTGTTATGTCCTGAGCAAGACACTTCACCCTTGTTCCTGATGGGTGCTGGTTAGCGCCTTGCATGGCAGCTCCCTCCATCAGTGTGTGAATGTGTGTGTGAATGGGTAAATGTGGAAGTAGTGTCAAAGCGCTTTGAGTACCTTGAAGGTAGAAAAGCGCTACACAAGTACAACCCATTTATCATTTATTTATTTATCCTTCACGTTCATATTTCGCTGTGTTGGCTGCACCGTGGTTACGTTTCACTTGATTGTAAAATATGTCAATCGAGAGGGGGTGTGAAGCTCATATGTTGTCAGTATTCAGTGTTGTATTGTGCATAGTTAATATTGTAAATCCCACATTCTTTATTCACATATGCATTCTGGGTGTCTCATTCGGTAAAAAACTAAAAATAGAAAAATCCATTCCGTTTTTTAAGGCAGTCTGTCATAACGTTTTCAGCATTTAATAAGACATTATTGTGAGGTTTTGTATTAGTGTTCCTAAAAAAATCAGATATACCGGCCCCCAGACAACATTTTTCTCTAAATTTAGCCCCCCAAGTCAGCCCGACTGCATCACACATAACAGGAAGCAGCCTCCGCCCCATGCAGCCGAAGACGCCAAACATCAAACAGATGCAAATATGACGAAGCTGCCAAGGCCGTGTTTGACATGTTTCAGTTAGTTCTGTCTTCCTACCCTACAAACTGGACAGATCGAGCATTGACCTTTGGTACGCAGACACAGATTGCTGTCAACTCTGACCATTGGTCCGTCACTCAAAGCTATCCATGTGCAACATAAACAACAAAAACAAATTCAATAGTTACACAACACATATGCAGCCTAAAAGAGACACCTGCATTACTGCATCACTTCCCAAGGTAAATGCTGAACATTATTAGTAAAATATTTCCTAAAAATACATCAGTTTGTACTAGGGAACGACGTGGTGCAGGTTGGGGGTTGAACCAGGAACCTGAGGGTTCAGATAGTCACGTCCGTTGTGTCCTTCACCAGTACACTTGACCTTTGCTCCTGATGGGCACTGGTTAGCGCCTTGCATGGCAGCTCCAGAGATCAGTGTGTGAATGTGTGTGTGAATGGGTAAATGTGAAAATAGTGTCAAAGTGCTTTGAGTTCCTTAAAAAAGGTAGAAAAGCGTTTTACAAGTATTACCCATTTACATTCTATTGCATTTTTAGGGTCCGCAAGACCCATTGTAATAGGACTCTCAAAGGAGTCCTTTTATTTTTTTTGGTTTGTTATTCTTTTCAAAAGGCATGTTACATGTTAAAATTGGGGTGTGTTTGGAGGGTTCAATCCCGGATTAAATTATTCAAATACTGGAGCGGTTTTCTAGAAACTTGAGGGTTCAAGGTACGAATCCTGCTTCTGCCATCGTAGTCACTGCCACCTTGCCTCCCACACTAGTGTATGGACGGGAATAAATGTAGGCCCTTTCTGTCAGTCTACCCCAGAGCAGCTATGGCTACAAATACAGCCAACCACCATCAAGGTGTGAATGTGGAGTGAATGAGTTGTGGGTTCTCAGTGTCACACAGTAGAAAAACATATAATATAATATAATATAATATAATATACGGTACAGACCAAGCGTTTGAACACACTGTGGAGGGGGCGTGGTCCATGCGTCGCCTGTGGGCGGATCTTGTGCGGAAGCCGGCTACGAAGCAGCTGCCGGTGAGTGGATTACCCAGCTGGAACAGGTTGTCTAATCACCTGTCTCTTTATTTAAAGCAGCGTGAGGAGCTCGGAAGGGGGACGGAGCTCAGAGAGACTGAGGGGGACGGAGAGTGAAGAAGAGAGACTCAACGGAGTAGAAAGAAAATAGAAAAAGAAAAGAAAAGGTCTGTAAAAGTTTGCTCACCCAGCTCACCGAGATCCTGCAACCAGAAAGTGGTACACACACCTTCTCATTTCAATGCATTTTCCTTATTTTCATGACTATTTAAATTGTAGATTGTCACTGAAGGCATCAAAACTATGAATGAACACATGTGGGGTTATGTACTTACCAAAAAAAGGTAAAATAATTGAAAACTTGAAACTCAAAATCATTTCAGGTGACTACCTCTTGAAGCTCTTTGAGAAAATGCCAAGAATTTGCAAACCAATAATCAGAGCAAAAGGTGGCTATTTTTAGTTCTTTCACCTTTTTTTTGGTAAGTACGTAACTCCACATGTGTTAATTCATAGTTTTGATGCCTTCAGCGAAAATCAACAATGTAAATAGTCATGGAAAAAAATAAAACCCATTGGTGTGTCCAAACTTTTGGCCACACCAATTCTAATCTAGATAGATAGATAGATAGATAGTACTTTATTGATTCCTTCAGGAGAGTTCCTTCAGGAAAATAAAAATTCCAGCAGCTGTGTACAGAGTTGAGATCAATTTAAAAAAAAGTAAAAAGTAAATAATGGGGTTTAAAAGGAAACAAAATAGAGAAATATTACAAAAAGAATAAAAACAATGGGAATAACAATATAACAGTAAAATAAGAATATAACAAGACAAAGTAGGCAGTAGTGACCATGTCATGAAAATGTATTACACTGTTAAGGTTTTGCATCCCCTGTCATCCTAATACCCCCCGTCCCCCGTCCCAGAGAGGAGTTGTACAGTCTAATGGCGTGTGGGACAAAGGAGTTCTTGAGTCTATTAGTCCTGCACTTGGGATGAAGCAGTCTAGCACTGAACAGGCTCCTCTGGCTACTGATAACGCTATGCAGAGGGTGACTGGCATCATCCAGGATGCTCACTAGTTTGTCCACAGTCCTCTTCTCTGCCACCGTCACCAGTGAGTCCAGTTTCATTCCGATTGTAGAACCGGCCCGCCTGATCAGTTTCTCAAGTCTGGAGCTGTGCTTCTTAATAGTAGTAATACATTTTTTGAGTTACAGGTTTAGTCACAGAACAAACCGGACTCGTAAGTTAAGGTACTACTGTAATTCTAATTTTGCCTCGAAACACTAGCAAAAAGTGCTGTACTTGTGTTTTCCAGCTAAAAATCTATTCATACCAATTTCCCCTGCAGCATATTTCAAGTAACACTTCTTGAGTAAGTGAAACTTGACTTGTAAACCTTGCAAAATCCTTCAGGGGGCACTTTGTAAAAATGTCCGAGATCAGCATTTATACTTATCCTGAAAAGTGTCAGCCTTCTCCCAGAACTCCCATTCTCACTGTCTCTCTTTTGTTTCCTTGCCTCCCAGAGGATTCCTCCTTGACTGGAAGACATGCGTGACATTCCTGTAGTGATGCTGAAGTAATGTAGAATGTTTGTACTCTACTTTCAAAGTGCTTTACTGGCTGCAATTACTCTCATCTAAGGAGTTGTCTCCTCGGTGGTCATCTTTGACCTCGCCAGAAAACTCAAGCAGGAACAAATGCCCTCGGTGAACAGAAAGTGCATGTGTGTGTGTGAGCTAGACAAAGGGAGTCGTTGTACAATCGACGAAGCAGAGCGCTGCATATTTTTGAGGTTATTGAATAAGTTGTTGATGATATCTGGAGCCAGTGGCTGGAGAGTGTGTGTACTTTAGCTTGCAGTAGTTAATGTAATTGAACGCAGATGTCTGGCTTTTCTGCACAGAGCCTTGTGTCTACAAGGGCTGCTGTTAGTGCATGTTTAGCTTAGACATGCTTACATAGGGAGACGCAATAGAAAAGGCCATGTGTGTTTCTTGCCAGTAAGTGATCGTGGAATATAAGTAAAACAAACTGTGTCTTGGCTGGTTGGGTTTCTACATGAATGAAGACGTGCTTGCCAGCTCCAACAGCAACTGGAGAGCAGCTGTGCTGGCACGGCCCTGACTGCGAGACGGAGAGCGGAATACAGGAACAATAACCGTGTGTCAGTCTTTGAAGTGAAACAGCTCCCTGAAACATTTTGTTTCTCATTGATTTTTCTGGCAGGAAAAAAAATCAAATGCATCGGTCTCAGACCGTGCATAATGGAATGCTTTGTTAATCCAAGGTGTGTGCATTGTTATCAATGTTCCCTTTGTGACTGACCTACAAAATGAAAACTGCTGGGTATTAAGTCAGCAATTTGCGAAACGGCAGACACATTTCCAATACTCTCGGCTCCAAACAAATATCTCGTTATTTCATTTGACTCTGCGAGAGAACCGGAATGAACCAGAATCTGTTACATCGATATGGTCCAGGCAACCAGGAAGTGAGGGTCAAAAGGTATTTTTCCAACATTTAGTGAACCAGATGTGTCAGTTCAGCAATTATGGGTTTAATTCATATTGAGCCACTAAAAGCGACATTGATGAAGGCATTAGGGAGGTTAGGAGTGCAAGGTTTGGTTCAAGGACACATTGAGGCTGCCGCTTGGGTTATGACGTGTGCGTGTGTGTGTGTGTGTGTGTGTGTGTGTGTGCGTGCGTGCGTGTGTGTTTGTGTGTGTGTGTGTGTGTGTGTGTGTTTTTGCAATTCTACCCTTCTTGAGACATCAACAGGGAAAAGTACCTTCCATATGAGGACCGGTGGATCAAAATCATGGTCCCAAAAGGGAAAACCATTGCATCTAATAGAGAATGTCTCATCTGGAGGATTTTTTCAAATTGACTGTGTGTCGGTTTTTTGGGTGCTTCCCTCTGGTCAACATATGAAATAACAAGTGTGTGTAAGAAATTTAAATGTGCCCCCTTTGGCCAAAATTGAAAAATAAATTTGAATAAATATGTATATAGGGACAAACTGTAATAACTTGAAGTAAATAATGAAGATTAAAATCCAATTACAAACAAAGAATAATAATTAACTAAAAGCTTACCTTTTTTTATATGTGCATAGTATGTATGTACTATTAATGTTGTAAATAAAAATCTGTATATATCTAGAAAGGGAGGTCCTAAAGAGGTAGGCATTTTTCGGAGGTCTTAAGAAGGTAACAAATACGAGAATGTGTGTGTGTGCTTTCTTGCATTTCTACCCTTCTTGAGACATCAACAGGGAAAAGTACCTTCCATATGAGGACCGGTGGACCAAAATCATGGTTCCCATAGGGAAAACCATTGCACCTAATAGAGAATGTCTCATTTGGAGGAATTTTTCAAATTGACTGTGTGTCTGTTTTTAAAGTGTTTCCCTCTGATCAACATATGAAATAACAAGTGTGTGTAAAAATTTTAAGTGCTCCGCATCTGGTCATCATATGTAGTAACAGGTGTGTGCAAAAAATTTAAGTGTGCCCCCTTTGGGCAAAATTAATAAATAAAAAAAAAATAATAATAAAATAAAATTATATATATATATATATATATATATATATATATATATATATATATATATATATATATATATATATATATATATAGGGACATGCAGTAATACCTTGAAATAAATAATGAAGATTAAAAACCAAATACAAACAAAAAATAAAAAAATAACAAAAAGCTTACCTTTTCTATATTTGCATAGTATGTATATATTATTAATGTTGTAGATAAAAAAATCTATATATATCTAGAAATGGAGGTCCTAAAGATGTAGTCATTTTTTGGAGGTCTCAAGAAAGTAACAAATACAAGTGTGTGTGTGCGTGTGTGTGTGTGTGTGTGTGTGTGTGTGTGTGTGCGTGCGTGCGTGTGTGTGTGTGAGCGTGTGGGAGTCCACATGTAAAAAAACATTTGGAAAATAAATCACTCCAAACAAGAGAAAGAGAAACAGTCAACATACAAAAAAAAAATCGTAATCGTGAGAAAAGATGAGCGCTAATTAGTACAAAAGTAGCATGGAAGCCATAACAATAGACATAGAACACCAGGAGTACACAGGTGAAGAAAACAATAAAATGGAACTGCGGTGTATAAGTACACTGATTGCAATCAGCTACGGATCTGAACGGAAACAAAAACAGAAAGACTAGAACTGAAAAAAACAAGATTTATAACAAGACAGGAAAACTTAAGGTAACATTCCTAAGGGAAAGACTACTTACTGCCTTGGATGATTTTGGGGCACTTTCACAAGGAGGCTCGTAATCTCAGGGGCTCTTTTTCACCAGAATTGTCCCCAAATGGATTGGGGCCTATCCACTGTATCCAAGAATGTTTAAGGTCCCAGGCTTACCCCAAAAGTGACTTAACCCCTGAGGGTCCAAGGGCTTCATCATCTTGGACCAACCCCATAAGGTTGTGGGGTTTCACTAAAAAAGAATTAGCCTTAAAGGCACCCAAAATCTTGAAAATGTACCCACAGCTCCAAAAGGCTTTGGGTCAGCTTTTTTTTTAGCAACGGCCGTCTTCACAAGCCATCAAAACACTGTTGTAGTGATGCGGGCATTACAGGTGGCTGATAAGGTTTGATGTGCTGAGGCCTGATTATATTTCTCTTTTCTTGCAGAATATTTGCAAAAAAATTTGTACAAATAAAACGCTAAACTTTTTCTTCCAAAACAGCAAAGAAGTCCCACGGTTGTTTTCAATGAGCTCAGGGGAAGTTTGTAACGTACAAAGGAGGTTGGAACGCTGGAAACGGAGCACCTGATTTTTTCCCTCTAACCTACCTACAGCACTGTCATGTGGGGGTCGCATCTTTATGCGGGATTGTTCTCCCGGAATGCAGTACAGACGGCTCCGGACCAAGGCCTGAGGTAAGAAATGATTTATTTTTCATAAAACACACACGACACACAAAAACGGATGCTTGCTGGTCGCACGTGGAAGCTAAGGCTAAACAGCGCAGAAAACAAACAAGACTAACTAGTCAAAACACTTGGTAAAAACTAAATACTAGGCAGAAAACTCACGTTGACAGGTTGCAAGCAGCAAACACAATGAAGGCAGAAAGAGTGATAACGAAGGTAGGCTTAAATAAAGTCTCTGATGAGTGGCAGGTGAAAATCAAGTAACCATGGTGACAAAACAAACTCACAGGTGCACAAGCAATAACAAAAGGAGTCCAAAACTAACCGAAAACACAAACACCTGATCAGGACCACGGATCATGACACAGCACGTGTACCAGCAAAATTGCTTGTTTTTTTTATCAGTTATCCGAGCTATTTTGTTTTTATAATGTTATTAGATTTATCAGTGTAACAGAGTATTTCGTATCAACCCGATAATTACTGTCTGTTTTTTTTTTTTTAACCCACCTTACTATTATTATTTTAACGTTATTTTGGTCCATGTAGCGCCACAGGATCACTTGATTAAAGGACTGTATTTTCCTCTGGATTACAATTCCTACTCAGGTCTATTTTCATACCAAAGCATTAATGGGATCATATTGTGATTTGTTTCAAAATGTAAAACACTTCCTTGTGGTCTACATAACATGTAATGGTGGAACTTTGGTGAAAGTGTTGCATAGATCATGATTTACAAACCTTTTTAAAGTCACTTTCTGACAGTCGCCTCAGGATGCGCCGTTTTGTGGGCGATCTTATTTACGTGGCTCCCCTTTGACTGTGTCTTCTCACCGTCATCTTTGTTGTAGGACGGGAGTCGAATAATCTTCAAAAGATGGAGTTAACGGTTTTAATGACATTCAGACTTTACTTAAATCAATAACGGAGCAGCATTTCCTCATCCGTGGCTCACTAGTGCAACTACAACGGCAGAAATGTGTCACGTGTAGTGATGGGATTGGCAGTTCTTTTGACTGTACTGAATCACTAGAATCAGTTCCTTAAATTGATTCGTTCAAAAGATTTGTTCACCAAATCACTTCTTCAGCAGCAGTTCTGTGTGCACGTCGGCGAATCACGAGGCAGTCAGTAACAGCTTCCCCAGCGGCAGATCTCGGTTTGTGTGAATCTGACAAGATAATAACAATTTATTAAAAAATTAGCTACAAATATTATTTTCTTTTTTTTTCCTTCTTCTTTTTTTTGTGTCCTCTCCATGAAGTGTCCATGACATTTTAAAATGGATCTGAAAACAAAATAAAAAAAAAAAGTTATTTAAAGTGGTAAAAATTACATACAAATTTACCAATGGTATCATTTTTACATTTTAACATTTGACTCGACGACAAAATCGAAATATGTTCTTAAATGTGTTTGAAATGCAATTATTTTCTACATTATTACATTACATTTATTTTAACAATTCATAGTGGTTTTGACAAGATAGAAAAAACGATTCTAAAATGTGTTACAAGTTTTCTTTTTTCACATTAAATTTTATTATTTTAACATATAATGTTTCTAACAAAACATACATGTATTAAAAATCACTCTTCCTTTTATATCACATCCAATGTGTTTTTTTTTTTTTTTTAACAATTATGATCACTCTAAAAGCGGTGTACAATAAAAACGATATGAAAAATAGAATAAAAAAATGTGTGCAGGTCGGCGAATCATGAGTCAGTCCGTAACAGCTTCCCCAGCTGCAGATCTCGCTGTGTGTCAGTTCGAGAAAGACACAAGCCCTCAGCACCCAATGAACGACGCACGCTGTGACTGAACGAGATCCTCAATGTGACATCATCCTCCGCGACACAGTCAGTTCCCTGCGTCAGTACGTTCGCGAACGTGATTCACGTGATTCACGTCGCGACACAGTCAGTTCCCTGTGTCACTACGTTCGCAAACGGGATTCACGTGATTCACGTCGCGACACATTCAGTTCCCTGCATCACTACGTTCGCAAACGTGATTCACGTGATTCACGTCGCGACACAGTCAGTTCCCTGCGTCAGTACGTTCGCGAACGTGATTCACGTGATTCACGTCGCGACGTGAATCACGTGATTCACGTCGCGACACAGTCAGTTCCCTGCGTCACTACGTTCGCGAACGTGATTCACGTGATTCACGTTGCGACACAGTTAGTTCCCTGTGTCACTACGTTCGCGAACGTGATTCACGTCACGACACAGTCAGTTCTTTGTCAGTACGTTCGCGAACGTGATTCACGTGATTCGCGCCAGTTCCACTCATACCGGCATGGTCGCGGCGGAGCTCAACTGAACTGAGAAAGGAACGAATCAGTTCATGAAGTGATTCGGTTCAGTACGTTCACTCAAAAGATTCGTTCGTTCGAACAAATCGTTCGCGAACGACACAACACTAGTCACGTGAAAAGACGTACGACCGGAACTTTCTACAAACTAAGGTTTATTTGGTGAATTATGTAAACTCACTACACCGGTAATTTTTAGCGTTTCCATAGCTAGTCGACTGACAGATGTAAGTTAGAACTTTACGCTAGTCAGAGCAGCAGGCGGCACATCTGCCGGCATGGGCGGAGTCAGAAGAGCAGGCGACAGGTCCCTCGGGGTAGATGGCGGCGTCTGTAGTCACACCGGGGTGGATGGCGGCGACTGCGGCAGATCCACTGGAGTTAGAAGTAGATGTGCCTCCCCAGCTACACAGCTACTCATAGCCCCCAAACCTTCAAGGGACGGATGCAAGACATCCCAAAAGAGGGTCACAGACGACAGGGATGGGTGGAAGGGAGCTCGAAAGGAGGTAAAACATCTCCATTCGCCCATTAGTGCCAGCATCCCGTCAAGCATCTCCGCCGTAGAAATCTCCGCGGGGTTCGTATTTGCCTGAAGTATTCTGTCAGAAAGTGGTGGTGACAAATCCCCAGAAGCAGAGATGGCAGGTAAAACACAAACCAGGAGGCAGGAAACAGCAATCAGGAACAGGAATCAGGAACCAGGGAATAGATCACAGCATACAAGAAACAGGGAGAACTAGAGACAGCAAGCAGTCCCCAGAATACAGCAAATAATACTCCAGCACTGACTGGAGGGCAAGGCAGGTATAAATAGCCGCCGACTGATTGACACCAGGTGTGGCCAGGTGCTTATTAGCCGCAGCTGAGGGGAAACAGCGCTACGGGAGGCAAGCAGGAAACTGATCAAAAATAAGAGCGCCGACAGGAAATAAAACATAAACGGAGGGAAAACTAAAAGATAACCAGACTGTCAATGACAAGCCTGACAACTGTAGCCGTAACGCGCCGACAATCCATCAAGCGGTGCGGCTTCATAACTTTTTGATCGCTGTGTGTAATTTTCTATGTTCTCAATGAAACGTTAAAATGTTGGCGTTGTTTACTGGCGTCATATTGCAGTCTACACGTATCTCTTATGTGTGTCTGCCGTCTACTGGTTACACTTATCATTACACCATGTACCAAATAAAATAGCTTCGAGGTTGGTGAGCACAACCAAAATTATTCCGTACATTAGGCGCACCAGGTTACAAGGAGCACAATCGATTTTTGATAAAGTGAAAGGATTTTAAGTGCGCCTTATAGTCCGAAAAATACGGTACATTGTTTTTATTTCCTATATTCGAACACAGTGTTACTGTTCAAACTGCGTGTAATGTTACAGTGGCTAAAAATATTAAATATACTGCTCGCTACTGTTACCATATCTGAGTTATTGTGTAGAAATATAGGAAAACAACTACAAATGTGCGCTTCATTTACTAACTTTGCTACAAAAAAGATCAATTAGTATAATACATATTGTTGGATATAGAGAGCATACAAACCTTTTATTTATTAAATCACAATTATTGAAATGCAAAAATTTGGTGCATTTGCAAACAGCTAAAATTATGTACAAAGCAAACTATAGTCAAGTCAAGTAAATGTTATTAATATAGCACATTTACAACAACTTTTAAATTGAACCAAATTGCTTTGCAGCTTAAAAAAAAGCATAGAGCAAAAAAAAAAAAACTAACAAAAAAAAACTTGCTACCCAAGAATGCACAACTATTCTTCTCAACAAAAAAGGAGAAATACAACTGTAGAGGAAAATCTAATTTAAAACATTTGTATGCTCCTACAACACTTAAAATTTGTAGTATATTAGTATGGGGAATTAAATTTTCGAATGGATTAACCAAAGAAACCAAACAAAGCACCAATATGATTCAGTTTAAGAGACTGTTCAAACTACAAGTGTTCACAAAGTACACAGAACAAGAATTATGATGAACATCAGGAACCTTTTTTTATTTATTTATTGAGACAAAGATTATTTACAGTATGTATTCAATATTTATTTGCTTACTATGGTATATTTTTTATTTGTTCACTGTTCTGTTACAGAGAACAAGAAAATAGGATTACATTGCTATGGTAAGAAAAGGGGTAGGATTAAACAAGCTCTGCTTCTTCCCACTCCTTTTCGGACGTGCTGTGATGAAACAACTGGAATTGTGTGACGCACTACATTGTATTCGTATGCATGGTTGAAATAAACGGAAACTGAACTGAACTGAACTTGTTAAATAAATTGTATGTCTTGTTTTTAATGAATATTTACTAATCTGCTATTGTATTTTAGTGCCAGTCATTATGGTGGTACTTGGACCCCCAATATTTTCTGAGGTGATACTTGGTGAAAAAAGTATTAGGACCACCGGTTCAGAGTGATAACATCTTTATCCTGCTGAAAATAAATGCGTCGGTTGGGATTTTTGTTGAGGCTCATTGTGCTTTGCTTTTCATTACATTTTGAAGGAGAGTCGACGAAGTTGCGGGTTCCAATTAGTTGCCTCTCGCCACGCTCTTTCTGCAGAAACCGGGATCTGAACTTTGATACTGTGAAACGAAAGCCACATTTCTTTGGAATAATCTTTAACGGAGGCATTTGTTATTGTGTTTGTCTGCTTGTGTGTCTAGTCAGACAGAGATAGATAATTACAGAGCACCTACTCAGAAACCTGATGGAGACAGGAGATAAAGCCACAAATACTTTGACGGAGCGGCAGATAGCAATTAAGCTGAATCAGGAAAAAGGAGGTGCAGGCTGTGCAAAAGGCTAAAAAGGAGCCGCCTGGAAGAGATGTGGCGTTCAGAAGGATAGAGGAAAAGGGGTCAAATGGCAGATATGAGAGTGGTGATGAGAATTGAAAGTGGTTGGAGGAGGAGAATCTAGTGATGAGAAATGGAAGGGTTGATTCGGAAGAAGATGATGATTGGAGAGAAAGAGTGCACAGAGAGGATGTGAAAAAGCCTTTTAGTTCCCATGAACTCCGAGTCCCATGAGATCCCAACATGGGGGTGAACTGTACAGTGCTCCACTTCCTCAAAACCTCGAAATAGACACAGATGGAAATCCCACGAGGATGTCAAATGAAATGTTTGAGCAGATGCTAAGCGGTCACCAGTCTTCCCCCTTCTCGAGGATCACAAGAAGCCTCATTTAGACCGCTTGGTTTCACGCTGGGAAGCCCAGACTCTCCCTTTTTATCCGACGATTAATGAAGCTAATTTGTTCCACTGAGGGAAGTGTTCCTGCACCACAAACACGACGCTGCAGGAGCAGTTCGATTAATGTAACGAACCGCAGAGCAAAAAACGACCGGAATACCAGAGAGGCTGCAGAACTCACGGGGAGACTTAATGTTTGCACAATTTGGGTTGAGCTAATTAGTGCATTTTCATCCATATTTTTAATCTTTATCGTCAACATGACACGGAATCTGCTTTTTTAAATCATGTAGTCGCTGGGGTTTGTCACTTAGTAAGAATATATATTTTTTAATTGTATTCTGTTTTCCGGTTTTTAAAGTAAAGCAAAATGTATCAGGTTTTGTTTGGCTTTTTCTAAATATATTAATGAAGACAGATGTGGGAAAAATGCATACTGTGCACAGGCAGTAAACACTCAATGTGGTTGTATAGGGCCACAGCCATTGGGTGGGTCCCAGGATCATGGCCTGGGCTTGAGTAAAGATTCTGTCAGTAATGAAAAACAACCTCATAAAAAGTAAGATAAAATCAATGTTGATGCCAAATTTTTTTAATAAGGCATTTTGAATCCAATTAGGATTATGCAACAATACCTAACCTCCCTTGAAAAAATACAAAATGGTTCATTCCTCCTGGTATGGTAGACAAACCCAGCTTTTGCATCACATTGCACATAATTGTGGTGTGTTCAAGGAGCCCTGATTTCAGTTTGAAACATAACTACGATATGTATTATGAACAGCGCATGTGAAAGGCACTTAGCTTCCTCTCCTGCAAGGAGTACAGATACCAGGATTCGCTGGTGTACGAGAGAGTGCTTAGCTTGCAGGCACGATACACATCTATCTTGGTGTTTATCGTCAGCATGCTGTTGTTCCACACGCTTTGCGACAAACTACCCAAGGTTGTGGACGCATTGCCGATCCTCTTGTTGAGCTCTGTTTCCAGTGAGAGGTTGTCGGTGATGGTGGAGCCAAGGTATGTGAACTGGCTGACGACCTATAGTTCATAGTCGTTGATGGTGATACAGGGTGGTTCAGCATTGTGGGCCATCACATTTGTTTTCTTCATACTGGTAGTCAATCTGAAGTCCGTCGCATACTCGGGATTACATGGAACGATTGTGTGACAAACAACAAGGTGTTGTTTGCTACAGACCACATCCCACGTCCCGGGATTGTAAATAATCAAATGTATATACTTGTTCTTATGCTTTCTGGGCTCACTATGTTCACTGCTCGCTGTACATATCCTACGAAGTCAGACCTACACTGTTACAATGTCCATTTTTCAGATGATACAATTGTTGATGACTGAAGTGCTGATATCATCCCCCCCCCCCCCCCCCCCGTTCCACATCCCCGCCCATCCCCTCCACATCCCACCCCCCCTGGATTTTAAATAATCAATGTACATACTCTGATGATGTACTTGTGTAATGACTGTATTATGCTGATAGTATCTATTTGTACCACAAATTGATTTACGTGGATCCCGACTAAAACATGTTGAAAAACGGATTTGTGTGTTACCATTTAGTGGTCAATTGTACGGAATATGTACTGTACTGTGCAATCTAGTAATAAAAGTTTTAATCAATCAATCAATCTGATGCAAGCCAAGATTCAGGGAGGTAACAGGAATGAGGTGAAAAGAGTTCAGGTGCTGCTGAAGACCAAACTCAAGGAAGCGGAAAGACAACAATTTGAAGGCGGTTTGGAGAGGTATGCGGACCATCACGGGCCTCAAACTGTCGGGGGGTAGGAGGGTGGACGGAGACAAGGAGAGGGCCAATGACCTAAACCAGTTCTTTAACAGGTTTGACAGAGTGGCTCCGACAAGCTCCTTCCCCTTCCGCCAAAACATGCCAGCCGACCCCCTGACAACTTCAGCAAACCAACACACCCCCCTCGACTCCCCTAACAGCCCCCCAACTCCAATGACTACCCCCACTTAACACCTCACCTCAGAATTATGTCCCCCACCTCCCCCAACCACCTAAGACCCCCCTAATTTCCACTATCAGTCAGAGTCCTGCCACCTTTAGAAGTTTTCTGATGACTCTGCGATAGTAGGGTGTATTGAGGATGGTGATGATGTGGAATACAGGGCACTGGTGTAGGACTTTGTCACATGTTGTGGAAAGAACCACCTGCTCAATGTGATGAAGACCAAGGAGCTGGTTGTGGACCTGGGAAGGAGGAGTACTTTGGCGACCCCGGTTTCCATCAGGGGGGTCGATGTGGACATGGTTGAGGATTATAAATACATCGGTGTACACATCAACAACAAGTTGAATGGGTCAAAACACGCTGAGGCACTCTACAAGAACGGAAAGAGCCGCCTCTACTTCCTAAGGAGGCTAGGATCCTTCAACGTCTGTAAAAAGATGTTGAAGATGTTCTACGAGTCGGTGGTGGCGGGCGCCTTCTTGTAAGGCGTGGCCTGCTGGGACTGCGGGCTGAGAACGAGGGATGCAAACAGACTGGACAAGCTGGTAAAGAAGGCCAGTAACGTGGTGGAAGTGGAGCTGGACTCTCTGGCGGTGATGTCAGAGAGAAGAAGTCTAGCAAAACTCCTAGCCATTATGGACAACACCTCCCACCCACTACACTCGGTCCTTGCGGAGATAATGAGCACGTTCAGTGGAAGGCTCAGACTCCCAAAATGCAACATGGAACGACACGGGAGGTCCTTCTTACCGACAGCCATCAGACTGTATAATGCATATGTTCCTTCTTGACTGCACTTAAATGTAGAATATATTTATATTATTCATATATTATATATATAATATGTTATATATTATTTATCATTATTATTGTCTATTGTGAGCGAACTGTGGTGCTGAATTTCCCCCAGGGATCAAAAAAGTACTTTCTATTCTTTTCTATTCCCAGCATGGTCCCTTTCTTCCGTCAGCGTCGCCTTCGATGGCTGTGCCATGTGCGTCGAATGGACGATGGCCTGATCCCCAAAGGCATCCTCTACGCGGAGCTTGCCTCAGGCAAGAGGACAACGGGACAGCCACATCCCCGCTTCAAGGATGTCTGCAAGCATGACCTGAAAGCACTCGACAAGGAACTGAACACCTGGGAAGAGCTTGCTCAGGACAGATACAGCTGGAGAGACACCATGAAGACTGGACTGAAAGCTGGTGAAGCAAAACTTTGCCAGCTTGGAGAGGAGAAGCGAACTCAGAGAAAGAGCAAGCAACTACATCCTGTACAGCCACAGCAAACGCTGCATGACCAACTAAAACTTAATCAAGGGGCGCCAATCCATTGTCTTCCGAGACTTACGGATGCCAACAATAACAGCATTATAAACAGAGGTCTTAAACACCCCATTTGATGCTGAAATAATCATATAACAATAGTAATGTACTATTAGAATTATTATTATTCACTGATTATAATCCTACATATCTCTAACTTTACAGATCTACTGATGAATGGTGTCCGAGTGTTTACATGCAGGACATTTTTTGGTTTACAATCACAACATCTGGAAATGTTAATTACATCTTTAAAAAGTCAAAAACCTAAATTAGGTTTTTACATTGAAAAAAAAAAAAAAGTTTAAACTGAAATAAGTCTATATTACATTTTTTAATGCATGTAAAAATACTGAGTATGTGTATGTAGAGCAGGGACGTTACGTTTAGGGTGGGTTGGAGGCTCTTCAGGAGTTGATTAATATTAAAAAAATATCAAACATCAACGGCTAAAAATGGGGCCACAAACAAAACATTGTAAATGGCCACACAAGTCGAAATCCTTTTGGTGTTTTTCCTGGTGTCAAACTGATGTTGATGTTATCCTTTTTGAATTTTTGGGAATTTGTTCGAACATTTGCAAGGTTTACCAAACATGTGCTTATTTGTAGCCTGCCATCGCAAAAAAAAAGGCCACACCTTAAAAAATATGGGGGTTTTGCTGCAAAATCAACTGAAGTAATGTAATCTATGAATGAAAATATATAGCCTATTATTTGCACATTATCGACTAGTGTTGAACTGAAAATGTGGCTGCCGTGAAAAGACTTCGATCACCAAAACAATACTGCCAAAACAGGATATAGCAGCGACAGAGGAAAGACGCACACAATTGTCCGAAGCTGAGGCAACATGTCTGCTATAATATATCCCAAATATACCCGCTTACAGTGATGGGCAGTAACAAACTACATGTAGCTATGCCACGTAGCTTAACTACATTTTCCAGTAGCTTGGCGGGAGCAAGCTACTTTTTTAACAAGTTGCTTTGTCTATAGCTTAGCTACTTTTAGATCCATGTAGCTTGGTAGCTTACAACAAAGCTACTAGCTACAAAGAGAAAAAATGGACTACGAATTAAAGGGGAACATTATCACAATTTCAGAAGGGTTAAAACCAATAAAAATCAGTTCCCAGTGGCTTATTTTATTTTTTTAAGTTTTTTTCAAAATTTTACCCATCATGGAATATCTCGAAAAAAGGCTTTAAAGTGCCTGATTTTCGCTATCTTTAAATCCATCGTCCATTTTCAGTGACGTCATTTAGTGAAGCCAACATGGCGGATAGCACAGTAAGATATAGCGACATTATCTCGGATTCAGACTCAGATTTCAGCGGCTTAAGCGAGTCAACAGATTACGCATGTATTGAAACGGATGGTTAGAGTATGGAGGCAGATAGCGAAAACGAAATTGAAGAAGAAACTGAAGCTATTGAGCGAATAGCTACTGACACTATTCGGCGGTCGCCTTCGATTGAGTGTCGCAGGATATCCATACATCTCTGTGCCATGTCTGCCTTAGCATCGCCGGTAAAATGCGCAGACCAAACGATCGGAACGTTCGCATCTTGTGACACTGGAGCAACTTAAATCCGTCGATTGGTAAGTGTTTCTTTGGCATTAAATGTGGGTGGAGAAAAAGGCTGGATGCAAATATAGCTACAAATGTACATACAGCTAGCCTAAATAGCAGGTTAGCATCGATTAGCTGGCAGTCATGCCGTGACCAAATATTTCTGATTAACACATAAGTCAATAACATCAACAAAACTCACCTTTGTATTTCTTTGACTTTATCGTTGGAAATGCATCTGCAGAATATCCATACATCTCAGTGCCATGTCTGCCTTAGCATCGCCGGTAATATGTGTAGACCAAACGATCGGGACTTTCGCATCTTGTGACACTGGAGCAACTTAAATCTGTCGATTGGTAAGTGTTTGTTTGGCATTAAATGTGGGTGGAGGGAAAGGCTGGATGCAAATATAGCTACAAATGTACATACAGCTAACCTAAATAGCACGTTAGCATCGATTAGCATGCCGTGCTAATCGATGCACACTCCACGTAAGTCAACTTGAATCCGTCCCTGATCGTGTTATTACACCCTCCGACAACACACCGACGAGGCATGATGTCTCCAAGGTACAGAAAGCAGTCGAAAAAACAGAAAATCACAGAGCTGATTAGACTCGATGTTTGTAATGTGTTTGTGAAAATGACGGATTGACTACCTAGGTGACGTGACGTTGTGATGTCATCGCTTTGACAGCGAATAATAGAAAGGCGTTTATTTCGCCAAAATTCACCCATTTAGAGTTCAGAAATCGGTTAAAAAAATATATGGTCTTTTTTCTGCAACATCAAGGTATATATTGACGCTTACATAGGTCTGGTGATAATGTTCCCCTTTAGGGCCCCAAAAATATATATAGTGAAAATAGAATGACCTTGATGAATGAAAACATACATACATATGGAGAAAACCTATGATGATTGGTTGGTGTTCGTATGATGACAATTGGTTAAAGTTAGGGCGAAACATTAAGGACTGGCCAATCAGAGGCAAGATAAGGCGAGTCATCGAAACTAGTATGCAAAAATTATAGCAATCACGAACTCATGTCACATGATGACGAGGGAGTCTGAGACAGAGGGACGCTTCAAGCTGACAATTTAAAAAAATTAAAACATTATACTTGAAAATGGAAGAGGGATTCTCTCCCGCAGATTACCTTTAGTAATGAAGATGATTTCTAGGAATCCCACAACAATGTGTATCCTTGGCAATATTTAGACAAATGTATAGAAAACATTGGCCAAAACTTGACAGTATTATGCTGATAGTATATATTTATACCATGAATTGGTTAACGTGGACCCAGACTTAAACAAGTTGAAAAACTTATTCGGGTGTTACCATTTAGTGGTCAATTGTACGGAATATGTACTGTACTGTGCAATCTACTAATGAAAGTCTCAATCAAAAAAAAAATCCTTACTTATTTACCCCGTAAACCAACATTTCCAAACAACACACAAGTCATTGTTTTTTTTGTTTTTGTCAAATTATATATAGATGCTATTTTTATTTTTTTTATTTTTTTTACTGTAGACAGAGAAAATGAATACCATTTTGGGGGTGGGCCAAAGAAAAGGCAAACTAAATAAATATATACAGTGGAGCATGGGGGTCCCAAATGGTAGTTCTAGAGTGTCCCCAGCTAAATGACAGATAGTTAATAGTAACAAACCTGTATTGGGTACACTCTCAGTTACATTAACATTAATAATATGCGGGCCCTTAGATATAAATTCGGTTAAATAAAGCTTTGATGTGGCAAGCTACTTTTGCCGTGTAGCCTGCTACAAATCTAAGGGGATAGCTTCCCCTTTAACTTAGCTACATTTAATAAAGAGTAACTTGCACCTCGAGTCTTGAAATCTTGAAAAAATTCTCAACTAAGTACAATGTAAAAAAAATAAAAGCCATCTTATTGTCAACTTTTCAACATGTGCTGGACATACAGGAACATGGAAAAACAATGTTTCTCTCTGAGGCACAGTGTGAGCTAACTAGGACAAAAATAAAAATTCACATGTACACAATTTATAGGAAAACCAATCCTGGGCTCGGGATCTTTCTTTGTGGAGGTTGCATGTTCTCCCTGTGAATGTGTGGGTTCCCTCCGGGTACTCCAGCTTCCTCCCACCTCCAAAGACATGCACCAGGGGATAGGTTGATTGGCAACACTAAATGGTCCCTAGTGTGTGAATGTGAGTGTGAATGTTGTCTGTCTATCTGTGTTGGCCCTGTGATGAGGTGGCGACTTGTCCAGGGTGTACCCCGCCTCCAGCCCGAATGCAGCTGAGATTCGCTCCAGCACCCCCGCGACCCCGAACGCGATAAGTGGTAGAAAATGGATGGATAGAGCTCCTAAAGAGTGCATTTTGCAAAAATATAAGCATTTTGGAGAAAAAAAGGCAACAAATGTGCAAGGGTGTGGAAAATGTGCATCTAAATTGTCAGGGGCAACAATAACAAATGTTCCCATTATTAGGAATGCTGCATATGTTTAAATGAATTCTTGAGAAAACGTTAGAACTACTCGATAAATAGCCTATCAACATATGCAATTAATCTTCATTATAGTAGTGGCATGAATTTAATTTAATTTAACTCCCTCTTAAATCTTCAAAATAAATTAACATCCGGGTCATGTAAATCAATGCAGTCCATATGATTATAATAGATTGTGGTAAAAGGTTTAAAATAATACATTTTGGGAAAATGCTCTTAAACGCCTTCCTGTTGTCTTGAGGTGCTGCTGCGAGGAAATATCAGCTTGTCTTGGAGCAAAAAGGCAATGCCCCCTCTAGCTATAACATACACACACATATATATATATATATATATATATATATATATATATATATATATATATATATATATATGTGTTAAGTTAAAAAAGTTAAAGTACTACACACACACACTAGGTGTGTTGGAAATACCCTCTGCATTTGACCCATCCCCTTGCTCCACCCCCTGGGAGGTGAGGGGAGCAGTGAGCAGCAGCGCTGAAGAATCATTTTGGTGATTTAACCCCCAATTCCAACCCTTGATGCTGAGTGCCAAGCAGGGAGGTAATGGGTCCCAATTTTTATAGTTTTTGGTATGACTCGGCTAGGGTTTGAACTCACGACCTACCAATCTCAGGGCGGACACTCTAACTACAAGGCCACTGAACAGACTTTGTATGTATGTATGTATGTATGTATGTATTAGAGATGCGCGGTTTGCGGTCTCATCCGCGGAGTCCGCGGATAAACCGCGGGTCGGGCGGGTGACATGACGGAAAAATAGATTTGAAATAGATTCGGGCGGGTGGCGGTTGAACAATTCGGAAATATTTACACATAGTTAAATGTTATGTTGAAGAGGTTCATTTAGCCTACAGACGTGTATTTATAAATGGCTGATTTATATAGGCTAGTAGGTAAAGTGTTGTACCTGACAACACTCGATGGTACAATCCATATAACACGTCTCAGACAACATCACGCTAACATCACGTGACACCTCTGATGAAGGCTGCAGAAGCAAGGTAGCCAAAACTTGTCAGGTACAACACTCTACCTTACTAGCTTATAGAAATCAACCATTTATAAATAGTTAAATGTTGTTACCCACATACGAAAAACGAGCAGCACTCTTTGAAACAGTATGTGGGCATACTTTTATTTTGAAGTGTCTCGTTTGGTCTGTCGACGGATGTAAAGAAGCTACTTCCGGGTATGAGTACACTTTTTTTGATGCAATGAGAAGGGCGAAAGACTAAAAAGTGTCACAAGGACTTTAAGCGTTTGGGCTCTAAGAGCCAGAAGATCATAATTTCCTCCCAAAAGAAGCATGCAGGCCAAAGAGGTATTTGTTTGTCATTTGTTGGTATTTTATTTGGTAAAATGTTTGATCCACATGCTGTGCATGTTACTATTTTTACGTTTGTAACGTGCTTTATATATTACAGTTTTCACGTTGAATTTAAAGGGAAAGGAAGCCTTCAAATAAATCAGTTCAAGACAGCCATTGTGTCTGTGCTATTTGGAGGGAGTTACACTTTCTAACCTCACTAATGCCTTGCATCGTCTATATTAGATGTATAAGAACAAGTGGGTGGCGGGCGGTTGGGGTTTTCATAAAATGTTGGTTTGGGTGGATGGCGGGTGGATGACCAATTTAGTGATGCGGTTACGGATGATATAATTGCCTATCCGCGCATCTCTGGTATGTATGTAAAGAAACAAACACACAGTGTGTAATACATCATGTATACTCCTCCTTTATATACATTTCGGAGCCTTTACGGTATGGATATGAAACTAAATGGTTTTGTAGGCTACATTTTCAGAAAGATAAGGACCAGGGGGCTTAAATATTAGTCATATTTAGTATATTCCCGATAACCAGTGTCTTCCTTTGCATTGATCTATTTATTGTGTGGGCGTTACAGGAGCGCTGTGCTATTTTTAAGGACCTTTGGCAAAAAAGCTTTTCAAAGACCATCTCTATGACAGCACTCTAGTGTTTTTAAGAACCTGCTGCTAGAATGGGAGCCTCTCGCAAATGTTTTAAACTGAACTCGCGGCCAGCAGTAGAAACGCTGTCGAGCTCGCTGTGTACAAACAACACACAAAATGTGGGCTAATACTTTATAGATACTGTAATATGATTGGTCATGTTTTTCAGTCAGTACACATTGGTGTTTTATGGCATTGTGTTGTGCATTATAAACTGACATAGAATCTAGCTTATCCCTTTCCTTCTTGGTACGCTAGAAAGATAGTTCCTCAGTGTTCGCACTTACAATAACAATGTTTTTACAGTTTGGTTATTTTACAGGTTATGGAATTAAGTACTGTTGGCAGTTTTTGAATGCATTTTAAAGTGATTTCGAGGTAGAATTGATCGATGTCATTAGCTGCATCGCTAGCTACTAAGACCGAGCCGATTTGTAAATGTTAGAAAGCGAAACAAAACAACAACTTTTGTCTTTTTGTCTCTTATAAGGATTGTAAACAATAGGCAACATTCCCCAGAAAAGTGCAGTTCCCTTTAAGGACCTCTGGACAATCAAGGATTTTGCTTTGTTAATGCAACAAAAATCTAATCAGTTGTGAGCAGAATTTGACTAAACTTTCAGGAAAAGTAAAACAAATCAGGTCAATTATTATTAAATCAATTATTATATTTTGTGGCTGATCCTAATTTTTGTCTGGATTCATGATTTGAAAAAAAATTATTAAAAAAAAAATATGTATATATATGTATATATATATTCATTCATCGGCAGCACAGTGGAACAGGGGTTAGTGCGTTTGCCTCACAATACAAAGGTCCTGAGTAGTCCTGGGTTCAATCCCGGGCTCGGGATCTTTCTGTGTGGAGTTTGCATGTTCTCCCCGTGACTGCGTGGGTTCCCTCCGGGTACTCATGCTTCCTCCCACTTCCAAAGACATGCACCTGGGGATAGGTTGATTGGCAACACTAAATTGGCCCTAGTGTGTGAATGTGAATGTGAATGTTGTCTGCCTATCTGTGTTGGCCCTGTGATGAGGTGGCGACTTGTCCAGGGTGTACACCGCCTCCCGCCCGATTGTACCTGAGATAGGCACCAGCGCCCCCCGCAAGCCCAAAGGGAATAAGCGGTAGAAAATGAATGCAGGAAGAGCGATGTCACTTGTTGCGTGTAGCAAACTACAGTCCGAAGACGAAAGGCAAACAAAGGAGGTCTTAAATAAGGAGATAATCAAGAATCAGGTGCGTGTCAACAAACGGAAGGCAGGTGACACAAATGCGTTGATAAGACAACAGAAACAAAACAGGAAGTGCCACCGGGAACTAAAAACGTCAAATACAAAACAGGGTGATAACAAAACAGAACAAAACCAGAACATGCCATGATCCAAGTCCTGGATCATGACACATAAACTGTGAAAAGAAATGCAACAATGCAATATTCAGTGTTGACAGCTAGATTTTTTGTGGACATGTTCCATAAATATGTTAAAGATTTCTTTTTTTGTGAAGAAATGTTTAGAATTAAGTTCGGGAATCCAGATGGAACTCTATGACAATCCCCAAAGAGGGCACTTTAAGTTGAGGATTACTTCTATGTGTAGAAATCCATCCATCCATCCATCCATCCATTTGCTACCGCTTATTCCCTTTGGGGTCACAGGGGGCGCTGGTGCCTATCTCAGCTACAATCGGGCGGAAGGCGGGGTACACCCTGGAAAATTCGCCACCTCATCGCAGTATGTGGAGAAATCTTTATTTATAATTGAATCACTTGTTTATTTTTCAACAAGTTTTTAGTTATTTTTATATCTTTTTTTCCAAATAGTTCAAAAAAGACCACTACAAATTAGAAATATTTTGCACCGTTATACAATTTAATAAATCAGAAACATAGTGCTGTATTTTATTTCTTTATCTTTTTTTTTTCAACCAAAAATGCTTTGCTCTGATTAGGGGGTACTTGATTTAAAAAATGTTCACAGGGGGTACATCACTGAAAAAAGCTTGAGAAATACTGCACTAGTGACTCACGGATGAGGAGATGCTACTCCGTTGTTGATTTAGGTAAAGTCTGAATGTTATTAAAACAGTTAGCTCCATCTTTTGACACTTCTTCCACTCCTGTTCTTGCACGCTACACCGCTACAACAAAGATGGGGAGGTCAGCCACGTAAATAAGACCCCCCACAAAACATTGCATCCTGAAGCAACTGTCATTTCTGTCATATTTTGACCACGGAACCATCATAACATGTTATGTAGACCACAAGGATATGTTTTAAATTTAGAAAAAATCATAATATGACCCCTTTAATGTGCCTTATTATCCGGTGCACCTTTTGTATGAAAAAAGACCTGAATAGACCCGCTCATCGGCAGTGTGCTTTATAATCTATGGTCCAGAAAATATGGTAGTCTTTTTAACTGCTTCTTCAGCGATGTCCCTAATTCTTGATTTGTATCTGGGGTTTTTCTTGACGCAAGAATGCCTTCAATATTGCAAGAAAAATGGTCTTCTTCACACTTGTGGGATGGATGTGAATGTATTATTTTCCCCCCACTTACGCTCCATGAAAATGTCCAGTTTCCCGATATAGCACCAATGGATTTTTGGCAGAGTGAGAAAGCAGCATGTGTTTATTGCTCCCAAGGACATATTGCGAGGAAAGTAAGCTGATGGTTTGATGTGTTTGCAGCTGAGTGGGTGGATATGAGAGGGAACAAGAATGCTTGTGAGCGTGTGTGTGTGAACGTGTTATAGTAAAAAAAAAAAAGGTCATGGGACTTCCTGGCTGCTTTGTATCACATCGAAGAAAACACTGCATGACAGAAGAAGCTGAAGTATTTGTTTCCCAGGAATATTGCTGGGGAAACCGGATATTGGAACCAGCTGCAAAATGTGACACATGGCCTCAATTTTTTTTCGTTCATATTGTCCTGCTACTACCGATCATTTTCAATTACAACAGGTTGCATTTGAAATAAGCATGCGTTAGATGTGTTTGTGGAGAACATCTTGCCTAACCACCATCCAAAAAGGGACATTCCACTAAATTGATGCCATTTGCTGGTTTCTGTCTTTTTTCAACTATAAGTCGTATAATAAGAGCAATCCAAGGTAACTGTATTTAAATTTTGATGACTCATTTGTTATTGTATGCCTGTAGCAGTGCGGTCCGGCTTCAAAGTCGTACTAAAACATTTTTAAAGATTTTTGAATGCCATGTGTTCCTTACTTAAATGGAACATTTAAAGTTTTGGTGTTGTTTACTGGCGTCATATTGCAGTCTAGACGTATGTGTGAGTCAAACTTATCATTACACCATGTACCAAATAAAATTGCTTCGAGGTTGGTAAGCACAACCAGAATTATTCTGTACATCAGGCGCACTGTCGATTTTTGACAAAATGAAAGGATTTTAGGGGCTTCACGGTGGCAGAGGGGTTAGTGCGTCTGCCTCACAATACGAAGTTCCTGCAGTCCTGGGTTCAAATCCAGGCTCGGGATCTTTCTGTGTGGAGTTTGCATGTTCTCCCCGTGAATGCGTGGGTTCCCTCCGGGTACTCCGGCTTCCTCCCACTTCCAAAGACATGCACCTGGGGATAGGTTGATTGGCAACACTAAATTGGCCCTAGTGTGTGAATGTGAGTGTGAATGTTGTCTGTCTATCTGTGTTGGCCCTGCGATGAGGTGGCGACTTGTCCAGGGTGTACCCTGCCTTCCGCCCGATTGTAGCTGAGATAGGCGCCAGCGCCCCCCGCGACCCCGAAAGGGAATACGCGGTAGAAAATGGATGGATGGATGGATGGAAAGGATTTTAGGTGTGCTTTATAGTCCGAAAAATACGGTAAATCTTAATCCAGCAACGCCTTGTCGTTAACTTCTCGCATTTCTGTGAGGAGTTTTAGAAATAAATCAAGCTTGGTGTTTCAGCTGCATGTTTCATGTAAAAAGGCTGAAACAGACTGATGGAGTGCAGACCTGCGCCAGACCCTCTCTTCAGAAAAGTTTTATTGCCATTGTTTGAGAACGGGTTCACAAACTAGAACATTTGACCTGGCGCAATCGTGCAACATAAAAGATATATAACATGGAATAGAATAACATTAGCTGTAACTGAGCTATCAGATCTTGTTATTGTTCATCAGTATGATGGCCGAGGGGAAAAAAATGTTCAGGTGGCGGGAGGTGTGGGTCTGGATGGACCATAGTCTCCTGCCTAAGGGGAGAGGGGAGAATAGTTTGTGTCCAGGGTGAGAAGAGTCAGCTGTGATCCGGCCCACACGCCTCCTGGTCCGGGAGGAGAACAGGTCCTGGAGGGGTGGGAGTTTGCAGCCAATCACCTTCTCAGCAGCATGTACGATGCGCTGCAGTTTATGCTTGTCCTAGACAGTGGTGCCGGGAAACCACACGGTGATGGAGGAGGTGAGGATTGACTCGATGATTGCTGAGTAGAACTGCACCAGCATCTCAGTTGGCACTTTCAGTTTTTTCAGCTGCCGCAGGAAGTACATCCTCTGCTGGGCCTTCTTGATGAGGGAGCTGATGGTCGGCTCCCACTTGAGGTCTTGGGTGATAGTGGTGCCCAGGAAACGGATGGAGTCCACAATGGAGAAAGGGGTGGGAGAGTTAATCAGGGTGAGGGGGAATGGTGGGGCTGTGACTTTCCTGAAGTCCATGATCATCTCCACTGTTTTCTGGGCGTTCAGCTCCAGGTTGTTGAGGCTGCACCAGGACACCAGCCGGTCCACCTCTCTCCTGTAGGCAGACTCGTCGCCATCCGAAAGGAGCCCGATGAGAGTAGCGTCGTCCGCAAACTTGAGCCACTTTACCGACTGGTGACTGGAGGTGCAGCAGTTTGTGTACAGGGAGAAGAGCCAGGGGGAAAATACACAGCCCTGAGGAGTACCAGTGTTCGTGGTTCGACTGTCCGAGACAATCTTCCCCAGCCGCACGTGCTGATTTCTGTCAGTCAGGAAGTCATTGATACAACTGCAAAGGGAGTCTGTCACGCTGAGCTGGCGTAGGTTTCTGGGGAGTCCAGATGCTCCAGGATGAAATGGAGGGCAATGTTCACTGCATCGTCCACAGACCTCTTCGCTCCACTGTGACCCCGAAAGCGACAAGCGGTAGGAAATGGATGGATGGATAGTAACAATAAAATAAAGTTTAAATATAGTTCCATCTATCCATTCAGGTATCCAGGTTTACTTTGTAAAATTTTGAAACACTAGACCTGGGTGTGTGTTGCATGGTGGCACCACGTGGTTATTTGCTCCATCCCTGCGTTTCAGCCACAGCCAGCTACTGCTCCGTTCTGCTGCAGTGGCAAGTTCTTTGATTGCCTTCCCTTGGGCCTGTCCTCTGATCCCTACTTCCTTCAGGAGCCTTGTGGTGGAACTGGCTACAAAGCCTCTACAGCCCACCACCACTAGCCACACCTTCACAGTCCGGCCCCGCGCCTCTGTTTCAGCTGCTAAGTTGGCATTTCGCAGCCTCTTCCGTTCGAATGCTTCATCGATGGCGTCCTCCCATGGAACCGTTAGCTTAAACGATGAAGACACGGCGACAGGACATGGACCAGAGGACCAGGTCTGGGCGCAGGTTGGTCGCTGCGATTTCGGGTGGGAAATTTCCCCATCTCGAGCTGCGTTCAGTGGGCCTGAGTCCACTGTTTCTCTCCTTCCGGGATGAAAGTCATTTTGCGTGGGAAGGTAGCCTGAGCATTTAGAGGCATGGCATTGGTGACTACTCTCTTATTCTCAAGTTCAGCAGCCAAGCACTTCAGTGCCTGGTTGTGGTGCCAGGAAAATCTCCCTTGAATCAGACTGGTCCTGCAACCCACAAAGATGTGTTTAAGGGTTGCTGGAGCTGCACACTGGAGAAAGGCTGGGTCTACAGAGATGTAGGTTGGTTGGAGAGGGCAGGACATCATATATGGCTCTAATGATCAATCAATCAATCAATGTTTACTTATATAGCCCTAAATCACTAGTGTCTCAAAGGGCTGATGAAACTTAGTCTATTAGACACCATGCTCCATATTTCGTTCAACGTGATTTTTTTCCTCTCCACACCCTACCACTTCATCCAGCGGCCTTGCTGGGCTTGGGAGACTACCTTGGCACTCCTGGCTGCATCAGTGTGGTGGCGCACTTTTTCCAACACCATGTGCCACCCATTTGGTTGGAGTTGCCTTTTGCCACAGGGGTGCTGTTGCTTCCAAACCAAGGCCCCCTCTGCCATATTGGACATGACCCACAAGTCCCGGTGACTGAGGGCAGTCTTTATATATATATTCATGTATATATATATATATATATATATATATATATATATATATATATATATATATATATATATATATATATATATATATATACATATATATATATATATATACATATATATATATATATATATATATATATATATATATATATATATATATATATATATATATATATATATATATATATATATATATACAAGGACATCTTTCCTGAGTTTATGAACATAATAATAATTTGAGTAAAGGAAAAAAAGATTGTGTGTTGATAAAAAATCTTGATTAAATCAATACATATATATGTATATATATATATATATATATATATATATATATATATATATGCATATATACATGCATATATATACATATATATATATATATATATATATATATATATATATATATATATACATATATATGTATTGATTTAATCAAGATTTTTTATCAACACACAATCTTTTTTTCCTTTACTCAAATTATTATTATGTTCATAAACTCAGGAAATATGTCCTTGGACACTTGAGGACTTTGAATACGACCAATATATGACCCTGTAACTACTTGGAATCGGATCGATACCCAGATGTATGATATCACCCAAAACTTAACTTAAGTATCTAAACAACAGAAAAGTAAGTGATTGTTACATTTTAAGAGAAATGTAGATAATGCATGTTAAAACATAAAAAAAGATATTAACAGTAAATGAACAAATATATTAATAATCCATCCATATTTTATTGCTTCTCCCTCCTATTTTTGACAAAATAATATGATGAGAAATGACAAAGTATTTTACTGTATACCTCACCAGTCAAATTAGGTGACTTTTTTTTAACATGTTTGCTTACTCAATACTAAAAGTTAAGTTTTCTAGTATGTTCACCATATTGTTTAATGACGAAATTGTTATACTTCCTTTTCGTCCATGTTCTATCGCTTGTCCCTCCCGGGGTGGCGGGGGGTGCATTCGGGCGGACAGCGGGGTACACCCTGGACAAATCGCCATCTCAATGCAGGACTAAAAAATTGTTAATTGATTGCAATAAGAAACATATGTTTAATGTATCATAAGATTTGAAGCACTTTGGAACATTTAGAGTGGCAAAAAAAAAAAATGATCTGTGTTATTTGAGTGCAAAAAAACATATTTAGTGTCCAGTGTAAACAAACCCTAATTTGTGGAATCAGTTTGAGTTTGAGTTTATTTCAAACATGCAAGCATACAACATGATACATCACAATTTCCAGTTTCTCTTTTCAACATTTTCGAAGAGGAATAGGAAAAAGCAGATCTTATTTTAATCCTACCCCTTTTCTTTTACATAACAGTTGCTAAAACTTTTGTTCACTTCCTGTTCTCAATGTATTCACAACATACTCCATAAGTAATCACAATAAAAATGAATAAATACATAATTGGTGAAGTAAGTTTTATACCATACGATGAGATAAGTAGGATTATTATGAGAATGAAAGGGGTGAAAAATGGGTGAGTAAATTCAGAATGTTTATCATGGTTCTTCTTTTTTTGTACTTTGTAACACTTTAAATTTGAAGAGTTAATGAAGTGGATCATATTAGTACATTGTTTGTTTTGCTTAATCCATTCCATAAATTATACTGATATACTGAAGGTCTTAGGTGTTGTACGTGCGTACAAATGTTTTAAATTACATTTTTCTCTAAGATTATATTCGTCCTCTTTTGTTGAGAAGAATCGTCGTATATTCTTGGGAAGCAGGTTATAGTTTGCTTTGTGTATAATTTTAGCTGTTTGCAATTTCACTATGTCGTGGAATTTCAGTATCTTTGATTCAATAAATAAAGGGTTTGTATGTTCTCAGTAACATGCAATACATGCTATTTTTACACCTTTCAAATACATTTAAATGTATCTGTTAAATTATATTTATTTAATATATCAAGTGCAGTAAACTTTGCTTAACAAACAAATATATTCTTCAGTAAATTGTACCCTGCGTTCATACATTTCACTTCCTATGGACTGAAATGGCAGCAATTCGGTGGAGCGGCCCAAAGACAGATGAATGTATTTGACAGGGACAGAAAGGTGGCCATCCAGCTGGAATTCAAACAAGAGAGAAGGCTTGGTCGACTCAATGTGTTGGTAGTATATCACACCCTCTAAGCTCAATGAATGTTAAGCAATAACAATAAACTAAGCAATAAAACCAATACCATCCATTGATGTCACAGGCTCATACACCTCTGAATAATTCCCCCTCATTTAACCTAGAATACATCAAAATGAAATCTTTTTCTGGCTATTTCTTTTAATAAAATGCTTCAGTGCCCCTCAATGTCCTCACGGCACCGCCCCATACGGCAACCAGACTTCACGCCCTAAGGGTCCCTTGAAGACAAAAGACACTTCTATCCATTTGAAGGCTTTACTTTGGATACATGAACTCACTCTGAACATATCCTCAATGGTCACCGTAACGCCGCTTGAGACTTCCAATAACCAATTTTTCCACCCACACCGTCACTGCAGTAAAACTTTACAAAGTGACTGGTAAGACATCAAGCTGCTCATGTGGTGCAAATGCCTCACCTCCAACTTTTAAACCCTTGTTATCATCAAGTCTGCTGTTTGCAGTGCTTAAAGCGAATAAGTAGATCAGCAGTTAATCCTACGGGCTTGCACGGCTAAGTAGCTCATCGTTGGCTGGGTGCTAAAGAGGGCTTGAATGCTGATGTTGTCAGACATGGACAAAGAAGAGGGAGTTGATAAGCTATTGTTTTCCCAGGAAAGCATAGCGGGGCTTGATAGCGCGGCGCAAGAGTGATGCAACCTTTCGAAAGAGCGGCCTTCTTTGGAGTCTGGGATTTGCCATCTGAGCAAGGCAAGCACAACATGCTGGAGCAGCACACATGGAGGCAAATGCAAGGCCTACAAATGCAGCGTAGGCACGCACTGTAAAGCGTATCGTTACATCGCTCACGTCAGCCTAAGAAAGGGGCCGGCAACCCAAAACGTTAAAAGAGCCATAATGGACCAAAAATACAAAAAAAACAAATCTGTCTGGAGCCGCGAAAAATTAAATATATGTCTTATAATGAAGGCAACACATGACGCAAGTGTCTATAGTAGCTATAATAGCCTACTATCAAAATGACTATGTGTCGCAGGCTGAAGCAAATCTTCGTTGACAGAAATGTTGAAATTTGATATTCATTCTACACATTTTACCAACATTAATAGAAAACCATTAGTAAATCAGAAGCTACTCAGAAGGTGAGATAACTCCTGGAAATTACTGGCTTTTAATGGCCAAAGGAATAGATGTGTGTGTCCAAGTTAAAGGAAACAGCAGGTTGTCTTCTTCTAATAGACTTATTACAATCTTTGGCAAGCTAGGTAATGTTTGCTGTGGTCTGGAACAACATGGAAATCAAACAACTATCTGAAATGGAGCCAACATTACATATATTATTTTCGGGTCTCCCCATGTCTAGCATTAAACGATTACAGTTGGTACAAAATGCGGCTGCTAGACTTTTGACAAGAACAAGAAAGTTTGATCACATTACGCCTATACTGGCTCACCTGCACTGGCTTCCTGTGCACTTAAGATGTGACTTTAAGGTTTTACTACTTACGTATAAAACACTCCAGCCTATCTTGCTGATTGTATTGTACTATACGTCCCGGCAAGAAATCTGCGTTGAAAGGACTCCGGCTTATTAGTGATTCCCAAAGCCCAAAAAAAGTCTGCGGGCTATAGAGCGTTTTCATTTCGGGCTGCAGTACTCTGGAATGCCCTCCCGGTAACAGTTCGAGATGCCACCTCAGTAGAAGCATTTAAGTCTCACCTTAAAACTATTTTTTATACTCTAGCCTTTAAATAGACTCCCTTTTTAGACCAGTTGATCTGCCGTTTCTTTTCTTTTTCTCCTATGTCCCATTCTCCCTTGAGGAGGGGGTCCGGTCCGATCCGGTGGCCATGGATGACGTACTGGCTGTCCAGAGTCGGGACCCAGGATGGACCACTCGTCCAGAGTCGGGACCCAGGATGGGCCGCTTGGACATCCCTGCGCTGCTGATCCGCCTCCGCTGGGGATGGTTTCCTGCTGGCTCCGCTGGGAACGGGACTCTCGCTGCTGTGTTGGATCCGCTTTGGACTGGACTCTCGCGGCTGTGTTGGATCCATTATGGATTGAACTTTCACAGTATCATGTTAGACCCGCTCGACATCCATTGCTTTCGTCCTCTCCAAGGTTCTCATAGTCATCATTGTCACCGACGTCCCACTGGGTGTGAGTTTTCCTTGCACTTATGTGGGCCTACCGAGGATGTCGTAGTGCTTTGTGTTGTGGTTTGTGCAGCCCTTTGAGACACTAGTGATTTAGGGCTATATAAGTAAACACTGATTGATTGATTGATACAGATAATGTGGAATAAGACATGCAAAAATAAATTATATACAAAGAGGATAAAAGTAAAGGATATTAAATGATTTTAAATATACCTATAAGCTTGCAGTCATGCACTGACCAAATATGCCTGATTAGCTCTCTTACACAAGACAATATCATCAACAAAGCGCACAGCATAAAACGATTGGTGGACAAAATGAGACAAAGAAGGAGTGGAAGATTTTAGATTTAAACAAACTTACATGTAAACAAACTGCTGCGTCATAGTCCACACTATGGTGAGTTCAAGAAACGCCAAAATTAGTAGGAAAAAATAATGTTCACCAAATACTCTCATCAGTGAAGCATACACACAAATATATTAAATAGTGGGCTTCCAAACAATTTGGAAGGTTTGTGTCATGTTTGTCCTCAAACAAAAAAAATACTAAAACATAAAAGTATATTTTCCCCAGTCTTTTTTTTTTTTCAATATTTTTTGTTTAAAATGCCCCAGGGAGACACTAGGGTGGCACTAAAGAGCAATATTCTATTATTTAATATTCAAACAACATTATAAGTGACAAAAAAGTACCATAATGAATATGGCATAAAGTACCGTATTTTTCGGATTATAAATCGCTCCGGAGTATACGTCGCACCGGCCTTAAATCCATTATAAAGAAGGAAAAAAACATATATATGTCGCACTGGAGTATAAGTGGCATCTTTGGGGGAAATGTATTTAATAAAATATAAAACCAAGAATAGACATTTGAAAGGCAATTTAAAATAAATAAAGAACAGGCTGAATAAGTGTACGTTATATGACACATAAATAACCAACAGAGAAGGTGCCTGGTATGTAAACGTAACATATTATGGTAAGAGTCTTTCAAATAACTATAACATATAGATAATGCTATACATTTACCAAACAATCTGTCACTCCTAATCGATAAATCTGATGAAATCTTCTTCCTCGATGTCGCTTCTAAACAACTCTGCCAACTCCAAAGGTATGCGCCGCTTCCTCATGTCGTTTTCTGCTGCATATTTCACTACGTCCAGCTTGTAATCCGCAGTACATGATTTCCTTTTCGGTGCCATTTGTGTTCAGCCCTTCTCAGTTTTTATAAGTTACCGCCAATGTTGAAATGATCCATATTAATAGCTACGGCAGTAGCATATAGCATATAGCAGTTAGCATCCCATGACCCACAATGCACTTCTGCCATAACCCGCCCCTGCCGAATTCTTATTGGTTGACGTGTGTGACGATTGCTGACATTTTCTTCGTCTCTTCCGCAAATGAGATAAATAATATTATTTGATATTTTACGGTAATGTGTTAATAATTTCACACATTACATATTTCACCCCAGGCCAAACTATGAAAAAAACTGCGACTTACAATCCGAAAAATACGGTACGAACAAAATCAAGATGATATCAATATCAACACAATAACCAGAAGCAAGAATGCATTAAAGCGAAAAATAAGTCAAAAGAAGATAAATAAACCAGTCATAACATTATTTACAGGGCTGCCTTATAACTGAGGATTGTGCGTGTGCTATACGGGGCATCACAACGAAGACATTCTCATTCACTACACATTCATGTTGTCATGCTCCGACCGGTGGCATTTTGCTGTGTTTTCAAACAAGCAGAAGACATCTACCACTTGTCTTGTGCATTTTGGAACCAGTTGTGCAGTGCACCTATTTTGATACCACTTATTTGTTTACCTCTTTTTGGATGTAAGGAACACATAAAGTCAGTCTCTGTGGCGCAATCGGTCAGCGCGTTCGGCTGTTAACTGAGAGGATGGTGGTTCAAGCCCACCCAGGGACGAGATTTTGACACAAGCACGAAGGTTTTCTTATTCAGCCCATGTCCTTCTCTAAATTTGCAAAAAAGTTTCTAGTTAAAACATATGCCAGGTTTGCAACATAACTTTCAAGCCATGCTTTTTTAAACTAAAGTAAATTACTGATAATCAGTGCTATCGCCTCAAATTGGCTATCATTAATTGAGTATAGGGTTATAGGCATCGGGTTGAAATCCCACGATGTTCCAGGTGCTGTAACTGTCAGTCAAAGTCCCTGTTTGTTAAACAGGAGCTGTTGGGCTCAAATCCTGTCAGTGACTTGATGTTATTTCTGTAACACTTTCCCAGTTTGGGCAGCACGCTGGAGGAAGGGTTAGTGCGTCTGCCTCACAATACGAAGGTCCTGACTAGTCCTGGGTTCAATCCCGGGCTCGGGATCATTCTGTGTGGAGTTTGCATGTCCTCCCTGTGACTACCTGGGTTCCCTCCGGGTACTCCGGCTTCCTCCCACCTCCAAAGACATGCACCTGGGGATAGGTTGATTGGCAACACTAAATTGGCCCTAGTGTGTGAATGTGAGTGTGAATGTTGTCTGTCTATCTGTGTTGGCCCTGTCATGAGGTGAGGATTTGTCCATGGTGTACACCGCCTTCCGCCCGATTGTAGCTGAGCGCCCCCCGCAATCCCAAAGGGAATAAGGGATGGAAAATGGATGGATGGACTTTCTCAGTTATGTTTTCAAACCATGTGAATGTGAGCCTAAATTCTCTTCGTTTTGAATGAAATCCGAAATAATGCACAGAGTTGGATGTTTACTACAATGTTTTCTTAAAAAAAATTGCCAGAACCAGAACTCAGAAAAAAACACCACTTCAGATGGGTTCCAAATCCCTTTGCTACAAGTAAGAACCCCGTTTCCTTATGAGTTGGGACATTGTGTTAGGTGTAAATATAAACGGAATACATTGATTTGCAAATAATTTTATACCCATATTCAGTTGAATATACTACAAAGACAAACGGATAAACATTTTTTTTTTTGCAAATAATCATTAACTTTAGAATTTAATGCCAGCAACACGTGACAAAGAAGTTGGGAAAGGTGGCAATAAATACTAATTAGGTTGAGGAATACTCATCAAAAACTTATTTGGAATATCCCACAGGTGTCCAGGCTAATTGGGAACAGGTGGGTGCCATGATTGGGTATAAAAGCAGCTTCCATGAAATGCTTAGTAATTCACAAACAAGAATGGTGCGAGGGTCACCAATTTGTAAGCAAATTGTCGAACAGTTTAAAAACAACATTTCTCAACAAGCTATTGCAAGGAATTTAGGGATTTTACCATCTACGGTCCGTAAAATCATCAAAAGGTTCAGAGAATCTGGAGAAATCACTGCACGTAAGCGATGATATTACAGACCTTTGATCCCTCAGGCTGTACTGCATCAAAAACAGATATCAGTGTGTAAAGGATATCACCACATGGGCTCAGGAACACTTCATAAAACCACTGTCAGTAACTACAGTTGGTCGCTACATCTGAGGGTGCAAGTTAAAACGTTGCTATGCAAAGCAAAAGCCATTTATCAAAAACACCAAGGAACGCCGCTGGCTCTGCTGGCCTCGAGCTCGTCTAAGATGGACTGATGCAAAGTGGAAAAGTGTTCTGTGGTCTGACGAGGCCACATTTGAAATTATATTCGGAAACTGTGGACAAGGTATCCTCCAGAACAAAGAGGAAAATAACCATCTGGATTGTTGTAGGCGCGAAGTTCAAAGCCAGCATCTGTGATGGTATGGGGGTGTATTAGTGCCCAAGGCATGGGTAACTTAAACATCTGTGAAGACACTATTAATGCTGAATGGTCCATACAGGTTTTGGAGCAACATATGTTGTCATCCAAGCAACGTTATCATGGACGCCCCTGCTTATTTCAGCAAGACAATGCCAAGCCACGTGTTACAACAGCGTGGTTTCGTAGTAAAAGAATGCGGGTACTTTCCTGGTCCGCCTGCAGTCCAGACCTGTCTCCCATCGAAAATGTGTGGCGCATTATGAAGCGTAAAATATGACAGCGGAGACCCCGGACTGTTGAACAACTGAAGCTCTACATAAAACAAGAATGGGAAAGAATTCCACTTTCAAAGCTTCAACAGTTAATTTCCTCAGTTCCCAAATGTTTATTGAGTGTTGTTAAAAGAAAAGGTGATCTAACACAGTGGTGAACATTCCCTTTCCCAACTACTGAGGTCTGCCTATATGAAAACCCCCTACATTTGGTGCGCTCGGCTGTACATGAGGTGGTCAGGTATGTTGCAAACTACTTCATGATGAAACACAGGACCTTGTTATTATGTATTTCCTTGCTTATTTATAGAGGTAAGAAGGACAGTAAAAAAAAAAACTTGTTTCCACCCTGTTTCGAACAGGGGACCTTTCACATGTGAGGTAAATGTGATAACCACTACACCAGGGGCGCTCACACTTTTTCTGCAGGCGAGCTACTTTTCAATTGACCAAGTCGAGGAGATCTACTTCATTCCTATTTATAATTTATATTTATTTATTTATGAAAGAGACATTTTTGTTAACAAGTTAATGGTGTTTAATGATAATACAAGCATGTTTAACACACATAGATTCCTTTCTTTCATGAAGACAAGAATATAAGTTGGTGTATTTGATTCTGATGACTTGCATTGATTGGAATTAGACAGTGGTGCTGATAACGTCCGCATTTTCAAATTGAGGAAAAAAAAAGTCCTCCTTTCTGTCCAATACCACATGAAAGTGGTTGGATTTGGCATCTCATTTGTCCAACTTGCATACTCGTTTTTAAACACTTTGTTATGAGAGTAGCATATGTGTGTGGCCCTTTAATGTCTGGCAGCAGGTGAGTGACGTCAGTGACTGTGCGGGTGGGCAAGCAAGTGAGAAAGCGGTCGCTGAGGGCGGGGGAGAAATACATTGGCATCAAACTCCGTAGCTTGCTAGCTTGTGCACACTAGCTTTCTGAGACTCTTATTTTGTTAGCACAGGCAGGATGAAACAGGTCTTTTATGGTGAAGACAGGAACTGTGCAGTCGGTCTTTAGAGTTTTGACAGTAGGTACGGAGTCTCTAGAAATAAAATGTGTTTCTCTGCGTCCGCCCTGTTAGTGATTTTTTTCTTAAATATGAGCTCGCAGCAGCCAGCGTCATCTCACAAGATCCTCGGGTGCCGAGAATGTCAAACAACTACGAAAGTGAAGTCTTGGTATGATTGATGATTGCTCATTTTTATGTCCATTTTTTAATGCCTGGCTTGAGATTGACTGACACACCCTCCGAGATCCACCAGTCGATCGCGATCGACGTAATGGGCACCACTGCACTACACCATGGAAACTGCTGCAAATAGCAGACCTTAATCAAGACTTACAAGTTGATTTTCGGCTGATGTAAAACATGGTGCTCGCTAGTCTTATTGCTGTTAATGGCTGCATTGCATTTCTTGCCTTTTGTGGATGTTGTTATATCCCTTTTGCACGTAGAATGTGTTCCACTCCGTAGCATATTTTGTCTGTCGCAGCCCGCATTTCAAAAGCTCTCCCTACTAACGCAAGACACAGGCATTACACCCAAAAGGCATATTGGACTCACCCAAGGCTGAAGCAGTATACTTCTAGTTACGCCCATCCAAAGACAATGACATCTGGCCAACGTAACATGAGATTTTAAAAATTGTTGGCGAGTAATTATTCAATTAAGACACAAAAAAATGCATACCTCAAGGAGTGTTTATCCAAACAATCTCAGCAATATATATTATATGTGAATATATATAGAACAGTGGTTCTCAACCTTTTTTCAGTGATGTAGCCCCTGTGAAAATTGTTTTAATTCAAGTACCCCCTAAAAAGAGCAAAGCATTTTTGGTTGAAAAAAAGAGATACAAAAAGTAAATCATTTTCTGATTTATTAAAGTGTATAACAGTGCAATATATTGCTCGTTTGTAGTGGTCTTTCTTAAACTATTTGGAAAAAAAGATAGAAAAATAACTAAACACTTGTTGAAAAATAAACAAGTAATTCAATTATAAATAAAGATTTCTACACACTGCGATGAAGTGGCGACTTGTCCAGGGTGTACCCCACTTTCCGCCCGATTGTAGCTGAGATAGGCGCCAGCGCCCCCCGGCGAGCCCAAAATGGAATAAGGGGTAGAAATGGATGGATGGACAGATTTCTACACATAGAAGTAATCATCAACTTAAAGTGCCCTCTTTGGGGATTGTAATAGAGATCCATCTGGATTCATGGACTTAATACTAAACATTTCTTCACACAAAAAGAAATCTTTAACATCAATATTTATGGAACATGTCCACAAAAAAATCTAGCTGTCAACACTGAACATTGCATTGTTGTATTTTTTCTCACAGCTTATGGACTTGCATTCATATCTTGTGTAAGTATTATTCAATAAATATATTTATAAAGGATTTTTTAAATGTTGCTATTTTTAGAATATTTAAAAAACAAAAAATCTCACGTACCCCTTGGCATACCTTCAAGTACCCCCAGGGGTACGCGTACACCCATTTGAAAACCACTGATATAGAATAACAAAAACTATATATTTATATATATATATATATATATATATATATATATATATATATATATATATATACATATACATATACATATATATATATATATATATATATATATATATATATACATATATATATATATATATATATATATATATATATATATATATATATATATACATACTGTCATAAAAAATATTAATGACACGAAAACACATCAACTGAATTCGTTTTTAATCAGTCTATTGAGTAATCTAACAGCTATAAAATTATAAAAAAATGTTGCTGAATGGACAATGTGTCTAATATTTTTCAAATATGTTTGAACGTTCTTTATTGTGCTTCTTATTTGCACTCCTCCCTCACAATAAATTACATTGCTCCTGCTATATGTTCCACCCATCAATTTTCCACCGTTTGTCTCTTTCAGGGTCGCGGGGGCTGCTGAAGCATATCCCAGCTCTGCACTCAGGCGGAAGGCCGAATACACCCTGAACAAGTCGCTACGTCATCACAGGGCCAACACAGATATATAGACAACATTCAAACTCACACTCAGACACTAGGGCCAATTTAGTGTTGCCAACCAACCTATACCCAGGTGCATGTCTCTGGAGGTGAGAGGAAGAAGGAGTACCTGGAGGGTTCATGGGGAAAACATTATATTTGCATTTTTCACCGTGGGCGTTTTGAGGATCGGCATATTTTTTGCAAAACAACGACGACAGAGACACAAATAGGATTGCACGCCTATACCTGCTCACATAAGAGACACAATCTACTTTGCACACATTTAGTAGATCTGCATTGTGTGTGCTATGAAGTTTGCACGCCTTTTAGTACACGCAAACCTTTGGAAAATCAGGCCTATAATGGAGAGAAATGTCATCTAATAAGCACAAAAATGGTAAATGGGTTATACTCGTATAGCGCTTTTCTACCTTCAAAGTACTCAAAGCACTTTGCTACTATTTCCACATTTACCCATTCACTCAAGCATTCACACACTGATGGCGAGAGCTGCCATGCAAGGCCCTAACCATTGTCTATCAGGAACAAGGGGGAAGTGTCTTGCTCAAAGACAAAAAGGACGTGACTAGGGTGGTAGAAGCTAGAAATTGAACCAGGAACCCTCAGGTTGCTGGCACCTCCACTCTCCCAACTGCGCCACACCCCCCACAAGATTGGTCTTCTCTTGTATTTAGTGAATTCATACACAAAAGGTAAATACAAAGGATGGCCTCCAATCCAAATCAGATTTCAAATCCTGATACTTTGAAGATATTGTATTTCCGTGATTAACCGCTGGGGCGCTATATAATTTAAAACCTCTTCTCACTCCTGCGCTTATTCAAAGCATGCGGTAAAAGTAAGCAGGCGCTAATGACTTTAAAACCTCTCTCACCCCTGCGCTTACCAATGGCATGCAGTATAACATTGAGTATGATAAAAAAAAAAAAATTAAATAAATTACATTTGTTTTCTGCGGCCCGGTGGTTGGGGACCGCTGCTCTACAGCATGTCATCGCACCCACTTTAACACCATGCTATCTGCGTTCCGGCCGGATGCATGCATTTCGCTACATCTCATACGAGATTGCAATGCATACTTGGTCAACAGCCATACCTTTTACACTGATGGTTGTGATATAAACAACTTTAACACTCTTAATAATATGCGCCACACTCTGTGAACCCACACCAAACCCATTTCTGGAGAACATTATAAACGCAACATAAGAATTACCCATAATGCTGTGCATCCATGACTCTTGGCTATATCATACATGCGCCCCCAACCCCGCCCACCTCAACTGACGCACATGGGGGACACAAATTAATAAACTACAGACCAGTTTTTTTCTGAAATTTCCCAATTATACAGAGAAAAATGTTGAATCTGGTGCCATGAATTAAAACACTTCAGTGCAACCTCTGCTTATGAGTGTCCATGCTTACAAGTTTTGTGGGATACAGTGTGAGTTAACTGTTATGCTTTTGATTGCTCTCAAAAAGATACGTTACGATCCTCCCTACCGCTAGTTGGCATAGCAAATTACACATTGAACTCTGTAAGATCTGAACAAAACATGCTGTAAAAAACTAGTTATCACCCAGCAAAATATAAAAAAATGTGGAACGAGGACTTGAGATACAAGTATTTGTTGTTAGGAGCTCTGTCCGAGAACCAATTAAACCCATAAGCTGAGGAACTGCTGTACTAAGAGGAAAGTTTCTGCAAATAAGGATGTTGTTGATCCTGTAATAAGTTTTAACAAAGAGTGCCCGCGTCTTTGCCCTCTTCTCTATTAGGTGCCCTTCTGTTGAGCGTTTTTCCGGAATTACCGTGGAGATAACGATTGCCATTCCGTGGTCGGAAAATAAAATGTCAGTTTAGATAAATTGTTGCTACTACTACTAAATTGCTACTCTTGACCCCTTCAATATCCTGCTGGGATTCCCTCAGGAGCAGCTGTTGTTGAATATGCAACTCATCACGGCACTTTTCAAGTTGCACTTGCAACAACAAAGTTTTCCACATCTATTTGAGTATACTAATCACGTTCAATCAGCTGTTTTATTGTTCATCCTTATCACTAGTTTGATGTGGGTGTGTCTTATTGTGTTGCGTACTTGTGTACCACAAATGTGTGCAGATCAGTGGTTGCAGTACTTACTTACCTAAAAAAAAGTGCCCTTATCTTAACATTTTCGATCTTCTGCCTTTAATTATTGGATTTTTTTTTTTGTTTGTGATTTTTTTTTCACCTGATTAGTCCCCACTAATTTCGACCAAACTACCACTCAAATTGATACTTGTTGGGAATGTCAAATGCCCTCTACATAAAATATCTTTAAGCAGTAATGTATTTGATATTTTGGAAGATGTGCTCAGTAATAGTGTCCTGACAAAAATGTTTTACTTCCGATACTATACGTAGCCTTGAGGAATTGCAGATACCAAATGGATCTGATCAAATATCGGAATAATTCATCCTACCATCCATCCATTTTCTACTGCTTATTCCCTTTTGGGGTCGCGGGGGGCGCTGGCGCCTATCTCAGCTACAATCGGGCGGAAGGCGCAGTACACCCTGGACAAGTCCCCAGCTCATCGCAGGGCCAAAACAGATAGACAGACAACATTCACACACTAGGGCCAATTTAGTGTTGCCAATCAACCTATCCCCAGGTGCATGTCTTTGGAGGTGGGAGGAAGCCAGAGTACCCGGAGGGAACCCACGCATTCACGGGGAGAACATGCAAACTCCACACAGAAATACCCCCTAGCCTGGGATTGAACCCAGGACTGCAGGACCATCGTATTGTGAGGCAGACGCACTAACCCCTCTGCCACCGTGAAGCCCGGAATAATTCATATACTTGTAGTATTTTAAAGCAGGGGTCTCAAACTCAATTGACCCTGGGGGCCACTGGACGCAGAGTCTGGGTGAGGCTGGACCACAAGAAAATAATTCTTAAAAATGTTTGCATACTCTTCAGCATGTCTAGTTGTATAATGACATTTCATCTTGTATCCTTTGTGCACCGCAACTTTCTCTGTGCAAACAAAACACGTCAGGCGGGAAATATTGCAACTCACACTTTTCCTTGAATTGTCTTTGCTCATCACTAAACTTGCTCTTCACTGCAGGCTCTAAAAAAGACATGTTTGGGGTTGAGGAATATATTTGTATTCAGCCGACGCACGGAGAATAAAATTTCCGCAATGTGTGTCGTTGCTTTTCCTCCCTACAGCAACACGGCGATCGGTGGATAGTAGTCGGGAAAGTACCGGGATAGTGAGCGCAAAAAAGTGACGGCTCCCAGAGTGTTATCTAGCATCATATAGAAGTGTATGTAGTGTTCATGGTGTGAGGCAATGCAAATTAAACAATAATAAAAAAAAAAAATAACGGTTTGAATTGGTCCAGGTTATCGGGGACCGTTATTACTGACGGACAGGTCTCACTCGTCTCCATGGCAACGTCTCTGTCGCTTTCACTCATTTGCCGCTTTTCCACTAACGCAGGGGTAGGCAACCCAGAACGTAGATTGAGCCGTTTTGGACCCAAATAACAAAACACTGTCAAGCACCATTTATATAAAAACTTGCGGGCCTCACTAACTTGAAACTTTCATATTAAGGTGGGGGCCGCAAAATGACGATTGTGACCCGCGGGCCGTGTGTCTGATACCCCTGTTTTAAAGTGTGGAATGTTTGAAAAGGTTTGATCGAGTGAACTAAATCAGACGTAGAGCAAGGGTGGGTATGAAAAACAATAACCCATTTATTATTAAAAGTCTGGAATAGACTTAAAGTCTTTAAATTGAAGTGAAGTGGTAATTTCCTTTGGTCAACACCTGATGGTCCAATAATTCATGATGTTAAAAGTTCAAGTTAAAGTACCAATGATTGTCACACACACTGGGCGTGGTGAGATTATCCTCTGCATTTGATTGTGAGTGTGAATGTTGTCTGTCTATCTGTGTTGGCCCTGCGATGAGATGGTGACTTGTCCAGGGTGTACACTGCCTTCCGCCCAATTGTAGCTGAGATAGGCACCAGCGCCCCCCGCGACCCCAAAGGGAATAAGCGGTAGAAAATGGATGGATGGATTTGACCCATCACCCTCATTCCCTTGGAGGTGAGGTGAGCAGTGAGAAGCAGCGGTGGCCACGCCCAGGAATCATTTTTGGTGATTCAACCCCCAATTCCAACCCTTGATGCTGAGTGCCAAGCAGGGTGGTAATAGGTCTCATTTTTAAAGCCTTTGGTATGACTCCGACAGGATTTGAACTCACAACCTACCGATCTCAGGGCAGACACTCTCACCACTAAGCCACAAAGCAGCATTGAGTAACTTTTCGACCTTCATAACATTTTTAATTACTTTTGGGATGATACATCGACTTACACCTAGTTGAATGACACCTATGTCATAACCTGAGAGGATCTGTATCGCTTTCTCTGGCATTGAGCAATTTTGAGGTGTTTCTGCCACCCAAAAGACTACAAATGTTAAGCTGCTTTACGGCATATGTCACTCCTTCTTTCCCCATTCGCTAAAAAAAACGGAAGTCGATGAGAAAGCCTACGTGCCCCCAGAAACCTAAAAGAAGTATAAGAAGAAAGCCTATGTGCAAATACTGCTATCATGGTAGAAGCTACAAAATGACCAAAGAAACGAAAAGTTTTGTCTGAGGATCCAAACAAATATAAAGGGAGAATCCAGGCTGGCATGAGCTCAAAGATGAGGAGGGAATTTTTACTGATTCTGCCCTGGCTATGTTCCTGCTAAACTAGTAAGTAACTTTCGATGCTCAAATCAAAATGATAATGCTAATGTTAGCTATGAAAAATTTGTATGGTAGCAATAAATAGCCACCAGCTTGATAGTTTGCAGCTCCCCACTGATACGGCCAGTCACGCAACATCCTCAAAAGTACTGTATAAAGAAAAAGAATGCTATGACTGCATATGCAAATATGAAGTTTGAGTAAAAGACATTGGTGGTGGAAAGATCAGTCCTACTGAATCATTGTGGTATTATCGTGTCAGTTTGACGCTACATGCGCAAACACTACCGCTTTGTTCCACTGGTACCGCCAAAGTAAAAACATAATCTAAGCAAGATTTTGACCAAAGAACCACCATTGCATGTTATGTAGTGTTTTCAATTTAGAAAAAATAAATAATTATATAACTCCCTTAATGTGCCCTATAATCCGATGCGCCTTCTATATGAAAAAAGAACAAAAACAGAAGAACAAAAATTAATCGGCCAATTTTAGTGTTGCCAATCAACCTATCCCCAGGTGCATGTCTTTGGAAGTGGGAGGAAGCCGGAGTACCCGGAGGGAACCCACGCATTCACGGGGAGAACGTGTGTGAATGTGAGTGTGAATGTTGTCTGTCTATCTGTGTTGGCCCTGCGATGAGGTGGCGACTTGTCCAGGGTGTACCCCGCCTTCCGCCCGATTGTAGCTGAGATAGGAGCCAGCGCCCCCGCGACCCCGAAAGGGAATAAGCAGTAGAAAATGGATGGATGGATGGAAAAATTCATCAGCAGTGCACCTTATAATCCGCTGCGCCCTATGATCCAGAAAAAATGGTGCATGTATATTCTACAGTAGTTTAAAACAGCCAAACTTTCACAACTGCATGTGATGTTACTACAGTGTATGAAACCTGCAGGACCAATATAGACATTATAAATAAGTGATTCCATGTACAAACCCCGTTTCCATATGAGTTGGAAAATTGTGTTGGATGTAAATATGGAATGGAATACAATGATTTGCAAATCATTTTCAACCCATACTCAATTGTATGCACTATTTGATGTTCAAACTCATAAACTTGATTTTTTTTTTTGCAAATAATAATTAACTCAGAATTTCATGGCTGCAACACGTGCCAAAGTAGTTGGGAAAGGGCATGTTCACCACTGTGTTACATCACCTTTTCTTTTAACAACAATCAACAAACGTTTGGTAACTGAGGGAACTAATTGTTGAAGCTTTGAAAGTGGAATTATTTACCATTCTTGCTTGATGTAGAGCTTAAGTTGTGGTCTTGTTGTCGTATTTTACGCTTCATAATGCTCCACACATTTTCGATGGGAGACATGTCTGGACTGCAGGCGGGCCAGGAAAGTACCCGCACTCTTTTACTACGAAGCCACGCTGTTGTAACACATGGCTTGGCATTGTTTTGCTGAAATAAGCAGGGGCGTCCATGATAACGTTGCTTGGATGACAACATATGTTGCTCCAAAACCTGTATGGACCATTCAGCATTAATGGTGCCTTCACAGATGTGTAAGTTACCCATGCCTTAGGCACTAATACACCCCCATATCATCACAGATGCTGACTTTTGAACATTGCGCCTATAACAATCCGGATGGTTATTTTCCTCTTTGTTCCGGAGGACAACACGTCCACAGTTTCCAAATATAATTTGAAATGTAGACTCGTCAGACCACAGAACACTTTTCCACTTTGCATCAGTCCATCTTAGATGAGCTCGGGCCCAGCGAAGCCGGCGGCGTTCCTGGGTGTTGTTGATAAATGGCTTTCGGTTAGCATAGTAGAGTTTTAACTTGCACTTACAGATGTACCGACCAACTGTAGTTACTGACAGTGGTTTTATGAAGTGTTCCCGATCCCATGTGGTGATATCCTTTACACACTGATGTCGGTTTTTGATGCAGTTCCGCCTATGGGATCAAAGGTCCGTAATATCATCGCTTACGTGCAGTGATTTCTCCTGATTCTCTGAACATTTTGATGATTTTACGGACCATAGATGGTAAAATCCCAAAATTCCTTCCAATAGCTCATTGAGAAATGTTGTTCTAAAACTGTTCGACAATTTGCTTACAAATTGGTGACCTTCGCCCCATCCTTGTTTGTGAATTACTTAGCATTTCATGGAAGCTGCTTTTATACCCAATCATGGCACCCACCTGTTCCGGATTATCCTGCACACCTGTGGGTTTTTCCAAATAAGTGTTTGATGACCATTTCTCAATTTTATCAGTATTTATTGCCACCTTTCCCAACTTCTTTGTCACGTGTTGCTGGCATCAAATTCTAAAGTTAATGATTATTCGCAACAAAAAAAACGTTTATCAGTTTTAACATCAAATATGTTGTATTTGTAGCATATTCAACTGAATATGAGTTGAAAATGATTTGCAAATCATAGTATTCAGTTTATATTTACAACTAACACAATTTCCAAACTCATATGGAAACAGGGTTTGTACTTTTGTGCACACTTTTTTGTTTTCTTTAATGTTTCACTATTGTTTCCATAGGATTTTACATTGACTTGGTGGACTTTATGAAACTGCGCTACAACCACATATTTTCCCTTTTGTGGGATAAATCATGCAAAAAGTTTAGATGTGAAGCACTTTGGAGTGTTTAAAATCCGATCTGGTATGCAGTTTAAAACGGGTTCAGAGTCTACCTCTAGATAATATGCCTCGGATATCCATCCGTCCATCCATCTTCTTCCGCTTATCCGAGGTCGGGTCGCGGGGGCAACAGCCTAAGCAGGGAAGCCCAGACTTCCCTCTCCCAAGCCACTTGGTCCAGCTTTTCCCGGGGGATCCCGAGGCGTTCCCAGGCCAGCCGGGAGACATAGTCTTCCCAACGTGTCTTCATCTGGCTCCTCTCGATGTGGAGGAGCAGCGGCTTTGCTTTGAGCTCCTCCTGGATGGCAGAGTTTCTCACCCTATCTCTAAGGGAGAGCCCCGCCACCCGAACTTATTTCGGCCGCTTTTACCTGTGATCTTGTCCTTTCGGTCATGACCCAAAGCTCATGACCATAGGTGAGGATGGGAACGTAGATAGACCTGTAAATTGAGAGCTTTGCCTTCCGGCTCAGCGCCTTCTTCACCACAACGGATCAATACAGCGTCCGCATTACTGAAGACGCCACACCGATCCGCCTGTCGATCTCACGATCCACTCTTCCCTCATTCGTGAACAAGACTCCGAGGTACTTGAACTCCTCCAATTGGGGCAAGATCTCCTCCCCAACCCGTTGATGGCACTCCACCCTTGTCCGGGCGAGAACCATGGACTCGGACTTGGAGGTGCTGATTCTCATCACTTCACACTCGGCTGCGAACTGATCCAGTGAGAGCTGAAGATCTTGGCCAGATGAAGCCATCAGGACCACATCATCCGTAAATAGCAGATGTCTCGGATATGCTTTAGTGTAAATTTTAACAAACAGTTGTTTAAATTTGTCTGCAAGACATTTGATTATGGAGGCGTTTCCAGATTGCAAACAAAACCACGTACCACCTACTCCTAAAGTATCATAATTTATGTTTGGAAAAATTCAGGCGCAAAAAACGATTTTGAGTTGTGAGTACCACTAATTAGTTTACCCCATTCTCTACCAAGAAGTAAAATCAAATTGTCTGCAATAGCGGCTTTTTTTTGCATTTCACTATTGAATATTCCGTTTTACTTTAGATCCCGACAAGCCCCCTGCTGTCTTTCTGGCCCAAATGGACAAATCCATCACGACCAATCGAAATTGAAAGACGTCATCCAACATCATGGCCCAGGTTTGCTGGCTTCGTGTCTGTTCTGTCATGATTGTAACAAAATTAAAAGACCAAACATGTGTCTCTCTCTGGTGTGCCATGCCAGATATGGCATTTGAACCTGAACGCAGCACATCGAGGTTTTTCCGATGGACCGCTGTGTCTACCATGGCTCTGGCGTTGGCGTTGTATTGCCTCAGAAATTGTAATCTTTGTCCTCCTCTGGCTCTCTTCCTGGGAATTTTCCCGGTGAGGCATATATCTTCTATGGCTTCTTTGCGGATGATAAGCCCCACGGAAATTGTTCTGGCAGAATTTTATATTTTGGAAGAGCTGTCTCTCTTTCTGGACTCGGTTTAGGACTTCGTCATTGATAACGCTTTCTTCCACTAATGAGTAACTGTCATTAAATCAGTGAGCCTGGGTGCCCTCGCCTACTGGGTGCAAAAAGAGACGCTGTCCAAAAAAATCCTGTCTACTGCTTGTGTAAATAATGTACAGGATATGTGTATAGCCACTAATCTTTCGAATGACAAACTGAATCGTGTGTATACTCTGCTGTTGTTGTCTTATGATACAGCTGTCAATGTAATGGCGTCAGGATTTACCAAACAAGGTGTTTATTTGAATGATATTAATTCATAAATGCTTATTCTATCATTAAAATGATAGAATTAGCATTTCACAGGAAAAAACATATTTGTTTTTAATATTTTTTTTAGGGGGTATGCTGGCACCATATAGGATTAGTCTGTTTTTTGCAGTTAAAAGTTAAAGTTCCAATGATTGTCTCACACACACACTAGATGTGGCAAAATTAATCTCTGCATTTGACCCACCCTTGTTTTCTGTTTTAGCAGGGAAAGTTGTAAATTCCATCCCTGTAATAAAGGTGCATTTTTCAAATCGAAGTTAATTGCAACCCACATCACAAACATTGATTTTAGACCAGTTGATCTGCCGTCTCTTTTCTGCTCTGCCCCCATCTCCTGCGTGGAGAGGTTATTAGGTGATCACAGATAAAGCGCTAGCTGTTCAAAGTCGGGACCCGGGGGTGGGGTGGATCCCTCCTATGTGCACCAGTTGGGGACGTCTTTGCACTGTTGACTTGTCTCCACTCAAGATGATCCCTGCTGGCCCCACTATAGACTGGACTCTCACACTATTAACTAGATCCACTCGACTTCCATTGCACCGGTCACCCAGGGAGGGGATCCCACATCTGTAGTCCCCTTTCTTGCCCCGATGTGGGATCTGAGCCGAAGATGTCTTTGTGGCTTGTGCAGCCCTTTGAGACACTTGTGATTGAGGGCAGTGTTGATTGATGATATACTCAAAACAAGAAACATTGCAATATCTGTGTGTGCGTCTGAACTCTTCATATATCTTAAATCCGCACTGCTATTTTGTTCAAGACACAATCAAAATTAAGCTACGTAAACATTACACAGATTCACCTGGTCACAACATGAGGTACACCTGCACACTGATCAATTCGGACTCTAACCAAAAAAAGCTTATTTTAGCAGTGTTAATGCTCCTCCCCCTCTGAATGTGAGCTCAACCTAATGTCCAAATAAATATGTCTACCGTGCTGTGATGTCACAATGTAGCCTGTTAATTTTTAAGGTAACTTATGGATTTTCCCAGGGTTCGGTTCTTGGCCCTGCACTCTTCAGCATCTACAAGCTGCCGCTAGGTGACATCATACACAAATACGGTGTTAGCTTTCACTGTTATGCTGATGACACCCAACTCTACATGCCCCTAAAGCTGACCAACACGCCAGACTGTAGTCAGCTGGAGGCGTGTCTTAATGAAATTAAACAATGGATATCCGCTAACTTTTTGCAACTCAACGCCAAGAAAAGAGAAATGCTGATTATCGGTCCTGCTAGACACTGACCTCTATTTAATAATACATCTTTAACATTTGACCACCCAAAAATTAAACAAGGCGACTCGGTAAAGAATCTGGGTATTATCTTCGACCCAACTCTCTCGTTTGAGTCAGACATTAAGAGTGTTACTAAAACGGCCTTCTTGCATCGCCGTAATATCGCCAAAATGTGTTCCATTTTGTCCACTAGCGACAATGAGATCATTATCCATGCGTTTGTTACGTCTCGTCTCGATTACTGTAACGTATTATTCTCGGGTATTCCTATGTCTAGCATTAAAGGATTACAGTTGGTACAAAATGTGGCTGCTAGACTTTTGACAACAGGAAAGTTTGATCATATTACGCCTGTATAGCCCTTACCTCTGGGCCGATACTGAGGGCAACTGTGTTGACCAGTTTGAACTGTGATAGAATATCCAGTACTGTAGTAATGTGATTGGATATGACAATCCGTTTATTTTTTAGCTATAAAATTAAATCAAATGTATGCTATAACACAAAAGGTATGCTGACCTTGGCTGGCATATTGATACAGCATTGTCACAAAAACTCACGTCACGTCACAGCACGGCTTGACACGACACGTTCGATGACACGGTCGAAAACTGTTTGTCTTCCAAACGCTCTGCCCGTGCTCACACCTGGACCCAATTTAAAGGAGGTTACCCACCCCGTATCAACAGTCCCCTCCCAGTCAATTCTTCCTGATACCGATTGTATTGTACCATATGTCCCGGCAAGAAATCTGCGTTCAAAGGACTCCAGCTTATCAGTGATTCCCAGAGCCCACAAAAAGTCTGCCGGCTATAGAGCGTTTTCTATTCGGGCTCCAGTATTCTGGAATGCCCTCCCGGTAACAGTTCGAGGTGCTACCTCAGTAGAAGCATTTAAGTCTCATCTTAAAACTCATTTTATACTCTAGACCCCCTTCTTATACCAGTTGATCAGTCGTTTCTTTTCTGTTTGTCTTTTGCCCCCCACTCCCTTATGGAGAAGGGGCGGGGGGGACACAGGTCCGGTGGCCATGGATAAAGCACTGGCTGTCCAGATTCGGGACCCAGGATGGACTGCTCACCTGTGCGTCGGTTGGGAACATCTCCACGCTGCTGATCGGCCTCCGATTGGGATGGTATCCTGCTGACTCCACAATGGACCATATTGGATCCACTTTGGACTGGACTCTCACCGTTATGTTGGATCCACTATGGACTGGACTTTCACATATCATGTAAGACCCCGCTTGACTTCATTGCTTTCGGTCTGCCCTGGGGGGTGGGGGTAGGGGGTTGCCCACATATGCGGTCCTCTCCAAGGTTTCTCATAGTCATCCTTGTCACTGTCACCAACATCCCACTGGGATGAGTTTTTCCTTGCCCTTATGTGGGCTCTGTACCGAGGATGTCGTTGTGGTTTGGGCAGCCCTTTGAGACACTTGTGATTTAGGGCTGTACAAATAAACATTGATTGATTAATTGGTTTCACAGTGGCAGAGGGGTTAGTGTGTCTGCCTCACAATACGAAGGTCCTGAGTAGTCCTGGGTTCAATCCCGGGCTCGGGATCTTTCTGTGTGGAGTTTGCATGTTCTCCCCGTGAATGCGTGGGTTCCCTCTGGGTACTCCGACTTCTTCCTACTTCCAAATAGATGGACCTGGGGATAGGTTGATTGGCAACACTCAATTGGCCCTAGTGTGTGAATGTGAGTGTGAATGTTGTCTGTCTATCTTTGTTGGCCCTGCGATGAGGTGGCGACTTGTCCAGCGTGTACCCCGCCTCCCGCCCGATTGTAGCTGAGATAGGCACCAGCGCCCCCCGCGTCCCTAAAGGGAATAAGCGGTAGGAAATGGATGGATGATTGATTGATTAAACTGCTACCCTCAGGCAGATGCTATAGGGTGCTAAAAGCGTGCACAAATAGACTAAAATACGAAGTTCCTGAGCTGTCCTCGGTTCAATCCCGGGCTCGGGACCTTTCTGTGTGGAGTTTGCATGTTCTCCCCGTGACTGCGTGGGTTCCCTCCGGGTACTCCGGCTTCCTCCCACCTCCAAAGACATGCACCTGGGGATAGGTTGATTGGCAACACTAAAGGGTCCCTAGATTGTGACACTCTTTGGCCCAGCTCAACATGGAGGCCAGGAGGCAGAGGATGTAGCGGAACGGAGAGGCGGGGCGTACCCGGGGCAACACCGCCGTAATCCAAGTCAGGTGCGTAACACACACACCGGGTCTCCATCTGTCCATCTCCTGACAGAATTTAAGAGAGGAGAAGGAGGAAGGAGAAGAGAGAGGAATGGAGAAGGCACCACCCGAGACGACCGACCACGAGCACAACGAGGAAAACGAGGACAACGAGCGAGATCCAGACGAGGATGAGGGCCCGCAGCAGACGCACCCAGCGTGCACCGAAAGGTGCGCGACGGCAATCAGGAAGAGCCAGCGAGCCAGAAATTGGCGCGACCGAATGGCAAGAAAGTGACATTATTGAAATAATAAAGAATCAAACCTGTTATGAGGCGTCCTGCATCCAGTGTCACGGCAACCCACACGGGACCGGCTGCGGGAAGTCCGTCACAGTGAGTGTGAATGTTGTCCGTCTATCTGTTTTGGCCCTGTGAAGAGGTGACGACATGTCCAGGGAATACGCCGCCTTCCGCCCGAACGCAGCAGAGATAGGCTCCAGGGACCCCCCGCGACCTCGAACGGGACAAGCGGTAGAAAATGGATGGATGGATGGATTACCAAATTATTATGTATGCACCTAAGGGGATCTGCTCCAATTTTGTTGTTCTTTGAACCTGTTCACTGCATTAATGACAATAATACTCTATTCTATTCTTCTATTCTGTAAACCCAGGCATCCAAAACGGCATGCATGCTCATGCCAAAATGCATGAACCTTAGGATGTGATCCTTTGGCAATGTTTAATAAAAGTATTCAACATTGTAACATTTATAAGTCAGAAAAGACGCATTGTATCATCAGTTCCCTTTAATTTCAAACATCAGTGTTGAAACAACTGACATGTTTTCAACTATATTTCATTATTGAGCGTCAAAGGAATATAATGTTGATGCCAGTTGTATGTATTGAATGTGTGCCTGCTTATTAGTCCTGGAGTATTTTTGTGTTCACTGATGGGTTAAACGCAGAATCCTCTCGGTTTTACTTGGTAAATAACAAATAAAACGTGCACGGTATTTCTCCGAGCACCTCCAGGCCGTGCCAATTAGTTACTGCTAAAAAAGGAAAAAAACAACAATAATATTGTGAAGTACCTACTGAAGAATGTAAAGCAGATATTCCACGATAAAAGCATGGGATTTTAGGTAATCATGTTCCATCTCAAAGCAAGCTGTTTGCTCCCTGATCTCTGTCAGACTCCGAGTCCGATGATCTTTCAGGGTTTTCCTCCCTCTGCTCCAGTCAACCGGCTCTCAGTTAGCCTGTTGAACTGAGGACTGATGCCGCCCAAGGGTTCTGCCAGCATGCGTTTAGCTGAAACGGATCACTCTCTGCCTGCATGAATATATTAAGCCCTTCTGCTGCTATTATCCTTAACAGGGTTACTGCAATCGAGTGCTCCTTCTGTGCTTTTTTTTTTTTCTTACTGTACCACACAATGAGCTGATTCTTGCATTCTTGTTGCACGACATCTGTTCATAGCTATTATTTTTACTGGGTTATGTGATGATGCATTTGCAGGCCGAAACCACCGGCAGCTTCCCCTTTGCATCCGGTCTTAATTGATTCGTACCATGAAGTCACATTTTAACATGATCATGTGCTTTCTGTCCGCTGGATTTAGGACAGCGCCCAGGGTGGCCTTAAAGACACTCGGTAATTTTGAAAATGCACATACTGCCGCTCTCCTCCAGAGTTAGTGGAGATCTGCCCATCTGTCATCCTGTGTGTCATCGCTGCCTGCGAGCCACACAAAAAGAAGTGTGCATGAACATGCACTAGGAGCCTTGCGTCTGCACTTATTAATACGCGGTTTGGAGTGTGTTGTACCCCACTCGCTGACAGATGGGAACCTCAGGCACATCGCCGGGGGTCTCTCTTTGAAGCAGCCAGCCTCGCCTCCCTCCTCCTCCATCATGTGTGCTCGCCAGGCAACGGCGGAGACTGCTCCAGCCCAGTGTTAGACATAATAACACAGAGTGAGATGGTAAAGAAGCGCAGATGCAATATTCATGTGAAAATTACAAGGCTGTCAGCAGTGTAGCGTGGCACTGTGACATTTAGGAATATGTTAGCATTCTTAATATACCAGCGTGCTGAGGTGTTTTGTCTTCAGTGCGGTGCTGTGTTGGTCAATGCCCTCATTGTTTCGACTTCATTTTGTATTTCGCAACAACTGTTAGGATGCAAGCGTGCAAAACCCAGAATTGTCCTATTTGCCTGAGAGAAATTGCTAAATGGTAATAACACCAGCAGCTGTTGTTTTTAGTCAAATCAAACATACTCGGGGTCAGTGACATGTTTTTACTATTAAAATAATGTTTTACATTAAAGAACGTGCTGAAGAAAGTCATATGAAAGAACAAGTAGAAGCATTTAAGTCTCACCTTAAAACTCATCTGTATACTCTAGCCTTTAAATAGACCTCCTTTTTAGACCAGTTGATCTGCCGCTTCTTTTCTTTCTCCTATGTCCCCCCCTTCCCTTGTGGAGGGGGTCCGGTCCGATGACCATGGTTGAAGTACTGGCTGTCCAGAGTCGAGACCCAGGATGAACCGCTCGCCTGTATCGATTGGGGACATCTCTACGCTGCTGATCCGCCTCCGCTTGGGATGGCCTCCTGTGGACGGGACTCTCGCTGCTGTCTTGGATCCGCTTTGAACTAAACTCTCGCGGCTGTGTTGGAGCCACTATGGATTGAACTTTCCCAGCATCATGTTAGACCCGCTCGACATCCATTGCTTTCGGTCCCCTAGAGGGGGGGGGGGGGGGGTTGCCCACATCTGAGGTCCTCTCCAAGGTTTCTCATAGTCAGCATTGTCACTGGCGTCCCACTGGATGTGAATTCTCTCTGCCCACTGGGTGTGAGTTTTCCTTGCCCTTTTGTGGGTTCTTCCGAGGATGTTGTAGTCGTAATGATTTGTGCAGTCCTTTGAGACATTTGTGATTTGGGGCTATATAAATAAACATTGATTGATTGATTGAACAACACGCTGACACAATTCAAAAAGTCTCGAAAGGAGTAAGATAAAAGCGAGGCTTATTTAAACTCACCCCTTTTTCAGAATATCCACAGTTCTATCAGATAATTAACTAGGTGAGTCCCAATCCGATATTGATATCGAATAACGGTCCGATATTGGCCTGCATGTACAAAACCCAAAACCAGTGAAGTTGGCACGTTGTGTAACTTGTAAATAAATAAATAAAAACAGAATACAATGATCTGCAAATCCTTTTCAATGTATATTCAATTGAACTGACTGAAAAGACAAGATATTTAATGTTCAAACTTAGAATTTGTATTTTTTTGTTGTTGCAAATAATCATTAACTTAGAATTAAATGGCAGCAACACATTGCAAAAAAGTAGGCACAGGGGCATTTTTACCACTGTTAAATGGCCTTTCCTTTTAACAACACTCAGTAAATGTTTAGGAACTGAGGAGACCAATTTTTGAAGCTTTTCAGGTGGAATTTGACAACCAAACAATTAAACAAGGCAACTCAGTAAATAATCTGGGTATTATTTTCTCTTGTTTGAGTCACACATTAAAAGCATTACTAAAACGACCTTCTTTCATCTCAGGAATATCGCTTAAAATTCGCTCCATTTTGTCCACTATCGACGCCGAGATCATTATCCATGCGTTTGTAACGTCTCGCCTCGATTACTGTAACGTATTATTTTCTGATCTCCCCATGTCTAGCATTAAAAGATTACAGTTGGTACAAAATGTGGCTGCTAGACTTTTGACAAGAACAAGAAAGTTTGATCATATTACGCCTGTACTGGCTCACCTGCACTGGCTTCCTGTGCACTTAAGATGTGACTTTAAGGTTTTACTAATTACGTATAAAATACTACACGGTCTAGCTCCAGCCTATCTTGCCGATTGTATTGTACCATATGTCCCGGCAAGAAATCTGCGTTCAAAGGACTCCGGCTTATTAGTGATTCCCAAAGCCCAAAAAAAGTCTGCGGGCTATAGAGCGTTTTCATTTCGGGCTCCAGTACTCTGGAATGCCCTCCCGGTAACAGTTTGAGATGCTACCTCAGTAGAAGCATTTAAGTCTCACCTTAAAACTTATTTGTATACTCTAACCTTTAAATAGACCCCATTTTTAGATCTGCCGTTTCTTTTCTTTTTCTCCTCTGTCCCACTCTCCCTTGTGGAGGGGGTCTGGTCCGGTGGCCATGGAGGAAGTATTGGCTGTCCAGAGCCGGGACCCAGGATGGACCGCTCGCCTGTGTATCGACTGGGGAAATCTCTCCGCTGCTGATCCGCCGCCGCTTGGGATGGTTTCCTGTTGGCTCCACTATGGACAGCACTCTTGCTACTGTGTTGGATCCACTTTGGACTGGACTCTCACGGTTGTTTTGAATCCACTATGGATTGAACTTTCACAGTATCATGTTAGACCGCTCGACATCCATTGCTTTCGTTCCCCACATATGCGGCCATCTCCAAGGTTTCTCATAGTCATCATTGTCACCGACGTCCCACTAGGTGTGAGTTTTCCTTGCCCTTATGTGGGCCTACCGAGGATGTCGTTGTGGTTTGTGTTGTGATTTGTGCAGCCCTTTTAGACACTAATGATTTAGGGTTATATAAATAAACATTGATTGATTGATTGATTGAATTATTTCCCATTCTTGCTTAATGTGCAGCTTAAGTTGTTCAACAGTCCGGGATCTCCATTGTGGTATTTTAGGCTTCATATTGCGCCACACATTTTCAATGGGAGATAGGTATGGACTACAGGCAGGCCAGTCTAATACACGCACTCCTTTACTAGGAAGCCACACTGTTGTAACACGCGACTCTGCATTGTCTTGCTGTAATAAGCAGGGGCGTCCATGATAGCGTTGCTTGGATGGCAACATATGTTGCTCCAAAACCTGTATATACCTTTCAGCATTTAAGATGCCTTCACAGATGTGTAAGTTACCCTTGCCTTGGGCACTAATACACCCCTATACCATCACAGAGGCTGGTTTTTGAACTTTGCGCCTATAACAATCCGGACGTTTACAGTTTCCAAAAAGTGAAATGTTGACTTGTCAGACCACAGAACACTTTCCACTTTGCATAAGTCCATTCATCATCCATGCCGGCAGCATTTCTGGGTGTTGTTGATTAATGGCTTTTGCTTTGCATTGTAGAGTTTTAACTTTCACTTTCCAACTGTAGTGACAAACTGTAGTTACTGACAGTAGTTTTCTGAGGTGTTCCTGCGCCCATGTGGTGATATCCGTTACACACTGATGTCACTTTCTGATGCAGTACCGCCTGAGGGATCGAATGTCAATAATGTCATCTCCAGATTCTCTGAACTTTTAGATAGTATTACGCACTGTAGATGGTAAAAACCCTAAATTCCTTGCAACAGCTCATTGAGAAATGTTGTTCTTAAACTGTTGGACAATTTTTTCACACATTTGTTCACAAAGTGGTGACCCTCGCCCCATCTTTGTTTGTAAATGACTGAGCATTTCATGGAATCATGGAAGATGTTTTTATACCCAATTATGGCACCCACCTGTTCCTATTTAGCCTGATCACCTGTGGGATATTACAAATAAGTGTTTGATGAGCCTTCCTCAACTTTGTCAGTCTTTTTGCCACTTGTGCCAGCTTTTTTGAAACATGTTGCAGGCCTCAAATTCCAAATATGCTAATATTTGCATAAAAATAAAGTTTTCCCATTCGAACGTTAAGTATCTTGTCTTTGTAGTCTATTCAATTGAATATAGGTTGAAATGTATTAGCAAATCATTGTATTCTGTTTTTATTTACGATTTACACAATGTGCCAACTTCACTGGTTTTGGGTTTTGTTTAATGTCCGATACAAGCAGTCCTGCAGCGGGTTTACTTGTGCAAAGCTAGACAGCCAGTTAACATCTAAATGTCCTCCAATACGCACACAAGCTACATCAGTAGCCACAGCTGCCCTGGGGTAGACTGACGGAAGCGTGGCTGCCAGTTTGCGCCTACGCCCCCTCCGACCACCACCTATCATTCATTCATCATTCATTCATGGTGAGCGGCACCGGGGGCAAGGGTGAAGTGCCCTAACCCTAACCCTCTAACCCTGATCCTAACCCTCTAACCCTAACCCTAACCCTAACTAAATAGCTTTAAATTAAGTCTTTGTTACTTAGAATATGCTCCCCTAGTGTCCAAATAACTCTTAAATTAAGTGTCCGTTACTTAGAATATGTTCCCCATACTAAAGTGTTACCAAAAACATAAAATTGTATATATAACTGTCTTGAATTTGAAAAAATAAAATTATTTTTCACTAAAGAAGGCTTCCGTGAATGCGCATATGAAACTGGTAGGGTACGGTACCTCCAACAAGGTTAAGAACCACTGTGTTTTTCATATCGACAATTGTTTCTCTATTTGATTAATTTTTCTTGATTGAACATTTTAACATACCAGATGACAAATACTGTACACTACAGCTACAGTAGGGAAAGGGATTCATATGGCCCCAGTTCTTGGAGGACCCCGCGTAAGGGGAAGAAAGTGGCTGAATCATTTTGCAACGCAATGTGCTGAAAATTATTGAGCACCACTGTACGTAGCAACTGATGCTGTGGTCAATGTTGGAGTTGCCACACAAAACACATTTTGAGATATTTAACACTCTAGCGCCATCTGGCGGCCAAAGTGGATAGTGCACCCCACTAATTTGTCACGTCTTATGTGTCAGGGAATGCGTTACAAATGGGGCCACATGAATCCCTTTTCTACTGTACAAACATAAACACATTGCTTAATTAACACTCAACCAATATGTCAACAAAAAACACATTATTTTCCAGGTAAAGACTGAATATTAGTATAAGCTCCTGTATTGGATTATTAGACTGAAAAGTAAAGAGAGGAAGGGTTTAAGTGAGCTTCCAGGTGCTTGTCGCTATGATCTCTTTTCAAAGAAGAAACCAGTGTTTTTTTATTTTTTTGTTTTATTTTTTACAAATAATAGTGCGCGGGTTTATATGTCAGCTAGGTATCAAAAATTAATGTAAGAAGTGGGTTTGTTCAACCAACAAACTGTGTTACATGCTGTTTTCTTTCCTCTGTGGTGCCTTTAGGTCAACCATCAAATATCCACAGCAGGTAACTTGCCAAACAACAAAAAAGAGCAATTTTCAGTGAAAGGAAGAGAAGGTGCAAAGTTAAAATCAATGCCATTTATTTTACAACTTGAGCAAATAAAAGCAGAATGGAAGTGTATTTCGTCAGCACTGATTGTCCAGGGCTGAAACACAAAGGACGTGTGTTTTTGAGTGTGGGCGTTTAAAATAAGAAGAGTGAAACATACAGTGTGTGGACTTCAAAACAGAAATGTCCTTGAATCATGCTGGGCGCCACATTGCCTGCAAGGCAAACTCCAAATGTGTCATTATTAATTCCGCGGAGATGATTGAATTGCTTTGATTTTTGAAGATCAAAACTGACAAGTATTAATTGCCGCGGCCAATCGAGACTCCACCATATTGGGTTTTCCGGCAAAAAGTCTGTATTCACTTGGCAATAGTTTTCACAAAGTAAAAGTTAGAGCTTGGTTTGACGCTTTGGTTGATAACAAAGTATGATCATTAAATGAAAACATTAATAAATTGGAAATTGAAGTTGTTTTTCATCTAAGCAGGTGGTGGACCTTTGAATGCAGCAGATTGGGTGTACAATTATGGAATGCATGAACATCTAAATGGCAAAAAATTGTTTGAGATTCTAGCATTTACAGCATTTACCTTGTGGAGCAGATGGGCTGCTATTTTGCTTTGCAATGATAGAAATTGTGTAGTGTTGTCCTGGTACCAATATTTAGGTACGAGTACCAGTACTAAAATGTATTTTGATACTTTCCAGTACTTATCTACATAAGGGGTACCACAAAAAAAATGCCATTATTGGCTTTTTTTTTAACAAAAACAATCACAGTACATTAAACATTATGTTTTATTGCAAGTGAATTACAATTGTGTCCTTAAATAAAATAGTGAACATAGTACACAACCTGTCTTTTAGTAGTAAGTAAGCAAACAGAGGCTCCTAATTTGTCTGCTGACGTATGCAGTAACAGTTTGTGTCATTTCTCATTTTATGTTGTCATAATTTTGAGGGACAATCTGTAAAAATGTATTATTAATCCACTTGTTCATTTACTGTTAATATCTGGTTTCTTTCTCTTTTATCATGTCATATCTACACTTCTGTTAAAATGTAATAATCAGTTATTCTTCTGTTGTTTGATACTTTTACTTTAGTTTTGGATGATACCACAAATGTATGTATCGATCTGATACCAAGTAGTTAGAGGATCATATTCAAAGTCTTCATGTGTCTAGCGATGCATTTTCTGAGTTTATAGACGTGATATCAATTTTAATAAAAGGAAAAAAAGATTTTGTGACGATAAAAAATGTAATCATAGTGTTATTGACGAGATAAGCTATTGTACGTGGTATCATTACAGTAGATGTCAGGTGTAGATCCACCCATGGCGTTTGTTTACATCAGGGGTGTCAAACTCAAATACAGAATGGGCCAAAATTTTAAACGGAACAAAGCCGCGGGCCAAAGTTGAAAAAATGAACATTTTAATAGGGATCCAAACAAGTTTTGCATTAAATATTGAACATGCAAGGCTTATATAACTTTAGTGACATGCAAAATCCAGTTTCAAATAATAATAATAATAATTTAAAAAATATCAATGGCATATCAAATAAAATTTAAATAAAAATGTAATGCCTTTTTTTCTATTTGCAATCTTCTGAGGTGATTATCAATTTTTTTCCACAGGCTAATAATAAATTTGAAAATAAATAACAATGAATGAACCAAACATTCAAGCCGTGAAGTAGCAAGAGAAAATGCATGAATAAAACGTTAATTATTGGTCAGTTTGCTGGAAGTTTCCCGGAAGAGTTGGTGCTGCAAGGGTTTCTGGGTATTTGTTCTGTTGTGTTACGGTGCGGATGTTCACCCGAAATGTGTTTGTCACTCTTGTTTGGTGTGGGTTCACAGTGTGGCGCATATTTGTAACAGTGCTAAAGTTGTTTATACGGCCACCCTCAGTGTGACCTGTATGGCTGTTGACCAAGTATGACTTGCATTCACTTGTGTGTGTGTGTGTGTGTGTGTGTGTGTGTGTGTGTGTGTGTGTGTGTAAAATCCACAAATATTATGTGACATGCTGTTAGTATGGAGGAAAAGCGGACGTGACGACAGGTTGTAGAGAACGCTAAAGGCAGTGCCTTAAGTGCACGACCCCAATATAGTTGTCCAGGTGGAAATCGGTAGAAATTCGGGAGAATGGTTGCCCCAGGAGATTTTCAGGAGTGGCACTGGGAATATTAGGAGGGTTGGCAAGTATGAGTATTAGCGGTGAGTGCGGTGTTACAGTGTATAACACCGGCAGGCCAGCTCTAATGCTAAATTGATATTGCCTCAAGGGCCAAATTAAATTACACAGCAGGCCAGATTTGGCCCGCGGGCCAGAGTTTGATATCCATGGTTTACATTCAGGGTGCTAGCTAGTGTTCGTATCCTCCTACGGTGTGTCGTGAAGCACGTTTAGCTATTCCTTGTCCTGCAGAGATGATACTTGTATGAAACTTACCTTTTTCGTCGTCATGGAGGCGAGGATTAGTGATTTAGAAGTAGCTAAAGCACTGCCGACTGCGAATGGATGTTTACCACTAGCTAGCTAGCCATGTCTTAAAGCACCTCTTCCTGAGGGCGTTTCAGTATTATAACTTCACCTTTATCGTTAGTTCACAGGCAAAAATGTGTCCATTCTCCCTTTTCTGTCTACACACTGTGTCAGCTTGTTAGTACTCTGTGATTGTGCACTGCCGAACATGCTCGTCTGCTCGTAAACCGGCAATGTCATACCATTTATAGTACCATTTTTGATTGATTAGTATCGCGATACTATACAAGTACCGGTATACCGTACAACCCTAAATTGTTGTTGTTTATGTTTCTCTCATACATACTCTGCTTATGACTGGATTCTGCTATGTCTACTTTGGAGTGTATTCCACATTCCATCACAACTTTCAAAGACAAGTAACAAATCTTTGAGAGCATTTGGAATTGCAAAACTCACCCATCCTTCCATTCATCCATTTGTCCCTCTGGCTTCCCAGCACATCCAAAAACATGCACCTGGGGATAGGCTGATTGGCAACACTAAAAATTGTCCTTTGTGTGACAGTGAGTGTGAATGGCTGTTTGTCTGTCTGTGTTGGCGCTTCAATGAGGTGGTGATTTTTGACAAAGCACACATGTGACTATCCTGAAAACAAGTCATAGCCACATTCCTACAGTTGAGCATACTATCTCAGTTAGTCTGGATCCAAGTGAAATCCTGGGTGTTTTGAAAGTCAAAGAAAAAACAAGAATACCATCTGGTGCTAGTTACACAATTACTCAGAACATGCATTGTTCTTGACAACCTAGTTTTTGAGTGTTATGTGTTTTCAACTTTTTCATTACCAATGTCGCAACTTAAGTAGAGGTACAATGGTAGAAAATGGATGGATGGATGGATGGATGGATGGATATTAGCATGAACCATACACACCTTTATTATTGTGTAGTGTGGAATATTAGAAAAATAACCATCCGAAAACCGCCAACAATATGCCGTTTACAAATTGTGCCTTGAATATCAACCAATTATTAGTGGTTTTGTTATTATAAACGCTAACGCGGACAAACCATTTATAGCGCAATCAAAAGCTTATGTCAATCAATCAATCAATCAATGTTTATTCATATAGCCCTAAACAATAGGGCCCTAACAAGTGTCTCAAAGGGCTGCACAAGCCGCAATGACATTCTCGGTTCAGATCCCACATAAGGAATATTTATGTGCCTACATTGACATCATCGAGTGGTAAACTACTTCTTCGTGTTCTTGTTTGTGAAAGTTTGTTCTAGATCATAAACTATGCCTCTCACCTGAATAGTAGAAGAATGAGCACTTGATTGCGATAAATTGTTACACTTTAACAGTCAATTTAGACCTGGAAATGAAGAAAACGACACGAAACGACGCTTGGTTACACCTGCTTCTCTTCGAGAATTATTAAGTATTATGAGTCTTTCTTTATCTGCAAGAGACTATAACAGCATTCTAGCTGTCGGCATCCTAATGACAGCAGACATTGTATAGTAAGGGATGTTTTATCATGTTTGTTGGCTCTCATGAATTCTGCAATGAGTAGTAATCTGTGTTGTAGTTGGGAAAAAAAATACAAAAATATTAAATGTTATTATAAATGTACCTGGTACTATATTGCATATATTCAGACAGTATGTGTATAAAACTTTAAAGGAGTTGTTTAAATGTTTATTTGAGGGCTTTTATAGGCAAAATAGAGCGATTCCCTTAGGCTCAATTGTAAGCAAACTTTTGATCGCATTTATGTACTATTTAGAATGCATAAAAACCGACAAAACATACAGTCAAGGTCAAAGATTTACATAAAGAACATAATGTCATTGCTGTCTCTAGTTTCCAACAGCTCAATTTGTGTTTCATCTGACATCTCATGGACCAAGATAAGACTTTCCGGAGGAAAATTCTGTGGTCAGATGAAACAAAAATTGAGCTGTTTGGCCACAATACCCAGCAATATGTTTGGAGGAGAAAAGGTGAGGCCTTTATTCGTAGGGACACCAATCCTACCGTCAAGCATGGTGGTGGTAGTATTACGTTCTGGGCCTGTTTTGCTGCCAATGGAACTGGTGTGAGGGGGCTCCCACATCTGTGGTCCCCTCCAAGGTTTCACATTGTCATCCCATTGGGTAAAGTTTTTCTTGCAATGATGTGGGATCTGAGCCGAGGATGTCGTTGTGGTTTCAATCAATAGATCAATCAATGTTTATTTATATAGCCCTAAATCACAGGTGCCTCAAAGGACTGCACAAACCACAACGACATCCTCGGAAGGGCCCACATAAGGGCAAGAAAAAGCTCACCCCAGTGGGACGTCAACAATGATGACTATGAGAAACCTTGGTAAGCACCGCATATGTGGGTACCCCCCCTGCCCCTTACCCCCTAGGGGACCGAAAGCAATGGATGTCGAGCGGATCTTACATTAGGTAATGAAAGTCCAATCTATAGTAGATCTAACGTAACCGTGAGAATCAAGTCCAAAGTGGACAATTTAGCAGCGAGAGTCCCATCCAAGGTGGAGCCAGCAGGAAACCATCCCAAGCAGAGGTGGATCAGCAGTGCAGAGATGTCCCCAACCGATACACAGGCAAGTGGTCCATCCTGGGTCCCGACTCTGGACAGCCAGTACTTCATCCATGGCCACCGGACCGGAGTGGGGGACATAGGAGGAAAAGAAAAGAAACGGCAGATCAACTGGTCCAAAAAGGGGGTCTATTTAAAGGCTAGAGTACACAAAAAGTTTTAAGATAAGACTTAAATGCTTCTACTGAGGTAGCATCTCGAAGTACTGGAGCCCGAATGGAAAACGCTCTATAGCCCGCAGACCTTTCTGGGGCTTTGGGAATCACTAATAAGCCGGAGTCCTTTCAACGCAGATTTCTTGCCGGGACATATGGTACAATACAATCGGCAAGATAGGATGGAGCTAGACCGTGTAGTATTTTATACGTAATTAGTAAAACCTTAAAGTCACATCTTAAGTGCACAGGAAGCCAGTGCAGGTGAGCCAGTACAGGCGTAATGTGATCAAACTTTCTTGTTCTTGTCAAAAAGTCTAGCAGCCGCATTTTGTACCAACTGTAATCGTTTAATGCTAGACATGGGGAGATCAGAAAATAATACGTTACAGTAATCGAGATGAGACGTAACAAACGCATGGATAATGATCTCGGCGTCGATGGTGGACAAAATGGAGTGAATTTTAAGCGTTATCATGGAGATGAAAGAAGGTCGTTTTAGTAACATTTTTAATGTGTGACTCAAACGAGAAAGTTAGGTCGAAGATAATATCCAGATTCTTTACCGAGTTGCCTTGTTTAATTGTTTGGTTGTCAAATGTTAAAGATGTATTATTAAATAGAGGTCGGTGTCTAGCAGGACCGATAATCAGCATTTCCGTTTTTTTAGCGTTGAGTTGCAAAAAGTTGGCGGACATCCATTGTTTAATTTCATTAAGACACGCCTCCAGCTGACTACAATCCGGCGTGTTGGTCAGCTTTAGGGACATGTAGAGTTGGGTGTCATCAGCATAGCAGTGAAAGCTAACACCGTATTTGCGTATGACAGGGGTCACCAATCGTTTTGAAACCAAGAGATACTTTTTGGGTACCGATTAATGCGAAGGGCTACCAGTTTGATATACACCTAAATAGATTGTATTTCTGTCTGTCATTACGTCATACATTTTTTTTCCTTTTACTGAAAGTTTTTTGTAGAGAATAAATGATGAAAAAAAACACTAAATTGAACGGTTTAAAAGAGGAGAAAACACGAAAAAAATGAAAATTACATTTTGAAACATAGTTTATCTTCAATTGATACTCTTTAAAATTCAAAATTCAACCGAAAAAAAGAAAAGAAAAACTAGCCATTTCGAATCTTTTTGAAAAAATTGAAAAAAGAATTTATGGAATATCATTAGTAATTTTTCCTGATTAAGATTAATTTCAGAATTTTGATGACATGTTTTACATAGGTTAAAATCCAATCTGCACTTTGTTAGAATATATAACAAATTGGACCAAGTTATATTTCTAACAAGACAAATAATTATTTCTTCTAGATTTTACAGAACAAAAATTATAAAAGAAATTCAAAAGACTTTATAATAAGATTTAAATTTGATTCTAAATATTTTCTAGATTTGCCAGAATATTTTTTTTGAATTTTAATCACAATAAGTTTGAAGAAATATTTATCAAATATTCTTCATCGAAAAAACAGAAGCTAAAATGAAGAATTAAATTAAAATGTATTTATTATTCTTTACAATAAAAAAAACAAATTTACTTGAACATTGATTTAAATTGTCAGGAAAGAAGAGGAAGGAATTTAAAAAGGTAAAAAGGTATATGTGTTTAAAAATCCTAAAATCATTCGGATTTTTTCTCTGAAATTGTCTTTCTGAAAATTATAAGAAGCAAAGTAAAAAAAATAAATGAATTTGTTTAAACAAGTGAAGACCAAGTATTTAAAATATTTCCTTGGATTTTAAAATTCTATATGAGTTTTGTCTCTCTTAGAATTAAAAATGTCGAGCAAAGCGAGACCAGCTTGCTAGTAAATAAATACAATTTTAAAAATAGAGGCGGCTCACTGGTAAGTGCTGCTATTTGAGCTATTTTTAGAACAGGCCAGTGGGCGACTTATCTGGTCCTTACGGGCTACCTGGTGCCCGCAGGCACCGCGTTGGTGACCCCTGGCGTATGATGTCACCTAGCGGCAGCATGTAGGTGCTGAAGAGTGCAGGGCCAAGGACCGAACCCTGGGGACCTCCACACGTTACCTTAACATAGTCCGAGGTCACATTGTTATGGGAGACGCATGCAACCTGTCAGTAAGATAGGAGTTAAACCAAGACAGGGCTAAGTCTGACATACCAATTCGTGTTTTGATACGCTCTAATAAAATATTATGTTTGTGCAGCCCTTTTAAACACTCGTGATTTAGGGCTATATAAGTAAAAGTTGATTGATTGATTTATTGATTGATTGAAGAAAAAAGTCCATGTCAGAAAACCAGCAAATTTAGCTGAACTGAACCAATATTGTGAAGAAGAGTGGACAAAAATTACACCAGAAGCTCGCCAGAATCTTGTGGATGACTACCAAAAGCGCCTTATTGCAGTGAAACTTTCCAAAGGACATGTAACCAAATATGAACATTGCTGTATGTATACTTTTGACCCAGCAGATTTGGTCACATTTTCAGTAGACCGATAATAAATTCATAAAAGAACCAGACTTCATGAATGTTTTTTGTGACCAGAGAGTATGTGCTCCAATCACTCTATCCCCAAAAAATAAGAGTTGTAGAAATTGTTGTACACTCAAAACAGCCATGATGTTCTTTACAAGTGTATGTAAACTTTTGATCGCAACTGTGTGTATTATTTTCTTGCATTAAAATTGTGAACAACAGTCAAAACTCCCCCAAAAAGTACACTAGGCAATTATTTTACTGTTGTTTTGCTACGTACCATTGAAGTTAGCTTAGCGGTTAGCATGGCTTATTTTCGCTTTGCACTCTCTGGCTCAGGTTGAGGGTATTGCTTGCTTACCTTTTCCTTGTCCTTCAGGTAAACTTTTAAGACATGTGTTTTGTTTGCTGCCATGGAGCTGAGGATTCCAAACTTATACTGTAGGAGTGGCTTTGCATGGTGTTTACCATGAATTTTTTAACTCGGACCCCGACTTAAACACGTTGAAAAACGTATCGGGTGTTTCCATTTAGTGGTCAATTGTACGGAATATGTACCGTACTGTGCAATCTACTAATAAAAGTTTCAATCAATCAATCAAGTGTATGGACATACCTTTGCCGCACTAGCCAGCAACCTTTTTGAGGAGTCTAGATTGCATTGACAATGATTCTGGAATGGATTGAGTCAATATTTTAGATGCAGTCCAATTTTTATTTGCTAATAATGGACCAATACCAGCAAACAAAAAACAGTGCAGACACCCCTTTTTATTTTTAAAATAGATGTATTTTTGAATGAGTATATTGTGCTTAGTGTCCTGAGGTGGGTAGAGTAGCCAGAAATTGTACTCAAGTAAGAGTACTGTTACTTTAGAGATGTATTACTCAAGTAAACGTAAGGAGTAGTCACCCAAATATATACTTGAGTAAAAGTAAAAAGTATGTTGGGAAAAAACTACTCAAGTACTGAGTAACTGATGAGTAACCTGTTCGTTTAATGATGACGGCACCAAGTAATGCACAAAAACATAAAAATAGCAATGAACAAATTCAGAGCGAGGAATATCTCTTAAGCAACTAAAACAATAATATATATAAAATAATATATATTTGGTTTTACACTATATTGAAAAAAAACAGAAAATTATACTCTTGGCTAAGTTTTATATTCATGATTGTAAGTTTCTCAATACCCGACCTGTTTTTGTGCCTTTAAAAAATATTTAGAACTTTACATTGAAACACTCTAACTCTAACAACCAAAAAGCTGTGAAAACGATGATGCTGTGTTCCAAATTTAAGTTATTTACTGAGATTTTGTTTATTTTATATATATATATATATATATATGTTTTTTTTTTGCATTCTATTTTAGTTACTTTGAATTTAAAAACCCCTGGCGCTTTTTTGTACAGTTTTTATACTGTTTTGTACTGTTCTTGTACTTACTTTGATTATTATTTTCAACTGTTTGTAAATTTGTAAATTTGTAAAATAAAGGTTTATAAAAAAAAAAAGTGCAGTTAATCATGTGACCTCCTGGCTTTGTTTGATTGGTGAAACGGAGTCAAACGTCACCAGTGACTCCATTTGATTGGTGAAATGCAGGCATGTGATAGATCCTATTTTGAAGGTCTGTCTGACAAACCAAACAAACAAAGCGTGCATTAACAGATCGATAAAAATCAGTAGCGAGTAGCGAGCTGAATGTAGATAAATGGAGCGAAGTAAAAGTAGCGTTTCTTCTCTATAAATATACTCAAGTGAAAGTAAAACTATGTGTCATTAAAACTACTCTTAGAAGTACAATTTATCTCAAAAGTTAGTCAAGTAGATGTAACGGAGTAAATGTAGCGCGTTACTACCCACCTCTGTTAGTGTCAACATACTGTTGGCAAAAATGCCATGTTGCTACATTTGATGTATTTTCTAATTCCATGATCATTCCTGTCACTTTCAGTCTTTAACTTCATCGTCTTCAGCTTAAAAACTTGGTCCAAAAATGAAATCACATTTTCTGAGATGGGCCAACACACATTTTGAGTAGTTAAATATGTGTATTCTCAGTTTTGATAACACAAATATAAGTTTATTTCGAGAGATACCAGAAGCGAATGGCACTGATTTGTTGGAATAAAAGCTGATGAAAAAAACAGCCTTTACACCCAGACACTTAGTTCATACTAATGAGTTTGCTTCTCGGAAATAATTGAGATAGGTCTGCTTCCATTAAATTGTTACATTTGTTGTATCATGCTGTCCAGTTCATAATAACGTCAGCCTGACTTGTTGAATGAAAACCACCATCTCTATCACAATAATGAATAAGACAAATTAAAGAGAGACAAGCCAAAGGTGTAAAAAGTGTCATTTTCTGTCCCAAAATGTGCCAGCTACACCACTGTGCAACATTGTGCCAATTATTTGCCTTCCAGGACCAAAAGGGTGCATGTACGGCATGTTCCTGAGTTCCAAAACTGACAGTCGATTTTACCCCTAAAGGTACAAAGAACAGGTTGTTCTTGGTTTTCTTAGGTTTTGTTTCTACGACTGTGATATATGTTGCGTTTTAGTGCAAGTTGGAACTTCTAGCTAAGTGAACACCTTAGTCACTATACACAGACCACATAGGTTACATGTGAAATACAGTAATACAAATATCCAATATGAGAATGAAGTAAACAGTAATGAAAAAGAGAAAAAAACTTACTTTTATTCTCATGGTTGTCTTGCACACTGGAACACTACACTGCTTAGTTATTACTGCTCACATCTGGGGTCCACTCCAAGGTTTCTCATTGTATCCCATTGGGTTGAGTTTTTGCTTGCCCTGATGTGGGATATGAGCTGAGGATGTTGTTGTGGCTTCTGCAGCCCTTTGAGACACTTGTGTTTAAGGGCTATACAAACAAACGTTCATTGATTGATTGATTGATTGATGTTTTTACTTCAGTATAGGACATTTTTCGAAACCGACGTGCAATCTTTCTTTTTGAAATGCAGAACTAATCAGGTTGATTTCAGAGTTAATGATTTATGAAATTGAACCAATCAGTTATATAATAATTTAGTTGATAACTTAATAGACTTTCTTTTCTTTGTTTGCAAGGTTGTATCATAGTCCCTCAACATTATTGCTTAATACTAACTTACAACATGCTTTTTGTTGGAAATGTTGCAAACACTCATGATTTGTGGTCAATAAGATAATTAATTTTTGGAGAAAACTGTTAATATCAGAAGTTTTAATGTTTTTCGCGGAAACTCCAACTCCCTCCTACTTCCAAAGCCATACAAGTGGGGATTGGCCGCTCCCATCTCCACAGACATGTTTGATTGGCAACACTAAATTGACCAAAGTGTGTAAATGTGAGTGTGAATGTTGTCTGTCTATCGGTGTTGGCCCTGTGATGAGGTGGCGACTTGCCCAGGGTGTACACCGCCTTCTGTCCGAATGCAGCTGGGATAGGCCCCACCCCACAACCCAAAGAGGGACAAGCATTAGAAAGTGGACATATTCAGTATTCAGAGAAGAAAAAAACACTTCATATTGCTGTAAGGCTTCTGAAAACCGCACACGGCACAAACCCACTAATGTTTTCTTCCTTGCTCATTTAAAAAATCCGGTCGAATTCCTTTCTTTTCACTTCATTGAAATGCGCATGTGACATCGAGGCCACATTGGGGCCACATTAGGGTCCGTGCGTGTTTATACCAGAGTCCGATTTGGTCCGCTTTGGCTTGCAGTATAAATGTAGTCTAGACCCCCAGGTCTAGGGTTAGCCTTCCTTTGCTTCATGGCTGATGAATCATTGATGACTTCAAACTTTCTTTCCCTATTTCTTTCTTTTTCCCTCTTCAAATATTCTTGGTGTTAACTCGGTCAGCCTTCATTCTTTGTCCGTATTCTCTTAACCTTTCTTTTCCACTTTTTTCATTTGGTTTTGGTTGTGTTGATTATTTCTTCCTGAACAACTACGGATAGAAACCACCATTACGTTAAAAAACATGCCCCTTTGCTTTAAATATATAAGATAGGATAGGATAGGACTTTATTGTCATTGCAACAAGTACAACGAAACTATGTTTTCAGCACAAACCCGTTGAAGATTAGATAAACAAACCGTGTACAGGGTTACAGAACAGGAACGCTGATGGGTCGCCACGAGGCGCCCCGTAAAAGGTGGGAAAAAGGTAAAACGCTGGGGAAGAAGATGAGTAAAAAAATACAATCTAGACTGGGCTCCTAAGGGGGCCTAGTCTGGAGTGGGGAAGAAACCTCCATGCCATGCACACACAAACATGTTACATTTAATCACGAGAACTCGCAACAGAGGGGAGTTGGAGCCCTGGAGGTCGACTGCTGCTATGAAGCACTGCCAGCCGTCCATCACCCTGAAGGGGAATCAAGTGGTGGTGAAGGTGTGGGGTGGGGGAGGGTGTGTGTGTGTGTGTATGCCCATTGTCTTGGGTGTGTTGATGTAGTGTCCATAGGCCTTGGGCCGTTCTGCATGCAAGCAAAAGTTTGACTCCGGGTGTTGTTGAGGAGGGAGGGAGGTCAAAAACGTCCATCATTGAGGTGTCCTCTGGGGATGTTTTCAGAACAGCCTGCTCCTGTTGTTGCAGCGTCAAGGCCATTCAAGGGAGTCAAATCACAGATTAGGATTTTTGTTTTTCCGCGAGCAGACATTACAATGTTTTGTCTGTTCTATTCGGCTCTCATAACCAATTTTTCCCTTTCGACCAGATTTTCCATGATGGGATCCATCTTGCGATTCAGTTCAGAAATTTCCGCAGTCTGTGATCCCACAGCCCAGCCCAAACCTTCCATTGGGCCCCTTGAGTGGCTGCCATCGTCTTCCAAATTTGAAGACACACCAGAGCGATGCCCAGCCCAATCAGCAGGTGCCCGCGATCATTATTCCAAATAGGTAGATGTCTTCCACGTCCTCGATGGAAAGAACTGAGAGGCACAATGATTCTCCATTTATCCCAGGAATCTCTCACGTACCCCGCAGCAATGGTTCCATCAGGGAAGCCAGGCTCCCCAGAACCTCTTTTCCCTGTCGGAAAGATTTTGTCAGTTGAGTCGAGAGTCCAGCTGATCATTTCGATGGAGGACAGTGCAAAGAAAGAGGCTTCAAAAAAAGTGTAAACAAGACAAAACAAAGAGAGCAAACAGGGAGAAGAAGGGAGCGGAAAAAAATGCGACCGCCATCACCAAAAGCATGACAGAAAAATATGATTAAAACAATGACTCTTAAATTCAATCTTATTTTAAGACTTTGTGAACACAATTATTATAAAATGGTAGGATTAAACTACTTTCCATTTCATTTTTTTAGGACCAAAATTATTAGGTTTTGGTTGTGGCTATTTTAGCTCATTTTGACCATAACTAAATAACCATAACCATAACTCCTAAAACATAATATGTTGAATGAAAGCTGAAAAAGGTTACATAATTGAATAGAATATGTTTTCGGTTTTGACAGTTTATAAAGATACGCATACATTTTCAGACTTTGAAAACACATTTATTTAAAAACTAATGGGATCAAGTTAATTACCATGCAGCCATGAGGGGCGGAAATGTAATGTCACTTCCTGGTTAAAAAATTAGGGGTGTGGTCTAAATTTTTAATCAGCCACTCCTCTAAAACTCTTGTATTTCAATTATGACATAAAAACTACAGTAATTATTTTTGGAGCACAGCTTTTTCATTTTGAAATTAAACCTTGAAACTAATCTACAAATAGTTTTAAGCGATATATTTCTAAATTGAAATTTAGGGGTCTCAATTGGGGACAGCTACTTCTCAATAGAAAATTCTATATTATGATGATTTTGTATTTATTCATCTTACCGCTATCTTAACTAATGCCCTGGATTTAAACAAATCATAATATAAAGTAAGTACAAATGCATGTTTGAATACCAAAATGTTTTATTAAACCCTATTATTGGTTAAGGGACAGCACTTTGCTTTAATACGGTAGAATGCCCCTTATTGTCACATTGAGTTTGTGACGAACCCCAAGATGCAGAGAAGGCGGCAGGCATGGTGCGGGAAACCATGATTTAATCTTTAGAAATGAAAAAACACAAACCAGGAACTAGGAACAGTCAAACTGGAAAACGGGAAACAGGATCCAGCAAACAGGAACTAGCAACAAAAGACAGCACGCTGCAAACAGCTACAGGTTCTATGACAAGTTTTACTGACATTGACAGGTAGTGGTGACAATAATCCAGCATCTGACTGGAGGACAAAACAGGTTCAAATAGCAGCCGGCTGATTGACACCAGGTGTGGCCAGGTACACTTTCTCAACATTTTACCATGTCAATTTTCAGAGTTTGGTTGACTGCAGCTGAGAAATGCTGAATAAACGTATGCAAAATAAAGTTGCTCCTATGGCATTCAAATGAAACTACCGGACAAATATCGTTTTGATGCATAAATATTAAAACTGGTTATTGCTCAAACACTGTATTATACTCACTGATTATTTTCACTAGAAATATTTCTGTCTTAAAAATGTATTTTATGAGTTTTTATCATAGGCAAAAATAAACACCATTAAACACACAGTTTTTTTTTATAGAAGTATGAAATTGACTTTTTTGCATAAAGTTAAACATTGTAAACTCACCACTAGCATAGATGAATTTTGGAAAATATATATGTATGTATGTGTATATATAGGTATGTATTAGTAGAGTATTATATATGATCATGATGTAAAATATTAAATATGTATGCATTTGTATGTGTGCGTGCGAGTGTATTGGCACATAACACACATAAGGTGTATTATGTGGACGTATGTATATGTATGTTGTATACTGACCAAATATGATCTTTGAATGTTGCAATGTTTTTTTTGTCTTTTTTATTTTTAAATTATTTACAATGTTTATTGGATGTTTGTTTTTTCCTGGAGAAAGTGTTTTTTTGTATTTTTCTTTGATGCATAATTTTTCTGGATGAATGGCTGCAGCTAATAGGGGTATTAATAAACTAAACTTCACTTTCGGTTTTTTTGACGAATTGCATCAGAAGACTTGCGAGACACATTGAAGGGAAAAAAAGTTAACAAAAAAGAAACGTGACGTTGAAAGTTCTTCTGAAGAATCTTTGATCAAGCTCAGAGAAATTGCGTACAGTATATCCTGCCGTATTGACAGGATAGAGAGTGAGTGAGTTAGTGTTTCATTTTGTCAGTTATTTAAACAATATTAGATAGCTGTGGTGTGCCAGAGTAAACATGGATATGGGAAAGGGAGACCATTTTACAGCATTCTTAAAGATCCTGAAAGACTATGTACTGTAAGTGGATTATATATTTTGAAATTTAAAACATGCAAGAGGTACCTGTGTAGAAATAAACTCAGGTATGGAATATAGCACTTTCTACACAACAATATTGTGTATTTCATTGTTTGCCATTTTGTTTTTTTGGCAGATTTGTGTTAATAAATAAAAACCAACAGGAGACCAAGATGGTCACCACCTGGTTGGCAAGACGGAGGTTTTTGACATCCTCTCCCTGTTTTGCACCACGGAATGGCTTTTTGAACTTCCTTCAGGTGTGTCAAAGTGTTGCACTTGGAATTCGTTTTTGCCAATTTCTGGAGATATTTTACGCTTGCCGAATTGGTGTCCTAGCTAAACCGGCTTGCCAGTGACGTTCAGTGGATCTTTCTCCGCTTCGGATGACATGTTGGCTCCCCAGTGATTTACAGGAAGGTTTTTTTAGGCTCGCTGTGGCGCTGGCAAAACAGCATGGATGTTCCCTAGAAATCCAATATTGATCTTTGTCATAGCTGTGTACTACGCACTCAGATAAGCCATTACTGGTGGTGAAGTGCGATAACACTGAGTTCCTTTCCGATCCGATAACAAGTAAAAATCAGGCTGGTCTTGGCAATACTGATACAATATCGATAATTCATGAAAATATACCTAATGTGTCTGCTGAAAGTTGAAAAGTTGTGTGTTGTCGAATAGTAACATCTCTATCTAAAAAAAAAAACATAAAAAATATATAAACTAATAATTTAGAATTATATACTTAATCACCTATAACACAACAAGTTGTCTTTAAATATGTATAATATTTGTTTTTAGCATTTCTAAAATAATAAAAAAATATAAAAATGTGCTTTTAAGTATCGTTTTCAGATGTCTTTATAGCGCATTTGGGGTCTACCAATTGGCCTCTTACCAGAAAATAGTTTGCCAAAGAGAATGTCCTTTGGGATGCGCCCATTATTCATGCACACAACATGTCCCAGTCAGCGCAGACATTTCCGTTTAAACAATGTGAACATGGAGGAGATGCCTGCTCTCTCAAGCACTGCGAAGTTGGTGATGCGATCGCTCCATTAGATGCCGAGAATTTACCTCTAACAGCGCATGTGGAAGGCTTTGAGCCTTCTTTCCAAGTGAGAACACAGTGTCCAAGTTGTGCTGCCATAGAAGAATAGACCTGTGCTTTGGTATTCTCTGTTAGTTTATCATTTATCACTGAGTCTGGCCAGTGTTGTTGCTGCCTTCTCTATTCACCTGATCAGCTCGATGTCAAGTAACAGGCTGTCTGAGATTGTGGAACCCAGGTACACAAACTAATGAACTACTTCAAGCTTATAGTTTACAAATATTGCGTAAGGCGGCATGGCAACAAATTGTCCCATCACTTAAGTTTTCTTCAGGCTAATTGTTAGGCCAAATGCACTTCATGCTGCTACCAAGCAGTTAAAATGTTGCTGTAACTCCTCCTCCGTGTATGCAACAAGTGCTGCATCGTCTGCAAAAAAAAGGTCACGGACGACCCATATCAGAACTCTGGTTTGGACAGATATCCTCTGTGGGTGATTCCACAGGCGTGTTTCAGTAGTATAGAGAAAATGATGCCAGACAAGGTTGGAGCAAGAAAGCAGCCTTGTTTGACTCCCCTTGTGATGTTGAATGGCTCAGATGTTGTGCCATCATAGACAATGGTGCCTTTCATGCCATCATGGAATGAGCGTATCAGGCTGAGTAGCGTAGGTGGACAACCCATTTTGGCCAGGATCCTAAAAAGACCAACAACCTTTGTTAGGTCTTTGAAGGCAACATACAGCGGCTCACTTTGTCACTGCATTTTTCTTGAAGTTGTCTCACAGAAAAAAAAACATGTCGATAGTTGACCTCTCAGCTCGGAACCCGCACTGACACTCTTTCAGCAAGGGACAGCAGCCTGCTCAAGGTTTGCCAACAGTGCTGAATAGAGAGAAGCCACAATAGCTCTTACAGTCGCTCCTGTCCGCTTTATTTTTGGAAAGAGTGATGAAGTTTGCGCCTGATGTCTAGTGCCACTACATCCTCTCTCCAGCAATTAGACAGAAGTTCATGAAGGTATGTGATGAGTGTCCTTTTCGCGGATTTGAGGACTTCAGGTGGGATACCATCCCCTCCCGGGGTCTTCCCAGAAGAAAGAGCATCAACCTCTTTAATTGTTGGCTCCAGATCAAGTTCTTCCAAGGTGGGCAGGGACTCAACGTTATTTCTCATGATCCAAAGTTGTATCCACTCGGCATCCATTGTACTGGTCACGCAAGGGGGGTCCCCACATCTGCGGTCCCTTCCAAGGTTTCTCGTTGTTCCAATTAGGTTGAGTTTTTTTCTTTCCCTGATATGGGCTATATATACATATATATATATATATATATATATATATATATATATATATATATATATATATATATATATATTGATGACAAATGTCTCAAAGTGCTACAAAAGCCACAACAACATCCTCGGCTCACAAGTAAACTTTGATTGATTGATTGATTGATTGATTAGTAAGTGATTAATTTGCTGTTTTTGGTCCTTGATTACTTCTCTGGTAGGTGACTTAAGAGGAGGTGTCTGGTTTTGTGCAGCACGTAGTGCCTGCTTGATTCCTGCATACATCCCTCTTACGTTGCAAGTGTTGGCGGATGACTGGAGCTGAGTTGAAGCCAGTAGTTGGTTGCGTTGAGTCTTGCAGCTTGTTGAACACGTGGAGCCTGCAGGTTCCTCTGAGATGGATGTGTCCCATATGCCATTAGGGGCTTTCCTTTTATTCTCAATGAGATAGAGAGTTTTCTTGCATTTGCCTGAAACCAGTCGGCTAACTTGTACTCTCTTGCCGAAAGTCGACATCACTGCTTATATGGTATCACCATCTGTCAATGACATTTGCACTGGATGGTCCGGTGAGGGCGTTTTCTAGTACCTCCACAAGTTGTTACATTTTTTCCGGCATGCAGGTCTTGTAGACGTTAATTTTGCCAACTTTGTTTTCTCTGTGTATGTTCTTTGGCCGGAGCTTATCTATGCAGCACACAAGAGACTGGTTGATGTCACAGTCTGCATTCTAGAAGCTTTGGGTAAGTTTAACACTGGGCACGTTGTTTCAGGTTTAGCACTAAATCGAGCTGGTTCCAATGCTTGGACCTGGGTTGTCTCGAGGAGACCTTGTCTTGAGACTTAGTGTCGAAGAAGGTGTTGGTGATGCACAGATTGTTGTGACAGCAGAATGCTAGGAGGTGCTTTACGTTTTAATTTATCTTTCCAATTCCAAACTGGTCCATGCAGGATAGCCAAGAGACATGGTCTTAACCGACTCTGGTGTTGAAATCCTCTAGAAGAATGACTAGTTGTTGTGAGATGTCTTTAATGACCGAGTTGAGGTCATCATAAAACATGTCAGTGTGGGAGCATGGACACTGGTTAGGCTAACCAATCCAGTTGATGTTTGGAGCTGGATCTTAAGTATATGTTCAGTTCCTTCTGACAGTAGTGCAATGGGTTTCGGCAGCTGATTGCGGATGGTAAAGCCAACGCCATGATTTGTAGTTTATTCAGGTGGCTTGATTTCCTGGAAGAAAGTTAACGCCTCTCTGATGGTACTGTGTGATGAGAGTCTTGTCTCCTGCTTGCCGAAAAAGCCTATTCAGTTTGTTCTTGATCACAGCAGACTTGCAGGCATCATTTACTTCACTAAGATTGTTTGAGAGGCCTAGCGTAATGGTTCGTACGTTACATGTGCCCAGCCTAAGTAATGGGCTTATTAGGTTATTTTGCCTGGAGCAATGATCAGTTTTTGTAGTATATAACCAAACCTTACGCACCCTGTGGAGCAGGCGAGCCGTGGCAGCACAACACCTATTCGGCTGGGGGCTGCCTGGCTTGAGCCGGGCAGTAGCTGTTATGTGAAATCCTAGGATTTCTCCCACCTTAAGTAGCAACCTTTGGCACCAAACTCTACGACAATTGAGCAGTATGACCGGTAACTTTTGCCTCTCATGTTGTTTTGATGCAAGGAAGCTGTGATGAACTTTTCTCTCCAGTGCAAAAGCTTGGAGGATTTTGGTTGTCCCCCCTCTCTACGTCACCAATGTACTCCAAGGGAAGGGCAGGCACCGATAAAGCTAGGTATTAATATCGTCGCAGGAGTTATCGGAGTGTAGTTGAGTAAAACTGTGACATCTTCAGATTTATACTGTGGTTTGGAATCAGGGTGTTCCTTCCCCGAGGTGAGCTGCCATCCAAGACGGTCGAGTTCTACCTACCCATCTCGCTACTAAGCTAGCATGGGTTGGAATGATGAGTGTCAGGGTGCATCTACAAACGTTTGTACATGTTAGTAGGCCTGTACACAGCACATTTGGGGCTTCAGCTGCTCCGAGATTCCCCTTATCTACCACGGTGTGCTCTGCGGAGGCAATATGAAGGTATTGGGGTAGGGGAAGCTTTAACAAGCAGGTAGGACTTACACATTTCCCCTTCAGTCTTCTTTTTTTTCTTCTTTCTTTTCCCACCTGCGTTGGCCCAACAGGGCCAAACACTAAATACAAACCATGTTTCCATATGAGTTGGGAAATTGTGTTAGATGTAAATATAAACGGAATACAATGATTTGTGAGTCCTTTTCAACCCATATTCAATTGAATGCACTACAAAGACAAGATATTTGATGTTCAAACTCATAAACTTTTTTTTGTTTTTGCAAATAATAAATAATTTAGAATTTCATGGCTGTAACACGTGCCAAAATAGTTGGGAAAGGGCATGTTTACCACTGTGTTGCATCACCTTTTCTTTTAACAACACTCAATAAACATTTGGGAACTGAGGAAACTAATTGTTTAAGCTTTGAAAGTGTAATTCTTTCCCATTCTTATTTTATGTAAAGCTTCAGTTGTTCAACAGTCCAGGGTCTCCGCTGTCGTATTTTACGATTTATAATGCGCCACACATTTTCGATGGGAGACAGGTCTGGATTGCAGTCGGGCCAGGGAAGTACCCGCACTCTTTTTTTTACGAAGCCACGCTGTTGTAACACATGCTGAATGTGGCGTGGCATTGTCTTGCTGAAATAAGCAGGGGCATCCATAAAAAAGACGCCGCTTAGATGGCAGCATATGTTGTTCCAAAACCTGTATGTACCTTTCAGCATTAATGGTGCCTTCACAGATGTGTAAGTTCCTCATGCCTTGGGCACTAATGCACCCCCATACCATCACAGATGCTGGCTTTTGAACTTTGCGTCGATAACAGTCTGGATGATTCGCTTCCCCTTTGGTCCGGAGGACACGATGTCGAATATTTGCAAAAACAATTTGAAATGTGGACTCGTCAGACCACAGAACACTTTTCCACTTTGCGTCAGTCCATCTTAGAAGATCTCGGGCCCAGAGAAGCCGGCAGCGTTTCTGGATGTTTTTGATAAATGGCTTTCGCTTTGCATAGTAGAGCTTTAACTTGCACTTACAGATGTAGAGATGAACTGTATTTAGTGACAGTGGTTTCCAGAAGTGTTCCTGAGCCCATGTGGTGATATCCTTTAGAGATTGATGTTGGTTTTTGATACAGTGCCATCTGATATCCTTTAGAGTTTGATGTCAGTTTTTGATACAGTGCCATCTGAGGGATCGAAAGTCACGGTCATTCAGTGTTGGTTTCCGGCCATTGCGCTTACGTGGAGTGATTTTTAAGGATTCTCTGAACCTTTTGATGATATTATGGACCGTAGATGTTGAAATCCCTAAATTTCTTGCAATTGCACTTTGAGAAACTTTGTTCCTAAATTGTTTGACTATTTGCTCACGCAGTTGTGGACACAGGGGTGTACCTCGCCCCATCTTTTCTTGTGAAAGACTGAGCATTTTTTGGGAAGCTGTTTTTATACCCAATAACGGCACCCACCTGTTCCCAATTAGCCTGCACACCTGTGGGATGATCCAAATAAGTGTTTGATGAGCATTCCTCAACTTTATCAGTATTTATTGCCACCTTTCCCAACTTCTTTGTCACGTGTTGCTGGCGTCAAATTCTAAAGTTAATGATTATTTGCAAAAAAAAAAAGTTTATCAGTTTAAACATCAAATATGTTGTTTTTGTAGCATATTTAAGTGAATATGGGTTGAAAAGGATTTGCAAATCATTGCATTCCGTTTATATTTACATCTAACACAATTTCCCAACTCATGTGGAAACGGGGTTTGTATATTCAAACATTTAATGAAGTAAAAAACAAATAGGGCAACAAAATAAGTATCCCACAAGTTTCTTTTGTCAAGTAAGGCCATGTGCACACAAACGTGGAGAGCTTCAAATACGCACATTTGGGGTTCAAACGGTATCCATCCACACAAATGTAGTTTCAAAACTGTCTATGTCTACACACAAATGCATACACCTGCTGCCATGCACATTTTGTCCAAAGAGAAACCTGAAAAAAGCAGCAAGGTGACATTACACTGCGTTTATGTTTTTTTTTTATATACTAGATCAGTGGTTCTAAACCTTTTTTCTAGGATGTGCCCCCTGTAAAAGAAAATAATTCAAGTACCCCCTAATTAGAGCAAAGCATTTTTGGTTGAAAAAAAGAGATTAAGAAGTAAAATACAGCACTCTGTCATCAGTTTCTGATTTATTAAATTGTACAACAGTGCAAAATATTGCTCATTTGTAGTGGTCTTTGTTGAACTATTTGGAAAAAAAGATATAAAAATAACTAAAAACTTGTTGAAATATAAACAAGTGATTCAATTTAAATAAAGCTTTCTACACATAGAAGTAATCATCAACTTAAAGTGCCCTCTTTGGGGATTGTAATAGAGATCCATCTGGATTCATGAACTTATTTCTAAACATTTCTTCACAAAAAAAGAAATCTTTAACATCAATAGTTATGGAACATGTCCACAAAAAATTTAGCTGTCAACACTGAATATTGCATTGTTGCATTTCTTTTCACAGATTATGAACTTACATTCATATTTTGTTGAAGTATTATTCAGTAAATTAATTTATAAAGGATTTTTGAATTGTTGCTGTTTTCAGAATATTAAAAAAAAATCTCACGTACCCCTTGGCATACCTTTAGGTACCCCCATTTGAGAACCACTGTACTAGACATACAATGACATGTAGGGTATCTTTAAAACCAGCCTGCACGTACACATAGCCCTGGGAACATTATGTATCTTTCTTTTCAGTGTTTAAAGCTTACATGTGCTGCTGAAACCCAACACTCACAATATTATAACATGTTCAACAACATGGTGATGTTTTACATTTGCAGTTAAGTGTAATTTATTTCTGAAATCAACACGCACTTACGAGCTAAAGAAACCCTTTTGCATGTTTAAGTGCCTACATAAAGCACACGGACGTGTGTGTGTGCAGCTGCAAAACCTTTGTGGAAATATGAAGCATATAATCATTGAAATAGTGATATAGTACATGTGCAATAAAGTGTGAATTATTTTTAGCATCAGTACACACTACAATGAGGACGCTACATCATTTTTGTTTTTGTTGTGTGAACGACTCTTCCTGTCACCGCTCGGGTTCCACTGACCACCCAGGAAGGACATCGCTTTTGCACAAGGTTGGACTCTTTATTTTTCAATAAAGCTTTTCTGCAGCTCGGATCGCTCTTTCAGTTCCTCTCCGCTGCTCGCTCCTCGGTCGCTCTTTCAGCCGGCCGCGTCGTCGTCTCTCGTGCGCTGTTCTCTCTCTCTTTCGCTGCTGCCGCTCTTCGTCCATTCTTGCAGGCTCTCCAACTCCTTCCGCCCCGATCTCTCCTCCTTCTCCCCTTTTATGCAGCATCAGGAGAAATGTTAATAGTTTCCTGGTGTGTGAGCCACGCACCTGAATTAGATTGCGGTGGCGTCGCTCCCGGCACGCCCCGCCTCTCCACTCCGCTGCATTCTCCGGCTCCTTGCCACCATCTTGGGCAGGGCTGCAGCGTGCCCTGCCCCCCCGTCGGCCGGTCGGCCGGTCGGTTGCGCCTCCCCACAAGTTGCTTGGCCGCTTTTTACGCAAAATGAAAGCAACACATGTAAGTTAACTTCATGATTTTCATCAGATATGGACTAAAAACGTAAGATAAAGTTGCACCTTTCTTATGGCACAGAGGAAGTTTGGAAAGGTGGCAATAAATACTGATAAAGTTGAGGAATGCCCATCAAACACTTATTTAGAACATCTCACAGGTGTGCAGGCTAATTGGGAACAGGTGGGTGCCATTATTGGGTATAAAAACAATTTCCCAAAAAATGTTTAGTCTTTCACAAGAAAGGGTGGGGCAAGGTACACCCCTTTGTCCACGACTCAATGAGCAAATAAATAGTCAAAGGTTTAAGAACAACGTTCCTCAAAGTGCAATTGCAAGAAATTTAGGGATTTCAACATCTACGGTCCATGATATCATCAAAGGTTCAGAGAATCTGGAGAAATCACTCCACGTAAGTGGCATAGCCGGAAACCAACATTGAATGACCGTGACCTTCGATCACTGTATCAAAAACTGACATCAATCTCTAAAGGATATCACAACATGGGCTCAGGGACACTTCAGAAATCCACTGTCACTAAATACAGCCCGTCGCTACATATGTAAGTGCAAGTTAAAGCTCTACTGTGCAAAGCGAAAGCCATTAATCAACAACATCCAGAAACGCTGCCGGCTTCTTGCTTGCTTGTGAAGTGAAGTGAATTACATTTATGTAGCGCTTTTTCTCTAGTGACTCAAAGCGCTTTACATAGTGAAACCCAATATCTCATTTTTACATATAAACCAGTGTGGGTGGCACTGGGAGCAGGTGGGTAAAGTGTCTTGCCCAAGGACACAACGGCAGTGACTAGGATGGCGAAAGCGGGGATCGAACCTGCAACCCTTAAGTTGCTGGCACGGCCGCTCTACCAACCGAGCTATACCGCCTGTCAAAGTTGTCCCATCAAGTGGAGGTTCCACAGCGATCGTATCCAAAACAGCTGTCTCTCAGTGTTGCATGGCGGGAGTGCCGCAAAGCTCATTTTGATGTGTCTTGTTTATTAATGTTGAGTGAAAATGGCAGCAGGATTACGTTCAAACATTCAATAATTCATCTTATAGTATGTTTAAAGCCTGCGAGGCGTGTTGTTGAATTTTTGAAATGACAGAGCACAACAGTTTTGGAATTCTTTACAAAAGTCTGCGTTTTGAAAGACTAAAGTTTGCGTTTGCGTGTGGACAAAAGGCTTAAACGCTGAGATAGGTATGCGTTTATTAAGTATCTGTGTTCGTGTGGACATGGCCTAAATCTGTTCAGCAGATATGGGCACATCAACAATATGACAGGAAAGATTTTTTTTTATTAAAGTGTTTTGATTTTTGTACTTGGGCACTTTGCACTAAATGGATTACGTTCCTAATACTGTTCACTCTAGAGACAATATCCTCTCTGCACATGTTAAGTAATTTAGCTTTGCATATACTACAGTCGTGGTCAAAAGTTTACATACATTTTTAAAGAACATAATGTCATGGCTGTCTTGAGTTTACAATAATGTCTACAACTCTGATAGAGTGATTGGAGCACATACTTGTTTTTCACAAAAAAACATTCATGAAGTTTGGTTCTTTAATGAATTTATTAAGAGTCTGCTGAAAATGTGACCAAATCTGCTGGGTCAAAAGTATACATTCAGCAATGTTAATATTTGGTTACATGTCCCTTGGCAAGTTTCACTGCAAAATGGCACTTTTGGTAGCCATCCACAAGCTTCTGGTTGAATTTTTGACAAAATTGGTGCAGTATAACTAAATTTGTTTGTTTTCTGACATGGACTTGTTTCTTCAGCATTGCTCACACGTTAAAGTCGGGACTTTGGGAAGGCCATTCTAAAACCTTATTTCAAGACTGATTTAGCCATTCCTTTACCACTTTTGATGTGTGTTTGGGGTCATTATCCTGTTCCAACACCAAACTGCACCCAAGACCCAACCTCCGGGCTGGTGATTTTTGATTGTCCTGAAGAATTTGAAGATAATCCTTCTTTTTCATTGTCCCATTTACTCTCTGTAAAGCACCAATTCCATTGGCAACAAAACAGGCACAGAGCATAATACTACCACCACCATGCTTGACGGTAGGTTTGGTGTTCCTGGGATTAAAGACCTATTGAAATGAGATTTTCTTATTTAAACGGGGATAGCAGGTCCGTTCTATGTGTCATACTTGATAATTTCGCCATATTGCCATAGTTTTGCTGAAAGGATTTAGTAGAGAACATCCACGATAAAGTGCGCAACTTTTCGTGCTGACAAAAAAGCCCTGCCTTTACCGGAAGTCGCAGACGATGACGTCGTAAGTGTGGGGGCTCCTCACAACAAAAAGTGGTATTCGGACCGAGAAAACGTCAATTTCCCCATTAATTTGAGCGAAGATGAAAGATTCGTGTTTGAGGATATTGATAGCGATGAACTAGAAGAAAGAAAAAAAAAAAAAAGTAAAAAAAAAAACACGATTGCATTGGGACGGATTCAGATGTTTTTAAACACATTTACTAGGATAATTCTGGGAAATCCCTTATCTTTCTATTGTGTTGCTAGTGTTTTAGTGAGTTTAACAGTACCTGATAGTCGGAGGTGTGTCTCCACGGGTGTCTTGACGCCAATATCTCAGGGAAGACGGTGTGTGTGTGTGCAGCGCTAATATTTCCTAAAAACTGTGACGTCTTGCGTACACGTCATCATTACACGACGTTTTCAAGACGAAACTCCCGGGAGATTTAAAATTGCAATTTAGTAAATTAAAAAGGCTGTATTGGCATGTGTTGCAATGTTAATATTTCATCATTGATATATAAACAATCAGAATGCGTGGTGGGTAGTAGTGGGTTTCATTAGGCCTTTAAAGGCCTCCCCTTTTCTCCTCCAAACATATTGCTGGGTGTTGTAGCCAAACAGCTAAATTTTTGTTTCATCTGACATCACATGGACAATGATAAGACATTCAGAAGGAAAGTTCTGAGGTCAGATTTTCCGGTGCATTTAAGCCGCATCAGCAATTAAATCCTATCTAATGTGGTACTGTCAAAATCTAAATAGCAAAAACCATGTTAAACATGAAAAAAATAAAGAAATAAAATATCTAAACTCACAACTTGTAGAACCCATTTGAGCTTCCGGGGTTGGCCGACATCGTATCACAAGATGTAGTTTCTCTTTAAATATCCTTCTTGAAAATGGTCTTGCAAATACATGTGTTGTCTTGTCTAATCATAAAATATGCCAACAAAGCTTGTTGTGTTCTTAAAGTTTACTCCACACCGTGCTCTTCAAAAACATCCCTCTGCTGGTGCTACTGCGCGTGCTCTTCACTACTGTGGCATGCTGGGTAATGGAGTTCTAATCATACCTAGCTCATAACATCCCAATATATATATATATATATATATATATATATATATATATATATATATATATATATATATATATATATATATATATATATATATATATATATATATATATATATATATATATATATATATATATATATATATATATATATATATATATATATATATATCTGCCTTAGGCCAGCTAGAAGGCCTTATTAACGAAAACTCGTGATCTGATTGGCTATTACTGTCAAATTTTTGTGTCCGTTCACTTAAAGTGTACAGACGGCTGCATTGTTGATTATGAAGGCCTCGGGCAGATATCATACAGCATGGCAACATAAGCTAGCGTAATTCTGATTGGATACAAACTCTATAAACTAAAAACAACAGCGCTGGAAGGAGCATAATATGACATGAAGAGAATGTAAATGCTTTTAGATATTTAGGGAAAGTAAATTAAAAATTACTTTTTTCATTAATTATGATCAGGATTTCTGGTTATGTTTGGTATGCAGAGAAGGCCTTGCTGGCCGTGACGGCAGACGACTGATATATGTGCATATATATATATATATATATATATATATATATATATATATATATATATATTTTTTTTTTTTTTTTTAAACAAACCCTGTTTCCATATGAGATTGAGAAGTTGTGTTAGATGTAAATACAAACAGAGTACAATGATTTGCAAATCCTTTTCAACCCATATTCAAATTAATGCACAACAAAGACAAGATATTTGATGTTCAAACTCAAACATTTTTTTTTTTTGCAAATAATAATTAACTTAGAATTTCATGGCTGCAACACGTGCCAAAGTAGTTGGGAAAAGGCATGTTCACCACTGTGTTACATCACCTTTTCTTTTAACAACACTGAATGAACGTTTGGGAACTGAGAAACATAATTGTTGAAACTTTGAAAGTGGAATTCTTTCCCATTCTTGTTTTATGTAGAGCTTCAGTTGTTCAACAGTCCGGGCTCTCCGCTGTTGTATTTTACACTTCATAATGTTGTCTTTGTAGCATATTTAACTGAATATGGGTTGAAAATGATTTGCAAATCATTGTATTTTGTTTATATTTACATTTATCACAATTTCCTAACTCCTTTGGAAATGGGGTTTGTATATATATATATATATATATATATACTGCCATCAATCAGTAACGATTTATGGCAGTAAAGCAAATCTACATGAGCAATTAGCTCCATGGGCTTTTGGAATGGGCACTCTCTTACAAAAGACATGTTGACTCACCACTGAATCGAAGTTTAGCAGAAAAAATACATACTTTAACTCCAAGGTTATTCAGTCCATCAAAACAGAACGAGCAAAGACCTGCAAAACACAAAAACAACGTTGATGATCAGCTGCCGAAGTGACTTGTCGACATAATCAAGTGGCCCAAAAAGACCTCATAGAGTTTATGCCAGCTCTGGTGCTAGTACCATTAATTGTATTCTGCCTTATTACTGCAATTTCTAAGACTTAGTGGACTATGCAATTGTTGTCTATGGGGTCATTCTAACAGGACTGTATATTATCTGCAGGGTTGCTGCTGTGGTTAATTTTCTCAAAAGCGGTGATGGCATTACTTAAATGACACGTCCTTATCTCACACACCCACGGATGTCGTCACAGGTTTTGACTTTTGGATAATTGTGAGCCCTGGCATGTTATTGACTTAGTGGCACCTACAGGTGTCCTTTCACAACAAAGCGCTAATGGCTGAAAAACAAAAAGTGAATCAGAATGAGGAGAAGTGGAATACAAATTTGTGGCAGAGAGAGATAGATGTGTCTGCCCATCACGACAGCACATTTGCTTGTGGTGTTTTAGGTTGTTTTTTTTTTTTACTCCCCAGTGTTGCCGTGACAACCGGAACAATAATGCTGAAAGGCTCTTTCACTCCAGTGAGGGATGAAAATAATTTCCTCAATCATGCATTTAGTGAGCAATTAGCCAAACAGAATTTAGTTAAAACCTGGTGTGTCATTCCTGCTTTTAGTAAACGTAGGGGTGGATGCAGGAGATTTGAGTAGAGTTTTAATGGAGAGAGGAGAGGGAATACTTAAAAAACAAATCAGGTTTAAAATCATGTTTAAGAACAGCGAGAGAACAATAAAACTTCATTAAGGGGAAAAATTGAGTAGCTGGGAGATAATACCGAACATTTACTAAAGCGTGCATGTGTGACAAAAATAAATATATACTGCATCAATATTTTAAACATTTCACTGTGACGGGTCTTTATATGTAGTTCATGTTTTATTCATGCATGCCGACAAACCCGCTACAAACACATCCATTAAGAGAAATGTAGAATATCGGAAGAAAATAGAGCTACTTTGAAGTTAGCCCTGCCACAATGAAGTGATCTGTGCTACCAGAACATTAGTAAGCTAGTTTGGCTACAAGGAAGTTAGCTGATTGATTGAAACTTTTACTAGTAAATTGTACAGTACAGTACAGTACATATTCCGTACAATCTACCACTAAATGGTAACATTGGAATACGTTTTTCAACTTCTTTAAGTCGGGGTCCACTTAAATCGATTCATGGTAAACTGGAAAACTAGGAATGTAGCCGAACTACCAGGAAGTCAGCAAGCATAGCGGGTAGTTTGCCGTGTCACCAGGAATGTAGCCATGCGCCTATAAAGTTAGTCATGTTACCAGGAAGTTTACCGAACTAATAGGAAGTCGTGTTGTCCCGAAAACAATATTTTGGTACCCTTACCGGTACCAAAATTAGGTTCATACTTTTCGGTACTTTTAACTTAGGGTACATTAAACATATGTTTCTTATTGCAAGTTTGTCCTCAAATAAAATAGTGAACATACAAGACAACTTGTCTTTTAGAAGTAAGTAAGCAAACAAAGGCTCCTAATTTAGCTGCTGACGTATGCAGTAACATATTGCGTCAATTTCAATTCTATGATTTTGTCAAAATTATAAACGACAAGTGGTAGAAAATAAATTATTAATCTACGTGTTCATTATACTGTTGATATCTGCTTACTTTCTCTTTTAACATGTTCTATCTACACTTCTGTTGAAATGTAATAATCATTTACTCTTCTGTTGTTTAATACTTTATATTAGTTTTGGATGAGACCACAAATTTGGGAATCAATCCGATACCAAGTAGTTACAGGATCATACATTGGTCATATTCAAAGTCCTCATGCGTCCAGGAACATATTTGCTGTGTTTATAAACATAATATAAATTTTAAAAAAGACAAAAGAAGAAACTGTGATTCCAAAAAAAATTGACTTAATCATTGTAGTATTGACTAGATACGCTCCTGTACTTGGTATCATTACAGTGGATGTTAATTGTAGATCCACCAATGCTGTTTTTTTTACATTTTAAAGCCGGTGAGCTTTGGTGTGTAGTTTAAACATTTTAAGCCATTCCTCGTCCTGCAGGGATGATACTTGTAACAAACGTACTTTATTTGTTGCCATGGAGACAAGGATTAGTGATTTAGAAGTAGCTAAAACACTGCCGACTGGTGCTGAACTTTAGCCGCTAGCTAGATAGCCATGTCATAAAGCACCTCTTCTGGTGGGGGTTTCTGTGTTACAACTTCACCTCTATTGTTAGTTTTTAAGCCAAAATGCGTCCCTTCTCCCTTTTCTGTCTCCACACTGTGTATGCTTGTAAGTTCCCTGTGACTGTACGCTGCCAAACATGTTCGTCTACTCGTAAACCAGCAATGACACGACATGACGACGACAGGGGCGTGGGGAAGTGGTGGACTGGTAATTTTCAGTGGCGGTATAGCACCGAATATGATTCATTAGTATTGCTATACAATACTACTACTGGTATAACGTACAAACCCCATTTCCATATGAGTTGGGAATTTGTGTTAGATCTAAATATGAACGGAATACAATGATTTGCAAATCCTTTTCCACCCACATTCAATTTAATGCACTACAAAGACAAGATATTTGATGATCAAACTTACAAACTTAATTTTTTTTTGCAAATAATAATTAACTTAAAATTTAATGGCTGCAACACGTGCCAAAGTAGTTGGGAAAGGGCATGTTCACCACTGTGTTACATCATCTTTTCTTTTAACAACTCTCAATAAACGTTTGGGAACTGAGAAAACTAATTGTTGAAGCTTTGAAAGTTGAATTATTTACCATTCTTGCTTGATGTACAGCTTAAGTTGTTCAACAAACGGGGTCTTGTTGTCATATTTTACGCTTCATAATGTGGCACACATTTTCGATGGGAGACATGTCTGGACTGCAAGCAGGCCAGGAAAGTACCCGCAATCTTTTTTTTCGGACTCCACGCTGTTGTAAGACGTGGCTTGGCATTGTTTTGCTGAAATAAGCAGGGGCGTCAATGATAACATTGCTTAAATGACAACATATGTTGCTCCAAAACCTGTATGGACAATTCAGCATTAATAGAGCCTTCACAAATGTGTAAGTTACCCATGCCTTGGGCACTAATACACCCCCATACCATCACAGATGCTGGCTTTAGAACTTTGCGCCTATAACAATCCGGATGGTTATTTTCCTCTTTGTTCCGGAGGACACCACTTCCACAGTTTCCAAATATAATTTGAAATGTGGACTTGTCAGACCACAGAACACTTTTCCACTTTGCATCAGTCCATCTTAGATGAGCTTGGGCCCAGCGAAGCCGGGGGAATTCCTTGGTGTTGTTGATAAATCGTTTTCGCTTTGCATAGTAGAGTTTTAACTTGCACTTACAGCTTACAGATGTAGCAACCAACTGTAGTTCCTGAGCCCATGTGGTGATATCCTTTACACACTGATGTCGGTTTTTGATGCAGTACCGCCTGAGGGCTCAAAGGTCCGTAATATCATCGCTTACGTGCAGTGATTTCTCCAGATTCTCTGAACCTTTTGATGATTTTACGGACCGTAGATGGTAAAATCCAAACAATACTTGCAATAGCTTGTTGAGAAATGTTGTTCTAAAACTGTTCGACAATTTGCTTACAAAGTGGTGACCCTCGCCCCATCTTTGTTTGTGAATGACTTAGCATTTCATGGAAGCTGCTTTTATACCCAATCATGGCGCCCACCTGTTCCCAATTAGCCTGCACATCTGTGGGATGTTCCAAATAAGTATTTGATGAGCATTCCTCAAGTTAATTGGTATTTATTGCCACCTTTCCCAACTTCTTTGTCACGTGTTGCTAGTATCAAATTCTAAAGTTAATGATTATTTGCAAAAAAGAAAATGTTTATCAGTTTGAACATAAAATATGTTGTCTTTGTAGCATATTCAACTGAATATGGGTTGAAAATGATTTGCAAATCATTGTATTCCATTTATATTTACTTCTAACACAATTTCTCAAATCATACGGAAACGGGGTCTGTACAACCCAACTAGAAAGTTAGCTTTGTGGAGCCTTGGCAGTTTGCCGGGATACCAGGAAGTTACCAGGGCCACTAGCTAATTAGCTGGTTGCTCTATAATATTTTATCGTAAATATTACGTTATATGTCTTTAAGGAAGGTCACCTCTTCAGGTCTGGCGTCCAGGGTAACCTGGTTAACTTCCTCCTGATAGCCAGCTAAACTCTTGCTAGTCCGACTAATTTCTTCAAAGCCCAACTAACGTCCTGGTATTTTTTCGTGTTTGTTTTGTATATCTTTATTTTGTAACATGTAACAATGCACATTAATGGAAATTAAAAAAATACCAGGATTGTAGCCAAAAGCCAAGGGAAGATAACTTGGCTCACTTGCCGAGCATTTTTTATAGAAAACCATCAAATTTCCTGGGAGTCTGGGTCACTTTCTGGTAGACTTGCTAACTACCTGGTGGTCTAGCATTTCACTGGACTTGCAATTTTTTTACGACAGAGCTTTTTTGACGTCAAGTTCTGTGATACTTAATTGTTTTATACATTTTTGGTGTAAAAAAAAAAATACCTTACCTCTGAGTAAAAGAAAACAACAACATAAACATGAACACAGTTTCCAATTATTATCATCACATTTTCAACCACTTTCACTCTTCTGTCATTGCAATGAATGATCCAGGGGGGCGCCAGACTGCCGTCGTGTAATGTGATTTTTTAAATGAGGAATTTTTTAAAACAAGCCAATTACTGTAACATACATCTATATTTGCGGCCTAACAAAAAGTACTTTGAAATGATCAGTGTTATGAATTTATGTATCTGAAGTAATTAAAGTAGTACAAAAAAGATTTCCGGTTTCTGTATGATTCTGTACGGTTTCAAAATATATACTTGTATATATTTGTATATACACTCCACACGTTACCTTAACATAGTCCGAGATCACATTGTTATGGGAGACGCAATGCATCCTGTCAGTAAGATAAGAGTTAAACCAAGACAAGTCGAAGTCTGACATACCAATTTGTGTTTTGATACGCTCTAATAAAATATTATGATCAACGGTACGGAACGCAGCGCTAAGATCGAGGAGTAGCAATATAGATGACGCATCGTAATCCATCATTAGTAATAGATCATTAGTCATTTTTGCGAGGGGTGTCTCCGTAGAGTGATTTGCCCTGAAGCCGAATTGAAAGGTTTCACATAGATTGTTAGATGCTAAGTTTTCATTTAGCTGCTCTTCAACAATTTTTAAGAGGAGTTTTGAAATAAAGGGAAGGTGAGACACCAGTCGGTAGTTTACCATGAGGTCAGGATCGAGGTTAGGTCTTTTAAAGGCCTACTGAAATTAGATGTTCTTATTTAAACAGGGATAGCAGGTCCATTGTATGTGTCATACTTGATCATTTTGCAATATTGCCATATTTTTGCTGAAAGGACTTAGTAGAGGACATTGACGATAAAGTGCGTAACTTTTGGTCGCTAATAAAAAAACCTTGCTTTTACCGGAAGTAGCAGATGATGTGCACGTGACGTCACGGGTTGTAGGACTCCTCACATCCTCACATTGTTTACAATCATAGCCAGCAGCAGCTAGAGTTACTCGGACCGAGAAAGCGACAATTTCCCCATTAATTTGAGCGAGGATGAAAGATTCGTGGATGAGGAAATTAAGAGTGAAGGACAAGAACAAAAATAAAATAAAAAAAGGCGATTGCAGTGGGAGCGATTCAGATGTTTTTAGACACATTTACTGGGATAATTCTGGGAAATCCCTTATCTGCCTATTGTGTTGCTAGTGTTTTAGTGAGTTAAATAGTACCTAAATAGCCGCACAGAAGCTCAGCTGATCTCCGGTAAGAGCCGACTTACTACCACAATTTTCTCACCGAAAACTGCCAGTTGACATGTAGTCGGGATCCATGTTCGCTTGACCGCTCTAACCTTTAGTAAAGCTTCACCTCCGGGAATTTTAAACAAGGAAACACCGTGTGTTTGTGTGGCTAAAGGATAAAAGCTTCCCACCTCCATCTTTCTACTTTGACTTCTCCATTATTAATTCAGCAACACAGATGTCCAGAATACTGTTTAATTACGCGATTAAAGCAGACTACTTATAGCTTGGATCGGGCTGGAAAATAATGTCCGCTACAACCCGAGACGTCAAACACAAGCGTCATCATACGAGTCATCAAACCGCAACGTTTTCAACACGACACTTCGAGGGAAATTTGAAATTGCAATTTAGTAAACTAAAAAGGCCGTATTGGCATGTGTTGCAATGTTAATCTTTCATCATTGATATATCTGCGTGGTCGGTAGTAGTAGGTTTCAGTAGGCCTTCAAGGAGAGGATGAAAAACAGTTTTTTTGAATGCTAGGGGAATTTTGCCAGAGGAAAGTGATAAGTTCATAATATTTAGCACTGATGGACCTAATAATACAAAGAGTTCCTTGATAAGTTTCCCAGGAAGAGGGTCAAGTAAACATGTTGTTGTTTTATTCCATTTACACGTTGTAACAATTCTGCTTAATGTTATTTCATCAAAACGAGAGAAACTATTTTGGAGGGCTGTATCCGCCGTATATACAATCGTATCTGTGTTAATAAAACCCAGTTGTAGCTGGGACGCTTTGTCTTTAATCTCCTTTCTAATGACTTAAATTTTCTTATTAAAGAATTTCATTTTCATTCTGCTGAGTGGGTGGAGCTACTGGAGGGAGTCCCCTGTTGGGTTAGTGATGCTACTGTACTAAACAAAAATTTAGGATTGTTTTTATTAAGGCGGATGATATTTGAGTAATATTTAGCTTTAGCTAAGGTAAGCATGCGTTTAAAGTTATTAAACCATCACTCCATGCTTGATGGTGCACCTCAAGTTTAGTCGTGCACCATTTGCATTCCAGCTTTCTACATAATCATTTCTGAGCTCTAGTTTCTTCTGTAAACCATGGGGTACGCCTTTTTTTTTACTTCAGCGGTGCTATACTGTCAATGGTTTCGCGCAGTGCGTAGTTAAGATAGTTAGTGAGGTTATCAATAGAGCCTACATACTTTGGGAATAGTGCCATTACCGAGGGCAGTAGGCCAACAAGAGTCGTCGTTGTGGCAGCATTAATGTTGCGGCTGCTAAAATGGTAAATGGGTTTTACTTGTATAGCGCTTTTCTACCCCTTTTTAAGGAGCCCAAAGCGCTTTGACAGTATTTCCACATTCGCCCATTCACACACTGATGGCGGGAGCTGCCATGCAAGGTGGTCACCAGGACCCATCAGGAGCAAGGGTGAAGTGTCTTGCCCAAGGACAGAACGGACGTGACTAGGATGGTAGAAGGTGGGAATTGAACCTGAAACCCTCAGATTACTGGCACACCCACTCTACCATCTCCGCCACGCCGTCCCCTATAGCTATAGCAGTTAATATTATTATTAGCTTGCCGAACATGAGTCTGAACGTTGAATTTTCTAAGGTAATTATCGGACATTACTTTAGTAAACGGGAGTATCATAACTTTGGAAACGGCGATACCCCTGACAAGCACTAGGTCGATCGTGTTACCGTTGCGATGCGTGGGTTCATTTATTATTTGTGTAAGACCACAGCTATCAATTATAGTCTGGAGTGACACGCACGGTGGGTCCGATGGGGAATTCATATGGATATTAAAGTCCCCCTATATAATTATACTATTGGTGTGCGTCACTAGATCAGCAACACATTCTGAGAATTTACTGATAAAGTCCGAATAGGCCCCTGAGGGGCGGTGGATACCAGCCAGGTATAGAGGTAGCGGTTGTGACAGACCTTATAGTGAGCTCCTCAAACGATTTCTATTTATTATTTAGGTTAGGACTAATGTTAAAGTTTTTGTTGTATATTAGTGCGACCGCCCCTCCCCCCACCACCCTCTTTAAGGGGACGGGCAATATGCGCATATGTGCACTTAGGAGGAGAAGCCTCATTTAGCGCAAAAAAGTCGTCTGGTTTAAGCCAGGTTTCGCTGAGACCGATGACGTTAAGATTGTTGTCTCTAATGACCTCATTAACTAATAACGTTTTGGGGGACAATGATCTTATATTTAAAACGCCCATATTATAGGTAGTGGGCTGTTTTAAGGAGTTTTTGATCAAATTATCCGTAGTATCAATATTAATAATGTTGTGTTTATTCTGCGTAGTGCACTTAAAATAATTACGACCATGTCTAGGAATTGATATGACGGGTATTTTCAGATTGTTTGATTGGTGCTGAGATAAACTGAACGCATCAAAACAGGTCCGTTGGCCATGGATGAAGTTGGGACTTGCGGCGTGGACCGCTTGCCTGTGCATCGGTTGGGGACATACTGTATCCGAGCTGCTGACCCGTCTCCACTCAGGATGGTCTCCTACTGGCCCTGCTATGGACTGGACTCTCCCTATTATGTTAGATCCACTGTGGACTAGACTCTTATTATTATGTTAGAGCCACTATGGACTGGACTTTGCTACATAAATAAACATTGACTGATTGATTGATAGAAGTATTGTTCCAGGACGACATGACGGTGATGAAGAAGATGACTTCCAAGGGGAACACTTTCAAATATATCTGGAACTGTTTTTGACACTTCTCGTGGAACAAGAACCTGCATGTTTTGAGATTGTTGGCATGACAGAAAACAGTCAAGTGAAAGGAAAACACGCAAAGTCCACCCACAAAGATAAGAGTTACATAGAAATTAATTATGTCATGCTGCCGTACTGCTCTTACAGCTCACTTAAGTGCAGTAATTACGATTCCTTGGTCTCGTGTACATGTTTCTAAAATGGGTTACAGTGAGCCTCCCCTCACTTTGTGAAGTTTTCTGCTTATTGGCTCACTATACTTAAATAAATACTATTTTGCCTTTAAACTCAACTGAATAACACCACTGTTAGCCTAGCGGGTTTAAAAACAATGTATTTATTTATGATAGCATAAATAAATGTAAGTCTCCCAGGGCTTCCTAGGGGGGCTTACCTTAGCTTTTGAATAAAAACATTGGTCAAGCATATTTGTGGGTTGGCAGCGTATCTAAAGAAAGGAGCTGATTATGAGTCCTTGTTGTTCTGCCCAGCGCCAGCATGTGTGCCACCTACAAAGAAAACAAAAGACAATTAGAGGAGGCAGGAGGCGCAAACAGAACACAATCATACCTTACTCAACTCCCCACAAATGTTAACAGACGGAGGCTTCAATTTATCTTGCATAAAAATCGATATTCCATAACAACTGAATGATTTGGGGAAAGAAATCAAATTGAAATTTCATCCCTCAATATTTAATACGCAGTATTTTTTCAAGAACCACAAACAAAAAGTTGATCTGTTATTAGATGAAAGCATGGCTGTCTTCCTTCCTTCTTGTTGATCGTTCACAATATTAGCAATATTTCATATAACCTCCCTGCTTGGCACTCAGCATCAAGGGTTGGAATTGGGGGTTAAATCGCCAAAAATGATTCCCGTCCGCGAGCACTGCTGCTGCTCACTGCTCCCCACACATCCCAGGGGGTGAACAAGGGGATGGGTCAAATGCAGAGGACACATTTCACCACACCTAGTGTGTGTGACAATGATTGGTACTTTAACTTAATAAGTATATTTACTCAAAGGGTCTGCACTGCAAAAACTGAAATCTAAGTAAGATTGAATATCTCAAATAAGGGTGATATTTGCTTTTTTTCTGTGTGATAAGAGCATTCTTCTCACTGAGCAAAATTTTTCGTTAGAGTGTTTTACTTGTTTTAAGGGTTTTGGTCCTAAATGATCTCAGTAAGATATTACAGCTTGTAGCTGATATGTGATGACCTATATTGAATAAAACATGCTTGAAACTGGAATATCAACTGTTGCAAAGCTCTGTCATCAACACTCACAAGTATAAAACTACTTCTTTAAAGTAATCATGTCTTACTTCGAACTTTGATGTTTGATGTTTCCCTTACATACATGTAAGAGGGATGTGTGCTATAGCTATTAGTTGTTTTTTACCCCCCCGCCCTCCATTGTCTACCTCTATCTCACCTTTTTTGGGCGCCGGAAGTTGGCAGTTCCTGTTTTGTCTCCCTGTAATATTTGGTCCTGTTTTGTCTCCCTGTAATGTTTGTCTGAACTTGAATGGGATTGTGAAGAAAATTTTAATTTCCTCCGGGGATTATTAAAGTATTTCTGATTCTTCAAGAATGACAAAAAAAATCATGATGCCGAGTGCATATCATTATGTCAAGATAATGGCACAAGCCTTTACTTAATTTAAGAATATTTTCCAACAGATTAAAATACCAATGATTGTCCCACACACACTAGGTGTGTGTGAAATTTGTCCTCTGCATTCGACCCATCCCCTTGATCACCCCTTGGGAGGTGAGGGGAGCAGTGGGGAGCAGTGGGCAGCAGCGGTGCCGCGCCCGGTAATAATGTTTGGTGATGTTTGGGAACTGAGTAAACTAATTGTTGAAACTTTGAAAGTGGAATTCTTTCCCATTCTTGTTTTATGTAGAGCTTCAGTCGTTCAACGGTCCGGGGTCTCCGCTGTCATATTTTACGCTTCATAAGGCGCCACGCATTTTCGATGGGAGACAGGTCTGGACTGCAGGCGCGCCAGGAAAGTACCCGCACTCTTTTTTACGAAGCCATGCTGTTGTAACACGAGCTGAATGTGGCTTGGCATTGTTTTGCTGAAATAAGCAGGGGCGTCCATGAAAAAGACGGCGCTTAGATGGCAGCATATGATGTTCCAAAACCTGTATGTACCTTTCAGCATTAATGGTGCCTTCACAGATGTGTAAGTTATGCATGCCTTGGTAAATAATGCACTCCCATACCATCACAGATGCTGGCTTTTGAAATTTGCGTCAATAACAGTCTGGATGGTTCGCTTCCCCTTCGGTCCGGATGACACAATGTCGAAAGTTTCCAAAAATAATTTGAAATGTGGACTCGTCAGACCTCAGAACACTTTTCCACTTTGCATCAGTCCATCTTAGATGGTCTCGGGTCCAGAGAAGCCGGCGCCGTTTCTGGGTGTTGTTGATAAATGGCTTTCACTTTGCATAGTAGAGCTTTAACTTGCACTTACAGATGTAGCAACAAACTGTATTTAGTGACAGTGGTTTTCTGAAGTGTTCCTGAGCCCATGTGGTGATATCCTTTAGAGATTATGTCGGTTTTTGATACAGTGATGTCTGAGGGATCGAAAGTCACAGTCATTTAATGTTGGTTTCCGGCCATGCCGCTTATGTGGAGTGATTTCTCCAGATTCTCTGAACCTTTTGATGATATTATGGACCGTAAATGTTGAATTCCCTAAATTTCTTGCAATTGCACTTTGAGAATCGTTGTTCTTAAACTGTTTGACTATTTGCTCGTGCAGTTGTGGACAAAGGGGTGTACCTCGCCCCATATTTTCTTGTGAAAGACTGAGCATTTTTTGAGAAGCTGTTTTTATTCCCAATCATGGCACCCACCTGTTCCCAATTAGCCTGCACACCTGTGGGGCGTTCCAAATAAGTGTTTGATGAGCATTCCTAAACTTAATCAATATTTATTGCCACCTTTCCCAACTTCTTCGTCACCTGTCGCTGGCATTAAATTTAAAATTTCATTATTATTTGCAAAAAAAATGTTTTTATCAAATATGTTTTCTTTGTAGCATATTCAACTGAATATGGGTAGAAAATTATTTGCAAATCATTGTATTCCGTTTGCAATTTCCCAACTCATATGGAAACAGGGTTTGTACAGTACAGGGTCCAGTGTAGTGACTTCCCCCTCTCAGGGTTGTACACTTTAACCTGTGCTTCTGCGGTGAAGTCTTCGCCGTAGGCCCACTTTTGGCCTGACCCAGCATCCGCAAGGGTCTTTCTAGGTAGGTCATGAAACTCATGAAGCCCTTTACAAAGATGGAAGAAACAGTCCAGGCCAAGGGGGAGGGCCGAACACCAAGTCCACAGGTGTACGAAGCTCATGTCCGAACATGAGGCTCGCAACGGTGAATTTGGTGGACTCCTACCAATACGTCAAAAAGACCAGGGACAGCTGCAGGTCCCAGTCTAGCTTTTGCTGACTCGTTAGGATGGCCAGTCGGGTGGCCAGGGTGCGGTTAAACTGCTTAACTAGCTTGCCAAGTGTTTATGACTCACAGCCTTTGATAAGCACCGCAGCTTCCAATATACAATAATGGTGACTGAGAAGTTCCTCTGGAATCCATGAAATCTCCTCCATCATTAATGCCATCTTGCATCCCACTTCTGACACCACTGTGGCAAACTTGGTCTTTTGTGATGCAAAAATGCACAGAGACTCTTATTTAAAGTGAAATTCTTTTAATTTAGGAGCAGAACTTAACCAATAGTGACACAACCTTAACTCATGGTGCTAAACTAAGACAACTGCAAGGCATGCTGGGAGCTTTATCGGCTGCAATTATTTATGTACATGTGATTTTTTTTCAGTTTGTTAGTTTTAATACATTTGCAAAATAAAAAATAAAAAACTTCATTTGTCATGAAATATTTTGTGTAGAATGTTGAGGACAAAAATGAATGTGTTCCATTGTGGAATAAGGCTGTAAGATAACAACATGTTGAAAAAGTGCGATTATTTTTCGAATGCACTGTATATACTGTACATTTATTCCATGAGAAATTATACAAGGTTGAAAACATATACTACACCTACAAACCGTGTCCACTTTGCATATTTCACTTTGTTTGATAGTTTCCATCTTACTCAGTTACTGTATATTATCATCTTATGAAACAAGATTCACTAAACTGAGCTTTTTCGCTCATGTCGATGTCTCTCAGCTAAGTTGTGAGTCTCCCTTTTCACTCCTCAAACTCCTTCATGTTAAACGTCAAGCATCACCTTGAAAATCGTTGTTTTTTTTACATTTATTTAGTCAGTCAGAAAGTTCTCTCAACCGTACTTGACATTATGAAAGTTCATTTCAGCAGGAATAAAATTGGATGCTTATTGACATGCAATTGCTTTCAATACAGATGTTGGATGGTTTTTACCTGAAAGAATAAAAAACAACAACTTTTAGCTGTAGAAAACATTGTGGATATGTCCCTGTTTTTCTTTCTCACCAGAACTCTGTGGTATGTTTTTTTTTTTTTTGCTATTATTTTTTAAAAAACATTAAACACATTTTTTAATAAAATCATATATATTTTATGCTATGACAATATCCTTTCTGAGACCAAGTTTTTTGAAAAAATGGTTAAATATATTTCATGCTACAAGTAGTGTGTACGTGTGGTTGAAATGAAAGGAACGGTTGAAAGCAGCTTAAAGGTAATATAGGGATTTAATTAACTTGTATTAAAGCAAACATCCACCTTTGAGGGACGGATTCCAGACGTCCCAAAAACAGGTTCAAAGTCACGGGAGGATGCGGGCAGGAGATGTGTCACCGTGGAAAAAACAGATGGGGACGGAGAGTTGTCCTTCGCTTAGGAGGAGGCAGATGTGAGCGGCACCAGAACCGAAACAGGTAAAGGTTTTCACGCCCAAGCTGCAGCTGATGGCACAAGGCCGTCCATGGACTGGCCCTATACCTGGCTGACGAGGAGGCGGATGTGAGCGAGAATAGTTCCTCAGCAGCCATCCATGGACTGGCCACAAATGGCAGAACGCGAGTGCCTCTGGAGCTGGCAAGCTGGAAACTGCTTTGTTGGCAGACTAGCTGGAGCCTGATTAGACTGTTGAGCCGAAGGTGAATACTATGTTAATGTAGCGATGGGCCTACTGGTGGCGAAGCTGAATGTGGTATCAGACCCACTGGAGACGAAGCTGAACGTAGCGCTGGACCCACTGCAGGAGAGGCTGGTGGTGTTGGAACCACCAGAGGTCAGACTGGTGCCGTTGGACCCACTGGAGACGAGGCTGGTGGAAACAGGCCCACTGGAATAGGGTCTTGGGGGGAGAAGTGGTAGAAAACGGATGGAAGGGTGGGTACTCTGTTGTTTTTGTTTCCGCAGTCCTTACTCTAATACGTTTTTGTAAGAGCCTACGAGGTCCGAATTTAAACTATTTAGGCCCTGTAAGGGTCTAGAAAAGACCCAAGAGAGGCTAAATGGTGCGAAATATATTGTAAATCTGATTGCCCAAAAAGGTCACAAATACACCCAAGGGGCAGTGCTCACCAGTGCTCATACTGGTCCCACTCCCAGAATGAGCACATTTCGGATTTTTTGGGGCGCCAAGACTTGTTGGGTTACGTAATTTCCAGGGTACTTAAGTACTTTCAAGACTTTTTGTATTTTCTGGAGTTCATGGACTTTTTTCAGTAAAAATAGACAGGCCCCAATCACTTTGGAGGCACTTCTGGTAAAAAAATTGCGCCCCTAAAAGTCCCAGCCTCCAATCCGTCTGAGAAACCTGTCTTTCCTCCCTCCAGAGTGGTGATGAAATTCTAGCCCATCTGAAAGAGTTGAAGTCTATTAGTGTCCTGCTAACGAGTGTGTTAAGGATGAGGCAGATTGTTGTGTCTGCAGAATTGCAGACTCAGCATCGACCCATCATGGTGAGGAGCAAACTGGAAAGGAAAACTCTCAGTTAATCTAATTTCCCACCTTCACGTACGGTGATGAGCTTTGGGGGAATGACCTGAAGGTTAAGCTCACAGGTACACGCTACCAAAATAAGTTTCCTCCCCAGGGTGACTGGGCTCATAGTAGGGTCAGAAGGCTTTTTTTTCCCAACCCTAACCCTGTTTTTTAAGTATCTCTGAGGTCCAAATTGAATCTAGGCACTGGGGAGGTCCGGGAAGGTCCCAAACCAACGCAAGTGGTCCCAATAATAAATGGGTTTGTCCAAAAGGTCTAAAACGGTGCTTCTTAACCAGTGGGGCGCAACCCAAAGTAGGGCCGCAAGCGCCACCTGGGAGGCTGCAAACATTTTTCTGTTGCGCACACATGGACACGAGGGCTGCGGGACTGCACAGGAAATGGACATATATGGAAGTATTATTGTAGCAAAATGTTTTGCAAATGCGAATCTCAATATGTGCGTGTGTAATCCAATTCACGTGTGTTTATATCAATCTGTGTGTGTTTTTTATGTTGAGTTGTTCGTGTGTAAAAAAAAATACCTCTGTCCGTATTTTGATTGGCCAGTGTCCAAGGAAAATGGAGTGTGTTAAGCAGGAAGCTTCTATTGGCAGTCTTACACGTGACTTTTGCAACACTACTGCTGTGTACAAGTTGTCTGTCTGAACATGCAAAATGAGTTGTCGTCTGTAACTCCCTCTTGCCTTTCCTTTTACTCACCACTAGTCGGTGCTACTCATACTACAAAACAATGGACTTTTCACCACTTGTTGTAAATAAAAAAATTATCTTTTACAGTAATTTGTGGTCAAAAATATTTTTGTAGTCAGGTAAATTGTCATGAAGCAGACTCGAACCCGTGTTTCCTCGGCGGCTGGATCTGCAGGCGCCTCCTCTGACAGCACGCTAAGACGTTCCTCCGCCGGCAGCGAGCTCAGACATGCCTCCTCTCGTGCTGAGCGCAGCACGCCCAAGCAGCACCGAGCCTGCACACAATCAATAATCAAAACACCTGGACTTAACGAGAGGGAGCAACATAAAAGACCAGTGAAGCCAGGAGACCTTCGCCAGAACGTAGCCAATCTCCCTTGAGTAAGCATCCAGCTGTGTTTCAGGCCTTCGTCAATGACGTTCTTCGTGATATACTTGCTCAATTTGTTGTTGTTTATCTGGATGACATCTTGATTTTTTCCCGTAGTTTGGTTGAACACCAGGAACATGTGCAACTCGTGCTTCAGAGACTGTTAGAGAACCGACTGTTTGTCAAGGCCGAGAAATGCAGCTTTCACACCTCTTCTGTGGAGTTCATCGGTTTTGTGGTGGAAAAGGGACACATCAGAGCCCATCCCAAGAAGGTTGATGCCTTGGTGGATTGGCCTCAGCCAATAATCCAGAACAGAGTTGCGGAGGTTCCTTGGCTTCGCAGGTTTTTACCGTCTCTTCATCCAGAACTTCAGTCGGATTGCCGCACCACTCCATGCTCTCACCTCTCCTAAAAGCTCTTTTGTATTGTCGCATGCTGCCAACAAAGCTTTTGAAGAACTGAAGAGGAGCTTCATCTCCGCCCTTGTCCTCGTCCACCCTGACTTGGACGTGCCTTTTCTTGTAGAGGTGGACACCTCCAACTCCAGGATTGGTGCCATACTTTCCCAACGCTCTAAGATTGACAATTTGATTCACCCAGTTGCATTCTTTTCCAGACGCTTATCCCTGGCAGGGCGGAACTACGACGCTGGGAACAGAGAGATGTTGGCGGTCCACGATGCTCTCACCGAATGGCGACATCGGTTGGAGGCGGTTTGTCACCAGTTCTAGAACCTGACCGACCACAACAATCTCCTCCACATCCGCTCTGCCAGAAGGTTGAATAATCAACAGGCAAGATGGAAACAATTTTTCTCCCGATTCAACTACTTGCTATCTTTCAGACCCGGATCTAAGAACGCTAAGGCAGACGCTCTCTCCAGAGTGTTTATGGAGGAACCTTCAAAGCGCTTAGTAGATATTCCCATTCTGCCTCCCTCTTGTATCGTGGGGATAGTCTCCTGGAAAGTGGAGGAACTTGTTAAGACCGCGCTGCGCTCCAATCCAGGACCTGGGGGTGGACCCAACAAGCTTTTTGTTCATCAGTAACTGCGATCTAGAGTCCTGGATTTAGAGAAGAATATGTGTCTGGGGGACCGGTATATAAAAATAATGTCTTAATGCTAACAGCGTTATGACAGACCGCCTTAAAAAACGGAATGGAATTTTAATTTTTTTTACTGAATGAGACACCCAGAATGTACATGAAAATATAGAATGTGGGATTTACACTATTAAGGCGTAGTGGGTGGAGCGGCCGTGCCAGAAACCTGAGGGTTGCAGGTTCGCTTCCCACCTATTGACATCCAAATCGCTGCCCTTGTGTCCTTGGGCAGGACACTTCACCCTTGCCCCCGGTGCCGCTCACACTGGTGAATGAATGATTAATGAATGATAGGTGGTGGTCGGAGGGGCCGTAGGCGCAAACTGGCAGCCACGCTTCCGTCAGTCTACCCCAGGGCAGCTGTGGCTACAGATGTAGCTTACCACCACCAGGTGAAAATGAATGATGGGTTCCCACTTCTCTGTGAGCGCTTTGAGTATCTAACAATAGAAAAGCGCAATATAAATCTTATCCATTATTATTATTATTATTATAATTATTAATTATGAACAATAAAACATTGAATATTGACAACATATGAACGTCACGCAACCTCTTGATCAACATATTTTACAATCAAGCAAATAGCAAAAAAAATGCAACAAACACAGTGAAGTACGAACTTGAAGGATAAAAAAACCACCAACTATAATCTGATACATTTGATGTATCACTAAGCTTTAGAACTTTGTTGTAAAAATCTCCTTCCGCATCTGTCCCTGACACCCGCATTTCAAGCCTGGCCGTCCTGGAAACACTCTGTGGAAACACTCATTTCGGCCCCACGGCCTCTAATCATTCGCTTTACCAGATAAAACTGCACATTCTCGAGCCTGCTGTCCTGGGGGACACTTTGGATGGAACGCTTGGTGCCTAGTCAGAGCTGCTGTGATGTAGATCACCATAGTAACTAATTAGATTACCATCGTAACTAGTTTATCATGCAATAGCGCATTCCAACCATTGAAATACTTTGTATAGTTCAAGACTTATGGTATTTTGAAAACATCACTGCACATTATAATGGCAGCTACAGTTTCCATTTTAAAGATCTAACAAAGTTATTTAGGAATGTCCGGCAGGCCAGATTGAAAAGCTTAATGGGGCACTTGCCCTGGGCCGTAATTTGCAATGGTCTGCCAAATATGATTGAAGATTAATCACATCCATATTAACATCCGGCGGAGTAAACATAATCATTTCGGCCACTATGTCACTACATGATCACTTATTAGAATACACAAATTATTGCGAAAACATTAACTTTTATTAACAGCAAGTGATGAAAGGTCCACTGTTCTCGGCTTCAACGGAAACATGAGTGTGAGTGGCTGCAAGGCTGCAACTAGTGGTGAGTAAAAAAAAGGCAAGGGGGAGTTACCTACAACAAACCTTTTTATACATTCAAATCGCTGTAAAAGTCACTTGGAAAAAAAACAGCTACTAGAGGGTTACTGCTTCTTAAATATCATTTATGGTTAATTTTATTTAGAAATATGTTTGGACACACCTCCTCATTCAATGGGTTTTCTTTTTTTTCATGACTACTTAAACTGTAGATTGTCACTGAAGGCATCAAAACTATGAATGAACACATGTGAAGTTACTGTATGTACTTCCATCCATCCATCCATTTTTTACCGCTAATTCCCTTTGGGATTGCAGGGGGTGTTGTTGCCTATCTCAGCTACAATCTAGCAGAAGACGGGGTACACCCGGGATAACATTTCACCTCATTGTAGGGCCAACACAGATAGACAGACAACATTCACACTCACATTCCCCCACTAGGGCCAATTTAGTGATGGCAATCAACCTATCCTTATGTCTTTGGAAGTGGGAGGAAGCCGGAGTACCCGGAGGGAACCCACGCAGTCACGGGGAGGACATGCAAACTCAGAGCCCGAGATTGAACCCAGGACTACTCAGGACCTTCGTATTGTGAGGCATACGCACTAGCCCCTCTTCCACCGTGCTGCCCGAGTTATGTAATCAACAAAAAAAAGTCAAATAACTGAAAAGCATGTTTTATATTGTAGTTTCTTCAAAATAGCCACCCTTTGCTCTGATTACTGCTTTGCACACTCTTGGCATTATCTCGATGAGCTTCAAGCACACCTGTGAATTAAAAACCATTTCAGGTGACTACCTCTTGAAGCTCATCGAGAGAATGCCAAGAGTGTGCGAAAAAGTAATCGGAGCAAAGGGTGGCTGTTTTGAAGAAACTGGAATATAAAACATGTTTTCAGTTATTTCACCTTTTTTTGTTAAGTACATAACTCAACATGTGATCATTCATAGTTTCGATGCTTCAGTGACAATCTACAATGCAAATAGTCTTGAAAATAAAGAAAACGCATTGAATGAGAAGGTGTGTCCAAACTTTTGGCCTGTACTAAATATGTATTTATTTACTCACCAAATTTGTGTTAATATATACACAATGTTTATTATTTATTAGTAGTAGTAGTAAAATTCTAAATATAAATGATCTGTTCTAAATATATAGTGGTAACATTCTAAATATTGATGTAAATATAAATAGCCTGACTTGAGCCTTTGATTTGTATTTACATTTTCACTGCTTGTTTGTGCTGTGTACACGGACGTAGGGAGAAGTAGAGTGCCAATAAACCTTAAAGGCACTTCCTTTGCCTGCTGGCCCAGTCACATAATATATATGGCTTTTCACACACACAAGTGAATGCCAAACATACTTGGTCAACAGCCATACAGGTTACACTGAGGGTGGCCATATAAACAACTTTAACACTGTTACAAATATGCGCCACACTGTGAACCCACACCAAACAAGAATGACAAACACATTTCGGGAGAACATCTGGACCGTAACACAACATAAACACAACAGAACAAATACCGAGATCCCCTTGCAGCACTAACTCTTCCGGGATGCAATAATATACAACCCAGCTACTCCCTACAAAACACAGCCCCCCCCAATCCCGCCCACCGAAAACCACCTCATAGTCTCTCTCAGGGAGAGCATGTCCCAAATTCCAAGCTCCTGTTTTGAGGCATGTTAAAAAAAATAATGCACTTTGTGTCTTCAATAATAAATATGGCAGTACCATGTTGGCATTTTTTTCCGTAACTTGAGTTGATTTATTTTGGAAAACCTTGTTACATTGTTTAATGCATCCAGCGGGGCATCACAACAAAATTAGGCATGATAATGTGTTACTTCCACAACTGTAGATACCGGTATCGGTTGATATCCGTATCGGTAATTATGAGTTGAACAATATCGGATATCGGTAAAAAAGCCGTTATCGTACATCTCTATTCAATTCTTACATAAAAGTCTTTGTTGTGATCCTATTTTATCATGTAATTTAAATTGACAATGTTTTGTAATGCAAATTGAAAGTGGATTTGGTTTAAAATGAAATACAAATAAAACTATGGGGATAGTAAATTAAGCCTATACTGTGGTAAAATGTCATGGGCCCCGGGCCACTTTGTACTATAAAAATTGGGCCGTGAGGTCAAAATTGTTAACACCTGGTCTAAAACACATTCAAAATTGGCCCCGCCCCTGAATTCGCTCGGTGCATTTCGGACCTTTTGGAACACCCTGGACTAGTCACCAGTCAATCACAGCGCACAGATACACAAAAACAACCAATCACACTCACTGTCTCATCTAAAACATAACATACATAAGTTATTTAACTACATGCATGGTTTTGGGATGGAAGAGGGCAGCTGGAGTACACACAAAGACCCCCATACCTTTTAAAAGGGTGTAGGGTTTGACTTTACGGGTAAAGACTTACCTTACCCCATCAAGGGTGAAGGAATATGTCCAAATAGAATTAGTCTTATTTTCTTCTGACATTTCTCTTTATTGAGATGTTGCGTTAAAACAATAAAACCATACTTGCACAAATGCTTTCTTTTTGAGCGTGCTAACCGCCACAAACATAGCACAAATGATGCAGACAAGTTTGGAGAGATAAGTACAGGGTGGGGGAAGTGAGTGCCTGTAAATAATAACACATTATTACATTAAAACTATTAACGTTTTTTTTGTTTTTTTTTACATTTGTGACAAAATTGGTGGGATTTGGACACGATGACATAACCGGTTAAGAAATGCAATTTAGAATTACCTCAAAACAGCACAAATTAAAAAGTGTAAGACGAAAACCAGCACAAACAAACTGTACTGTTTTTTTTTAATATTTACAGACAGTTAAAAATTATGAGACATATTTCTCTTAAAAAGAGTAACCAAGCTCACACAAGAATGAAGCTGAAGAGCCTCTTGCGAGTACCCCCTAATCAGAGCAAAGCATGTTTGGTATAAAAAAAGAGATAAAGAAGTAAAATACAGCACTATGTCATCAGTTTCTGATTTATTAAATTGTATCACAGTGCAAAATGTTGCTCATTTGATTGGTCTTTCTTGAAATATTTGGAAAAAAAGATACAAAAATAACTAAAAACTTGTTGAAAAATAAAAAGTGATTAAATTATAAATAAAGATTTTTACACATAGAAGTAATCATCAACTTAAAGTGCCCTGTTTTGGGAGTGTAATAGAGATCCATCTGGATTCATGAACTTAATTCTAAACATTTCTTCACAAAAAAGAAATCTTTAACATCAATATTTATGGAACATGTCCACAAACAATCCAGCTGTCAACACTGAATGTTGCTTTTTTGCATTTCTTTCTACAGTTTATGAACATACATTCATATTTTGTTGAAGTATTATTCAATAAATATATTTATAAAGGATTTTAGAATTGTGCTCTTTTTAGAATGTTTTTAAAAAATCTCACTGTGACAGGCTTCCAGCCACCGTCGTGCGGGTTGCATGGATCATCGATGCAAGATGCCTCGTAGCAGGTTTGACACTCGTTTATTAATTCAACAAACAGTGGTTGCTCCCAGTCGGTCGCGCCAATTTCCAGCGCGACCTCCTTTGCTGCTCGTCTCGGCTCGCCTTTCGGTGGCCGGTGACTGCATCTTCCTCGCGGGCTCATCTCTCGTCTGGTCACTCTTGTCGTCTTTTGCTTCTGATTCTCCTCCGTCTTCTGCCTTGATTGCTCCTCCTTCTCCCCTTTTAAAAAGCAGGAGAAGATACACAGATTGAGAGAAGGTGTGTGTTTTACGCACTTGGCTTTGATTGCTGCAGTGTCGCTTCAGGCGCGCCCCGCCTCTCCGCTCCGCCGCACATTCCGCCTCCTGACCGCCATCTTGAGTAGGATCATGGTTTGTCCTACCCTGCTGTCAGCCCATCAGCTTTGCCTCTCCACACTCACGTACCCCTTGGCATAACTTCAAGTACCCCCAGGTGTGCCACCATTTGAGAACCACTGCCTTAGTGTATGCAAATGGCCATTACAGTCGTCTTCGCTATATCGCCCTTCAATTCTCGTGGCTTCACCACATCACAGATTATTTTTAAAAAACTGTTTTTTTCTACTTTTTTGAAAGCATATTTTAGATATTTTGGGCCTTAATCAAGTGTTGGAATACATTTTTTCTGTGTATTACATGTTTTACAGTGCTGTATTTGCCTTATATTCCATGGATTATGTTGTGGCATAAATATTGTGTTAAGTGAATTTGTGAAGTGTATTATATTTATATAGCGCTTTTCTCTACCGACTCAAAGCACCTTACATAGTGAAACCCATTATCTATGTTACATTTTTAAACCAGTGAGATTGGCGGCTGTATGTGTAAACACGAGCACACGTGTAAACAGAGCAAAAAATATTTGATCAACTGTTTTGCAATGTTCGTCTTCATGCGCTATACAGAAGGTCATGTTTTAAGCCCGTCTGCAGGACAAAAGGCGGCAGGAGGCTTAGGATGTGGGCAATCGGGACGCTAATAATGGGGAGGGGCGTGCTGGCATTCATGGACGAGGAGTAGCAGAAACAGATGTCTGGGTGGGAGAGTGGGTGTGTGGGTGTGTGCCTTTGTGCGAGATGCGGAGGGGAAAAGACAATATAGATAATGCTCCAGCAGATATATGGCAAGGTAATGAAGCGCCGAGTAAACAAAACGGAGAGAAAGCACAAAGAACTCCGTGCCACCAAATAAAAAAGGGCTCAGCTGATATCTCATCATGGTAGGAAAAAGAGGGACTAGGGTGCATTAGTATAAGACAATAGTCTGGATCAGTGGCTTTCAAACTTTTTTTCTCCAAGTACTACCTCAAAAATACTTCTTCAAGTTCCACCATAATGACCAGCATTAAAATACAGTAGCGTGGTAACACTAAAGATTATTTAAAAACAAGGCAGAGATTTTTTTTTAACAAATGGATTTAATATTTTTGGCCACAGTAACATTACAAACAATGTGAACGGTAACACTGGGATTAAATATTTAATTACTGTATTTTACAGACTGTAAGGCGCACTTAAAAGACTTTTGTTTTGCTCAGAACTCGACAGTGCATCTTATAACCTGGTGCTTCTAATGTACGGAATAATTCTGGTTTTGCTTACCAACCTCGAAGCTAGACAAAGTTAAAAACAAAGCATTGCTGGATTATTATTTACTGTATTTTTTGGACTATAAGGCACACTTAAAATCCTTTCATTTTCTCAAAAATCGACAGTGCGCCTTGTAACCCGGTGCTCCTGATGTACGGCATAATTCTGGTTGTGCTTACCGTCCTCGCAGCAATTTTATATAGTAAATGGTATAATGATAAGTGTGACCAGTAGATGGCAATCACACATAAGAGATATGTGTAGACTGCAAACAGTAATATTTTAGATGTTCATAGAAAATAGACAAACCCCATTTCCATATGAGTTGGGAAATTGTGTTGGATGTAAATATAAATGGAATACAATGTTTTAAAAGTCCTTTTCAACCCATATTCGGTTGAATATGCTACAAAGACAAAATATTTGATGTCTAAACTCATAAACTTTATTTTTTTTTGCAAAAAATAATACAATTAGAATTTTATGGCTGCAACACGTGCCAAAGTAGTTGGGAAAGGGCATGTTCACCACTGTGTTACATCACCTTTTCTTTTAACAACACTCAATAAACGTTTGGAAACTGAGGAAACTAATTGTTGATGCTTTTAGAGTGGAATTCTTTCCCATTCTTGTTTTATGTAGAGCTTCAGTCGTTCAACAGTCCGGGGTCTCCGCTGTCGTATTTTACGCTTCATAATGCGCCTCACATTTTCGATGGGAGACAGGTCTGGACAGCAGGCGGGCCAGGAAAGTACCCGCACTCTTTTACTACAAAACCAAGCTGTTGTAACACATGGCTTGGCATTGTCTTGCTGAAATAAGCAGGGGCATCCATGATAACGTTGCTTGGATGACAACATATGTTGCTCCAAAACCTTTATGTACCTTTCAGCATTGATTGTGCCTTCACAGATGTGTAAGTTACCCATGCCTTGGGCACTAATATACCCCCATACCATCACAGATGCTGGCTTTTCAACTTTGCGCCTCTAACAATCCGGATAGTTATTTTCCTCTTTGTTCCGAAGGACACCACCTCGACAGTTTCCAAATTTAATTCGAAATGTGGACTGGTCAGACCACAGAACACCTTTCCACTTTGCATCAGTCCATCTTAGATGAGCTCGGCCCAGCGAAGCCAGCGACGTTCTCGGTGTTGTTGATAAATGGGTTTTCCTTTGCATATTAGAGCTTTGACTTGCCCTTAGAGATGTTGCAACCAACTGCAGTTACTGACAGTGGTTTTATGAAGTGTTCCTAAGCCCATGTGGTGATATCCTTTACACACTGATGTCGGTTTTTTATGCAATACCGCCTGAGGGATCAACGGTCCGTAATATCATCACTTACGTGCAGTGATTTCTCCAGATTCTCTAAACCTTTTGTTTATTTTACGGACCGTATATGGTCAAATCCCTTAATTCCTTGCAATAGCTTGTTGAGAAATGTTGTTCTAAAACTGTTCGACATTTTGCATACAAATTGGTGACCCTCGCCCCATCCTTGTTTGTGAATTACTTAGCATTTCATGGAAGCTGCTTTTATACTCAATAATGGCACCCACCTGTTCCCAATTAGCCTGCACACCTGTGGGATGTTCCAAATAAGTATATGATGAGCATTTCTCAACTTTATCAGTATTTATTGCCACCTTTCCCAACTTCTTTGTCACATGTTGCTGGCATGAAATTCTAAAGTTAATGATTATTTGCAAAAAAAAAAAAATGTTTATCAGTTTGAACATAAATTATGTTGTCTTCGTAGCATATTCAACTGAATATGTGTTGAAAATGATTTGCATATCATAGTATTTTGTTTATATGTACATCTAACACAATTTCCCAACTCATATGGAAACGGGGTTTGTAGAACATGACACACGGCGCTCAAAAATATATCAAAATGTTTTAGTACGACTTTGGTAAGCTATGAAGCTGCACCGGTTGATTGATTGTACCATGCTTCAACATACGAGTATTATAATGGTGTGTATAAGGTAAGATATATGATGTGGTATTTTGTTTTGCATTGTTATGCAAAAGCAACTTGTCTTACCTTCTGGCACCTGCTGATGTGTATTTGGGAGCTGCATAAGTCCTGAAAAATTACGCGTGTCCGCCTTTGTAGTCTGTGTCGACACCGTGGTCGATAAGCTTCTTCCTTTTCTCTAAATTGTTGTTATGGGACATTCATCCACCACTGTTTCCATTTCTAGTATAAAGTAGTGTAAAGTTGTAACTTATATCCATCAGTAAACTTGAATGAAAGCGCTGAAACATACCGGTGTAGTGAGTTTACATTATTCACCCAAGGAACTTTAGTTATGAGAGAGTTCCGGTCGGATGGTTTTGCACAGAACACATTTCGGGCGTTGTTTTTGCACAAGTGAGCCACGGATGAGGAGATGCTGCTCCGTTTTTAATATAAGTAGGTGAGCCACGTAAATAAGACCACCCACAAAACTGCGCATCTTGAAGCGACTGTCAGAAAGTGGCTTGAAGATGATCTGTAAAACATAATCTATGCAACATTTTGACCAAAGAACCACCTTTACATGTTATGTAGACCCCAAGCAAGTGTTTTCCATTTAGAAAAAAAAAATATATATATGACTCCTTTAATACGCCTTATAAAACATGAAAAAAAGATCAAAAATAGACCATTCATTAGCAGTGTGCCTTATAATCCGGTGCGCCCTATGGTCCTAAAAATAGGGTAAGTTATTCTTTGGCGTACCATGAGATGGAGCTTGTACCGCAGTTTGAGAATCACTGTTTTCTATTGGTCGAGGTATCAAATAAGATATTCAGACCGTGAAATAAATATTTGTTTGGACTCTTGTCCATGTTGTTTTGTTATAATTTCAAGGCATGTGTTCTTAATGAAAGACTACCAAACACATTTCTGACTGGGCACAATGACACCTCTCTATCTACTCCTCCCTTTTTTCATCTCACAAAACATCTTGTGGCACACGCACACACTCTCTCACACACACGCACGCGCACACACACACACACACACACACACGTGCGCATTACTCTCTGTAGCCTTAACGGCCTTACGCAACCCTCTGTAAAAGTGAAACCATTATGGAGCAACTTTGACGCATTGGGTTAGCGGGTCAAGAAACCGGCGTACTTCCTTCAAGTTTTTATTGCGTGAGCTATCTGACATTTACACATGTATGACAATTACTGGGACAGAGAATGACTTGGAATGTGACAGAAATAGATGGGTAAAAATAACAACATAACTAATAGTCTTTTGACCCTTTTCTACCAAAAGTTCAGCAACTTTAAAGTTACTGGAACTTTTAGGTACCCGCAAAGGCGGGTGGGGTTTTTGTTTCCCAAAAAATTGACTGCTCAGAAAAAATGTACACAAATTCGGCTGATAACTTATGGATGAGTGGTACAATATACCTACACTTTGATGCTGTCATGTTTTGTGGTCACGTTCTGTTTGGTTTTGGACTCATTGGGCACTCTTGTTTGTTTTTGTCATCATGACTATCAATTAGTTTTCACTTGTCATGTCACGCTCCTGGTTCATTTGGACTCATGCACCTGTTAAATATGTCATTATCTTCACGTCGTGTCCGGTCCAGTCGCTTTGCACCACGGGAAAACAAACCACACACCATAGTCCAAATCTTGACAGATGCCGTGTAAAAAAAAAAAAAGAGACAATATTAAATCAGATGTATTTACTTAAGTGTAAGTAAACAAATACAAACAAATAGGATACAAAAAATATGATTTATTACAAACTGTGCATACTTACATAAAAAGTGTCACAAAGTCAGTAAATGATGAATTCATGAGAGTCAGGCGAGTCCTTATGGTCCATTTCATCTCTGTGAGCACTTTGAGTATATAATAATAGAAAAGCGCGATATAAATCTAATCTATTATTATTATTATTATTTATAAATAATAAATAAATAACAAATGTCAGTGTTTATCTCATGGCGACAAGGTGATCAAGTGAGATTTAGCATTAACCTGTTAGCATTAGCATTTGGTTCCCTCGGTTTGAGGCTAATAACTACACAATTGTCATGTCGCTGACTACTGTTACAGAAGGTAACAAAGTAAATAGATAATAGCTGTCTCCTTTTTTTTCACATTTATCCTCAAACAACGAGATCGTCGAATCCCAATGAGAAGCTGGAGTCGCCACTTCAAAGTTTGTTTGAATACTGGGTCTTTTTTGGGGTACTTTGGGACCTCCAGGTCTGTTAGTTCTTTTCTGAATCCATTGACTTTTTCCAGGTAAAGTCCCTTCTGGGGCTAGTTCCCCTTAATGTTCCAGCCCCATTTTATATTTCACCGCAAATCACTGAAAAAAAGGTGCTGTGAATTCAGGAATTTTAGGCTATCACAACGAAAAAAATCACACATAAAAAGCCTGAAAAATCAGTCCCTTCAGGGACTGAATGCTTGTCCCATTGGGTTGAGTTTTTTTCTTGCACTGTCGTGGGAGCTGAGCTAAGGATGATGTTGTGCAGCCCTTTGAGACAATTGTGATTAAGGGCTATATACTGTAAATAAACGTTGATGATGATTGATTAATTTCAGGACATTTCTAGAAAAAATTCATTTTGTAAACATGTTGAACAGGCAATTATTATTGATGACACCACATATTGTTAGCTCCTTTTTCATTGTACCATTTAAAGCCTCAGTTCCATTGACAGCAAAACAGGCCCAAAGCATGGGCAAAGTGTTCCTGGGATTAAAGGCCTCACCAGTTCTCCTCCAAACATATTGCTGGGTATTGTGACCAAAGAGCTCAATTTTTGTTTGATTTGATATCACATGGACAAAGATAAGACCTTATGGAGGAAAGTTCTGTGGTCAGATGAAACAAAAATGTATCTGTTGGCCACAATACCCACCAATATGTTTGGAGGAGAAAAGGTGAGGCCTTTAATTCCAGGAACTCCAAACATACCGTCAAGCATGGTGGTGGTAGTATAATGCTCTGAACCTGTTTTGCTGCCAGTGGAACTGGTGCTTTAAATGGAACAATAAAAAAGGAGGATTATCTTCAAATTCTTCCTGACAACCTAAAATCATCAGCCCGGAAGTTGGGTCATGTGCGCTGTTGGGTTTTCCAAACACATGTCAAAAAAGGTAAAGGAATGGCTAAATCAGGCTAAAAAAGAAGTTTTTAGAATGGCCTTCCCAAAGTCCTAACTTTAACTTGCGGACAAAGCTGAAGAAATAAGTCCATGTCAGAAAAACAGCAAATTTAGCTGAACTCCATAAATTTTGTCAAGAGGGGTGGTCAAAAATTAAACCAGAAGCTTGTAGATGGCTACCAAAAGTGCCGTATTGCAGTGAAACTTGCCAAGGGACATGTAACTGTCATGTCTCTGATCATGTTTTTGTTTAAGTCATGTTCTGTTTGGGTTTTGGACACTCAGTTCCTGCGTTTTCACTCCTGTTTTGTCACCTTAACAACCATTAGTCTCCCCTGTCTCACGTTTTGAGACACGCACCTGTTTTCACGAATCTGTAGTTGCCAGGTAGCTAGCTGGAACATCACCTCCTACACACCATCTATCACCTTCTATGCCTTCCATTCCGATGATCCAGGTTACTTTCTTGTTCAAAGTAAGTTTTTGTTATTCATGCCATAATGCTAGTTTTTGTTTTATGACCATAGTTTTGCCTTAGTGCAAGTTTTGTTTTCATAGTCAAGTTTTCATACCGCCTCCGTGAGCGCTTTTTTTTTTTTTTTTTTTTGATTCAATTAAAAGATGTCCTTAATTTCACGCCGTGTCCGCTCCAATCGTATTGCACCACGGTAAAACAACCCCCAAAGTCCACGCATACTAACAAGTATGTGCTCCAATCACTCTATCAAAAAAAATAAATAATAAGAGTTGTAGAAATGATTGGAAACTGAGGACAGCCACGACATTATGCTTGCATGTATGTATGTTTTGATTGCGACTGTATGTTATTTTTTGTATTGCTACTATGGTACATCTTGGGGTGGTATAGCTCGGTTGGTAGAGCGGCCGTGCCAGCAACTTGAGAGTTGCAGGTTCGATCCCCGCTTGCGCCATCCTAGTCACTGCCGTTGTGTCCTTGGGCAAGACACTTTACCCACCTGCTCCCAGTGCGACCCACACTGGTTTAAACGTAAATATTAGATATTGGGTTTCACTATGTAAAGCGCTTTGAGTCATTAGAGAAAAAGCGCTATATAAACATAATTCACTTCATCTTTAGTGTACTTTATACCTGCATTATCCTTTCCATTCCCACATTTTCCATCCTTTGTACTGAGCTACTGTGTGGATCAATTTCCTGTGTGGATCAATAAAGTTTGTCTAAGTGTAGGTCTAATGAAGCAGAGATCACAATGAGAGTTGCAGGCTGACGTGTTCGGACCTGTTACTTCCCAGATGCCTGCTGGGTAAAACGCACTCAGACAAGTCACATGACAGACAGAGGACCCTGAGAGTCTTGTCGACGCACACAGGGACCCGCTGGTCTATTGTTGGTCCGGGTTCACCATCTTATACCACTGACACTCAGCAAGCAGATCAAAACACGCATCATTTCCTCGCTCACGCTTAAGCTTGGTAATCGCCCACTTTTGCTTATTTCTCCTGTTTTCTCTCCCACTCTCGTCTTAATCAAAGCCGTCCCACCAAGTGTCTTTCTCCAAGTGTCTCTGCTAAGCCCCAGCGACATTCATCTCACTAATGCGCCGTCACCCAGACGCCTCCCCCGCCGCCATCCCTCCGGAGACAACTTCTCCACAGCTTCTGCTCTCCCATTGAGTCTGCTTGTCCTCATGTATTCATAGACATCACTGATGGAGTGGGGAGCCTTTGTCCGGGGGTCTGCCTCCTTACGACCCCCCTCCGACCCTCGCGGTTTAGCCACACATACCACCTCACGGTGGCTCCTTCTCACTTGCCATATGGCGTGGCCGACAAAAGAGAGTTAAAGAGGTGTCAAAGAGGTTTATAAGTGGGCGTGTTGCGTCCAAAACGGGGCCGATCATCCAGCTATTGGGCAGGGTCCGGTCGATGGAATTGATTGCTGTTTTTTTTGGAGGCATTCAAAACACGGGCGACAGAAGGAGGGGTCTTTCCGCCCCCCACAATCAGACCTGTCGGCTGAATGAAGAATAATGAGAAGAGCCCCCGATTGGAGCACAATGGGGACACACTTGATGGAGTGTTGAGCAATGCCGCTTGATCTCCATCACTCATTCTCCACGGCACATGTGTTGTTATGACAACAACGTCATCATCCTGTCATCATGAGCTTCATCATCAGTGCAATTTTCAAAGTCAGGATGTCATCCAGACCGTCTCCTCTTCTCATTAGTAGGAGATTGTTGGCGATAAAGACGATGGCCTTTAAACGGCAGTCACAGCTTTTCTATGAATGGTAAAAAAATATCCTATATTTCAAGTTCAATCAGTGCAAACAACATTTGAAATAACATGGCGAAGCAATAAGTAAACAATCAAGAATAATGAAAATCCAATAAACGTTCCTGACACCCACAAATACAGACAACCTGCAACCAAACCTCGATACCGTTCAAATTTGAACCAATACGGTACCGATAGGGATGTATTTGTAGATTAATGATAAACCACTGTGAAACTCCCAACAGTTAGTGTTGGATGGATGGCTAGATAGATAGATAGATAGATAGATAGATAGATAGATAGATAGATAGATAGATAGATAGATAGATAGATAGATAGATAGATAGATGGATAGGTGGATGGATGGATGGATGGATGGAAGGATGGATGGATGGATGGATGGATTATTTTCACTTTATCCGTAATTTTAGTCGTGTAGCGGAACCATTAACGCGACTAACTTCAACTAAGCGTCCCTTTTTGCGGACCTCAGAGACTCAATCTGCTTTTGTAAAACTCAAGTCTTTGTTCACCTCTGCTCCTGTTCTTGTCCATCCTAACATGCCCTCTTAATTTTTTGTCGAGGTTGACGCGTCTGACTCTGGCGTGGGGGCTGTTCTCTCCCAGCGCTCCACATCCGACAAGAGGCTGCACCCATGCGCCTTCTTCTGCAGAACGCAATTACGATATTGGCAATAGAGGGTTTTGCCGTTTAAATGCATACATGAATACAACACAAATTCATGTCGACACAATCTAAAACAAAAACCTTTAATCAAAACAGAAGAAGACAGCATATTTAACAAATATTTTTGAATTACAATATCACGGTTAATAAGAAGTCAAAACAACATTTAAAAGTTAAAGTATCACTGACTATCACACACACACTAGGTGTGGTGAAATTGCCCTCTGCATCTGACCATCGTCTTGTTCCACCCCCTGGGAGGTAAGGGGAGCAGTGAGCAGCAGCGGTGGCGGCGCTCTGGAATCATTTTGGTGATTTAACCCCCCAATTCCAACCCTTGATGCTGAGTGACAAGCAGGGAGGTAATTGGTCCCATTTTTATAGTCTTTGGTATGACTCGGTCGGGTTTTGAACTCATGACCTACCGATCTCAGGGCGGACACTCTAACCACAAGGTCTTTTAAAGGAGAAGATTTTGTGTGTCTGTCGGTTATTTATTTTGAAAATGAACAAAGCACGGTGTGTATAAGCACTTTTCAAACACATTCAATAGTGATAATAATGATTAAATATAATTGTACTCAGTAACTGTGATATGAACATTTCATATTGTTACATCACAAAATACCAATTTCCCTGCAATTGATACAGGTATCCAACAGAACCAATTTTCTGTACTTGTGCATGTGTTTGTGTGGTAAAAAATGGTAATTGTTTAATAATAAAATCACATTTTGTAAAATAACATTTTACGAAGAGCTGACCATGATAAAGGTGCTGTCCAGTTGTTGTATCTTGTTTTCTTACACTTTAATATATATATATATATATATATATATATATATATATATATATATATATATATATATATACATACATATATATGTATGTTGTAAACATATGCTGTACAGTATGTGTGCTCGGGTCCTAATACATATATATATATATATATATATATATATATAGATATATATATATATATATATATATATATATATATATATATATACACATACATATATATGTATGTTGTAAACATATGCTGTACAGTATGTGTGCTCCGGTCCTAATTTTTTAGAAACACTACTACAAAACCACACAATAATGTCTGATTGAATGCTAAAAACATTATGACACACACACATATATATATATATATATATATATATATATATATATATATATATATATATATATATATATATATATATATATATATATGTATTAGGACCCGAGCACACATACTGTACAGCATATGTTTACAACATACATATATATGTATGTATATATATATATATATATATATATATATATATATATATATATATATATATATATATAGCATATGTTTACAACATACATATATATGTATGTATACATATATATATATATATATATATATATATATATATACATACATATATATGTATGTTGTAAACATATGCTGTACAGTATGTGTGCTCGGGTCCTAATACATATATATATATATATATATATATATATATATATATATATACATACATATATATGTATGTTGTAAACATATGCTGTACAGTATGTGTGCTCGGGTCCTAATTTTTTAGAAACACTACTACAAAACCACACAATAATGTCTGATTGAATGCTAAAAACATTATGACACACACACACATATATATATATATATATATATATATATATATATATATATATAAACCTAAAAGGGTTATGTGGTTTATAAAATCGCTTGACGAACAGGGAAACCTGCGAAACAGGCTTGCAGGGATGATATAGCCTCTTGGGTTTTTTCTTGACCAAAGGTATACAAAAAAAAAAGATATATATATATATATATATATCTTATATATAAATATATATATATATATATATATATATATATATATGTAGGTGTGGGAAAAAATCACAAGACTACTTCATCTCTACAGATCTGTTTCATGAGGGGTTCCCTCAATCTCCTGATGATTGAGGGAACCCCTCATGAAACAGATCTGTAGAGATGAAGTAGTCTTGTGATTTTTTCCCACACCTACATATTGCGCTCTACCACGGTATCGAGCACTATTCTCTGGATAATCCAATCAAGACATATATATATATATATATATATATATATATATATATATATATATATATATATATATATATATATATATATGTATAAAAATACATTCCGTGTCAACCGAAGGGACATTAACACATCCGACACGTACGTAGGATTAACCGAAGGAGCGTTCAAAACAAGATGGAATAATCACAACGCCTCCTTTAGAAACCAGACTTTGCAGAATTCTACAGAACTCAGCAAACACATTTGGAACCTCAAAGACAATAATGTTGAATATTCAATAACATGGCAAATTCTTGCATCCAGCACACCTTACAACAGTGGTAATAAAAGATGCAACCTATGCTTAAAAGAGAAACTGTTTATTATATATCATCCAGATCTATCATCCCTCAACAAGCGCAGTGAAATCATTTCAACATGCCGCCATAGACGGAAACACCTCCTAGGTAACACATGAGCCAATCACCACACCCTACGCCTGCTTGTACCCACCCACTCTGTGCTCTATATAAACCATTGTATGTGAATGCTTCCATTAAAATCTCCTGATGATTGAGGGAACCGCTCATGAAACAGATCTGTAGAGATGAAGTAGTCTTGTGATTTTTTCCCACACCTACATATTGCGCTCTACCACGGTATCGAGCACTATTCTCCGGATAATCCAATCAAGACATATATATATATATATATATATATATATATATATATATATATATATATATATATATATATATATATATATATATATATATACATATATAGATAAGATATATATGAATAGATAGTTATACTGATCGCCCCGGACATTTTTTTCTCTAAATTGGCCCCCCAGTCAGAATAAAAGCCCAGGCCTGATATAGAGAGACTTTCACGGACATATATATACACTTCAGCAGGACAGGAAAACACCAATTGAAAGTGAGGATTACCAGGTGCTGCCAGACACATTCAAAATAACCGAAGAACACATGAATATTTATGAGGTAGAGGCTGAAATTCTAGTTAGAATGTCCAAAGCAATAACTCGCATGTTTGCCAAGGTGTTACTCTGATATTTATTCATTAAATGGTAGCTATGGGTGACACTATTGAAGAACCTGAGTTAAATAGATGTTTTAAATTGCTCATGGAGAGGGGCTTTCAAATACTGCTATTTGCCTGTTAGTGACTGTACTCTCCATGCTTCCACTAAACTAGAACCTGTAATATATTAATTGATGCTTATTCTAATGGTTTTTAAACATTCATTTAATTGTGGCAGCTCGCAATGAATGTATTTAGACAGCCATAAATGATTTAATCAAAACTTAATAGATGGATGTATGCATTGTACGTCTGCTTCTTAACATAGCTCATATGAACAGGTGGTCTACTTTTATTGCATTTTGGTCCGTTGCAATAGAAGATTAGTGTTGCCAATTTCGCAACTTTTTCGTAAGCTTGTTTTAGAGCTCTCTAGATACTAGGGGTGTACATGCACACTGAATGCCCACGTGGTACACATTAGAGGTGGAAAGTAGGAAGTGTTTCATGTTTCCTGTGTGGAAGCGTACAGAACACCTGCACAAGCGTGGAACCCACCCCGTTTTTAAATTTCAGGAGTGAGCGAAAGTTTCTGGGACAGGTTGTGGCACTTCTAAAAGCAGACTGGAATTTCTTAAGGGATTTTATTTTCTAAGCATCCAAAATTATTGAAGCGTACTTACTTTTACGGGAATAATTCAATGGATTCAGGAAATGATTAACAAAAAAGAAGATACGCCCTGAGACCCGGAGGGTTGGAATTGGGAGTTAAATCACCAAATGATTCCCGAATGCGGGGCACGCTGCTGCTCACTGCTCCCCTCACCTCTCGGGGGTTGAACATGGGGATGGGTCAAATGCAGAGGGTAATTTCGCCACACTTAGTGTGTGTGTGACAATAGTTGGGACCTTAACTTAATGTTTAACTTTAAAAGGAAGTATTAAAAGTCGAGAGCTCCAAATGATCTGAAACATAGTCTTTGGACCTTTTGGGCAAACCCATTGATTTTTAGACCACTTGGTTTCTTTTGGACCTTCCTGGACCCGTCTAGGGCCCGAACGGGTTTAATTTAGACCTCCTGGATACCTTCTAACTCTACTGTGAGTCATGACTAGCAATAGCGCTAAGAATTGTTTACAAACATTCATTTGACGTTTGGTTATTGATTATTAAATTATGTGGATGAGTGTCCAACGTGTGGCATGTTGTAAAACCAAAAACAAACACAAACATAATCAAGAAAAAAAAAAACAGGCAAGAAATAGCTGAAATGTTGACACAGATACCTTCCACTGATATGTTTCTAAGGACATATAACTTATTTAAAAATAAATACACATATTTCATGGCCAATTATGCAAATGATATGATGTTGTCATGGTAACATGTCATGTTGTTCAATTAAAACAACTTGGATATGGGCATGTAACGGTATCAAATCTTACGATACGGTATTAAGGCCACAGTACGATATTATTGTGACATATGTCGCCCCCCCAAAAAAGGCGGAAAAATGTTATAGTGTGTAAAATGAATTGGCAGGAATCTTTAGGATAAACACACTTACTGTAATTAAACACAAACATAATGCTAAATCATATTCATTACTACAAAAATAAATGTTTAGGTGCAAAGAATTGTGCATTGACATCAGCTGCTTCAAGCAAATATATTTTTTTAAATGTACAGTTACGCGTCTGTAAAGTAACAATGTAAACATCCAGTGTAAAACAATAATGTTCACTTTCAACTTTTACTTTCTGAGAAGCAGTGTCTTTCTAGTGTTGTCCTAATACCAATATTGTGGTACCGGTACCAAAATTATTTTGGTACTTCTCTGTACTTTTCTATATAAAGGGGACCACAATTTTGTTTTTACAAAAATTCTTAGGGTACATCAAACATATGTTTATTATTGCAAGCTTGTACGTATTAGACAAATGGTCTTGTAATAGTAAGTAAGCAAACAAAGGCTCCTAATTTAGCTGCTGACATATGCAGTAACATATTGTGTCATTTTTCCATTCTATTATTTTGCCAACATTATTAAGGACAAGTGGTAGAAAATTAATTATCAATCTGCATGTTCATTTACTGTAAATTTCTTCTTACTTTCTCTTTTAGCAAGTTTTATCGACACGTCTGTAAAAATTTAATTATCACTTATTCTTCTATTGTTTGATACTTTTCATTATTTTCGGATGATACCACAAATTTGGGTATCAATCCGATACCAAGTAATTACAGGATCATATATTGGTCATATTCAAAGGGGGAGGCGCATATGACATGTACCGAATATGATTCATTCGTATCGCTATACTAATGAATGTATACTAATACCGGTATACCATACAACAAGTGTCTTCCACAGTGAACGTTTTTATATCAGTTTGGCAAATGCTCGTTTCCCAGAAAAATGACCCAAAAATGTATGTTTTAATCATGTTGGTTAATGATTTTCCTTTTTTGCTTGTGTGAATCCCCAAAGAAAATCCTCAAGAAAGAATCTGTATGTATGTATGTGCGTGTGTGTGCGTGTGTGTGCGTGTGTGTTTGTCTCCTGATGTGTACGACCACACAGCAGGGTGAGCTTCATGCCCTATTTCAGTCACCTCCGATCAGATGCCAAAATATGAACTCTTCATTTCTCCCTGGCCTTTAGCTTTTCAACTCACAGGTGAGCGTTGGCCAAAATGTTAACCACATGAAAAATTACCTTTAACGTAACGCCTCAGATCCGAAAAAAGTCAGTTTCAAAGCCATTTACACAATGATGTAGATCAGATGAACATTTGTTTACAGCTAGCATTTTGCTGGGCAACATACATCCAATTTATGGTTGAGTGTAGATACAAGGTGTCCACAAAAATATTCATCCATCCATCCATCCATCCATCCATCTATCATCTAGTGTAGATACAAGGTGTCCACAAAAATATTCATCCATCCATCCATCCATCCATCCATCTATCATCTTCCGCTTATCCGAGGTCGGGTCGCGGGGGCAGCAGCCTAAGCAGGGAAGCCCAGACTTCCCTCTCCCCAGCAACTTCGTCTAGCTCTTCCCGGGGGGTCCCGAGGCGTTCCCAGGCCAGCCGGGAGACATAGTCTTCCCAACGTGTCCTGGGTCTTCCCCGTGGCCCCCTACCGGTTGGACGTGCCCTAAACACCTCCCTGGGGAGGCGTTCGGGTAGCATCCTGACCAGATGCCCGAGCCACCTCATCTGGCTCCTCTCAATGTGGAGGAGCAGCGGCTTTGCTTTGAGCTCCTCCCGGATGGCAGAGCTTCTCACCCTATCTCTAAGGGAGAGCCCCGCCACCCGGCGGAGGAAACTCATTTCAGCCGCTTGTACCCGTGATCTTATCCTTTTGGTCATGACCCAAAGCTCATGACCATAGGTGAGGATGGGAACGTAGATCGACCGGTAAATTGAGAGCTTTGCTTTCCGGCTCAGCTCCTTCTTCACCACAATGGCTCGATACAACGTCCGCATTACTAAAGACGCCGCACCGATCCGCCTGTCGATCTCACGATCTACTCTTCCCCCACTCGTGAACAAGACTCCTAGGTACTTGAACTCCTCCACTTGGGGCAGGGTCTCCTCCCCAACCTGGAAATGGCACTCCACCCTTTTTGGGGCGAGAACCATGGACTCGGACTTGGAGGTGCTGATTCTCATTCCGGTCGTTTCACACTCAGCTGCGAACCGATCCAGTGAGAGCTGAAGATCCCGGCCAGATGAAGCCATCAGGACCACATCATCTGCAAAAAGCAGAGACCTAATCCCGCGGCCACCAAACCAGAACCCCTTAACGCCTTGACTGCGCCTAGAAATTTTGTCCATAAAAGTTATGAACAGAATCGGTGACAAAGGACAGCCTTGGCGGAGTCCAACCCTCACTGGAAACGTGTACGACTTACTGCCAGCAATGCGGACCAAGCTCTGACACTGATCAAACAGGGAGCGGGCCGCCAAAATAAGACAGTCAGGTACCCCATACTCTCTGAGCACTCCCCAGAGGACTTCCCGAGGGACATGGTCGAATGCCTTCTCCAAGTCCACAAAGCACATGTAGACTGGTTGGGCAAACTCCCATGCACCCTCAAGAACCCTGCCGAGAGTATAGAGCTTGAGAGTATAGAGCAGGACGAAAACCACACTGTTACTCCTGAATCCGAGGTTCGACTATCCGGCGTAGCCTCCTCTCCAGTACACCTGAATAAACCTTACTTATATTCACCATGAATTGATTAACGTGGACCCCGACTTAAACAAGTTGAAAAACTTATTTGGGTGTTACCATTTAGTGGTTCAATTGTACGGAATATGTACTGTACTGCGCAATCTACTAATAAAAGTATCAATCAATCAATCAATCAGTGATTTCAAAACGCTAAAATCTTAATTGATTAAAAAACTTAGAGACTTGACTTAGACATCCTTTTATTGTCATTCAAATTGAACTTTACAGTACAGATACAAACAACATTTTGTTCTGAATCAATTCTGTAACACCAGTTATTCCTAACTTTCTCTAGCTGTGATTTTATAACTCAATAACTTCTTCACTGATGATGTTCAGCCAGAATCTCCCCTTCTCTGATCACAGAAAAACCTTTTCTGAATGGATTCAGGTGTCGGTAGAATCTTACTGTATGGTACGACTGATTTTGCAAATCCCAGTAGACAGCAGCTGCGTTGCTGTGGGGTTGCGGTCATTTTTATGTTTCCTTGTATGTTATTTTTTTTTTGTTTTTTTAATACAAAACCCAAACCCAGTGAAGTTGGCACGTGAATCGTAAATAAAAACAGAATGCAATGAATTGCAAATCCTTTTCAACCTATATTTAATTGAATAGACTGCAAAGACAAGATACTTAACGTTCAAACTGGAAAACGTTATTTTTTGCGCATCTTAGCCCATTTGCAATTTGATGCCTGACTGAGAAAGTTAAGGAATGCTCATCAAACACTTATTTTGAACATCCCACAGGTGAACAGGCTAATTGGGACAGGTGGGTGCCATGACTGGGTATAAAAGCAGCTTCCATTAAATGCTCAGTCATTCACAAAGATATCCAAAATGGCGGCGCCCGGACGGGCTGCGACATGGCGGAGCTCCTGCTAAAGATGGAACATTTGGCAGACACTTCTGTATGTGGACATATCGGGCCGTTTTGGACCGATAGACGCGTGCTTGTTCGACGTGCTAACTAGCATGGGAATACGTCGGCGGCTACATCCAGCGGCCTGTGAAGCAGGGGAGTCTAGTAGCAGCGGTGGCCGTCTACGGAGCAGACGCCAGCGGTGTGATCGGAAACGCGGATGTCGAGCGGGGCTAAAAACAAAGCAGAAGGCTAATCCCCACAGAACACCACTTCCCTCCATCCTGCAGCCGCATTTAAATGGAAGATGCAAGTCTACTGGTCTGGGTAAGGAGTCAGTTAAATTAGAACAAGTTTTTTCTGCTTTGAGTGTTTCAGAGTTGGACATGTGTTCTACCGAGGTGGCTAACTATGATGCGTGCAGTTTATCAAAGCAACAAACAAACAATCGGAAAATCCCCGTTACTGAGGTGGCTAACCATGATGCGTGCAGTTTATCAAAGCAACAATCAAACAATCGGAAAATTCCCGTCGTATCAATTCCTAGATATGGTCGTAATTATACTAAATGCACTGGGCATAATAAACACAACATTATTAATATTGCTACTACGGATAATTTTATCAAAAATTCCCTAAAACAGCCCACTACCTATAATATAGGTTTTTTAAACATAAGGTCATTGTCTCCCAAAACGCTGTTAGTTAATGATATCATCAGAGACAACAATCTTAACGTCATCGGTCTCAGCGAAACCTGGCTTAAACCAAACGACTTTTTTGCGCTAAATGAGGCATGTCCTCCTAACTTTACACATGCGCATATTGCCCGTCCGCTTAAAAGGGGTGGGGGGGGTCGCACTAATATACAACGAAAACTTTAACCTTAGTCCTAACATAAATGATAAATATGAATCGTTTGAGGTGCTTACTATGAGGTCTGTCACACCGCTCCCTCTACACATGGCTGTTATCTACCGCCCCCCAGGGCCCTATTCGGACTTTATCAATGAATTCTCAGAGTTTGTTGCTGATCTAGTGACACACGCCGATAATATAATCATAATGGGGGACTTTAATATCCATATGAATAACCCATCGGACCCACCGTGCGTAGCGCTCCAGACTATAATTGATAGCTGTGGTCTCCCACAAATAATAAATGAACCCACGCATCGCAACGGTAATACGATAGACCTAGTGCTTGTCAGGGGTATCACCGTTTCCAAAGTTACGATACTCCCGTATACTAAAGTATTGTCCGATCATTACCTTATAAAATTCGAGGTTCAGACGCATGTTCGTCAAACTAATAATAATAATAACTATTATAGCAGCCGCAACATTAATAAGGCCACAACAACAACTCTTGCTGACCTACTGCCCTCGGTAATGGCACCATTCCCAAAATATGTGGGCTCTATTGATAACCTCACTAAAAACTTTAACGACGCCCTGCGCGAAACCATTGATAACATAGCACCGCTAAAGTTAAAAAAGGCTCCAAAAAAGCGCACTTGTTTACAGAAGAAACTAGAGCTCAGAAATTATTATGTAGAAAGCTGGAACGCAAATGGCGCACGACTAAACTTGAGGTGCACCATCAAGCATGGAGTGATGGTTTAATAACTTATAAACGCATGCTTACCTTAGCTAAAGCTAAATATTACTCAAATCTCATCCACTGTAATAAAAACGATCCTAAATTTTTGTTTAGTACGGTAGCATCGCTAACCCAACAAGGGACCCCCTCCAGTAGCTCCACCCACTCAGCTGATGACTTTATGCAATTCTTTAGTAAGAAAATTAAAGTCATTAGAAAGGAGATTAAAGACAATGCGTCCCAGCTACAACGGGGTTCTATTAACACTGATACGATTGTATATACGGCGGATACTGCCCTCCAAAATAGTTTCTCTCGTTTTGAGGAAATAACATTAGAGGATTTGTTACAACGTGTAAATGGAATAAAACAAACAACATGTTTACTTGACCCTCTTCCTGGGAAACTGATCAAGGAGGTCTTTGTATTATTAGGTCCATCAGTGCTAAATATTATAAACTTATCACTTTCCTCGGGCACTGTTCCCCTAGCATTCAAAAAAGCGGTTATTCATCCTCTTCTTAAAAGACCCAACCTCGATCCTGACCTCATGGTAAACTACCGACCGGTGTCTCACCTTCCCTTTATTTAAAAAATCCTCGAAAAAATAGTTGCGGAGCAGTTAAATGAACACTTAGCGTCTAACAATCTATGTGAAACCTTTCAATCCGGTTTCAGGGCAAATCACTCCACGGAGACAGCCCTCGCAAAAATGACTAATGATCTATTGCTAACGATGGATTCTGATGCGTCATCCATGTTGCTGCTCCTCGATCTTAGCGCTGCTTTCGATACTGTCGATCATAATATTTTATTAGAACGTATCAAAACACGAATTGGTATGTCAGACTTAGCCCTGTCTTGGTTTAACTCTTATCTTACTGATAGGATGCAGTGTGTCTCCCATAACAATGTGACCACGGACTACGTTAAGGTAACGTGTGGAGTTCCCCAGGGTTCGGTCCTTGGCCCTGCACTCTTCAGCATCTACATGCTGCCGCTAGGTGACATCATACGCAAATACGGTGTTAGCTTTCACTGTTATGCTGATGACACCCAACTCTACATGCCCCTAAAGCTGACCAACACGCCGGATTGTAGTCAGCTGGAGGCGTGTCTTAATGAAATTAAACAATGGGTGTCCGCTAACTTTTTGCAACTCAACGCCAAAAAAACGGAAATGCTGATTATCGGTCCTGCTAGACACCGAACTCTATTTAATAATACAACTCTAACATTTGACAACCAAACAATTAAACAAGGCGACACGGTAAAGAATCTGGGTATTATCTTTGACCCAACTCTCTCCTTTGAGGCACACATTAAAAGCGTTACTAAAACGGCCTTCTTTCATCTCCGTAATATCGCTAAAATTCGCTCCATTCTGTCCACTAAAGACGCTGAGATCATTATCCATGCGTTTGTTACGTCTCGCCTCGACTACTGTAACGTATTATTTTCAGGTCTCCCCATGTCTACCATTAAAAGATTACAGTTGGTACAAAATGCGGCTGCTAGACTTTTGACAAGAACTAGAAAGTTTGATCACATTACGCCTGTACTGGCTCACCTGCACTGGCTTCCTGTGCACTTAAGATGTCACTTTAAGGTTTTACTACTTATGTATAAAATACTACACGGTCTAGCTCCATCCTATCTTGCCGATTGTATTGTACCATATGTCCCGGCAAGAAATCTGCGTTCAAAGGACTCCGGCTTATTAGTGATTCCCAAAGCCGAAAAAAAGTCTGCGGGCCATAGAGCGTTTTCCGTTCGGGCTCCAGTACTCTGGAATGCCCTCCCGGTAACAGTTCGAGATGCCACCTCAGTAGAAGCATTTAAGTCTCACCTTAAAACTCATTTGTATACTCTGGCCTTTAAATAGACTCCCTTTTTAGACCAGTTGATCTGCCGTTTCTTTTCTTTTTCTTCTATGTCCCACTCTCCCTTGTGGAGGGGGTCCGGTCCGATCCGGTGGCCATGTACTGCTTGCCTGTGTATCGGCTGGGGACATCTCTGCGCTGCTGATCCGCCTCCGCTTGGGATGGTTTCCTGCTGGCTCCACTGTGAACGGGACTCTCGCTGCTGTGTTGGATCCGCTTTGGGCTGGACTCTCGCGACTGTGTTGGATCCATTATGGATTGAACTTTCACAGTATCATGTTGGACCCGCTCGACATCCATTGCTTTCCTCCTCTCCAAGGTTCTCATAACCATTATTGTCACCGACGTCCCACTGGGTGTGAGTTTTCCTTGCCCTTATGTGGGCCTACCGAGGATGTCTTGGTGGTTTGTGCAGCCCTTTGAGACACTAGTGATTTAGGGCTATATAAGTAAACATTGATTGATTGATTGAAACAAGGATGGAGCGAGGGTCACCACTTTGTGAAGGAAGGGGTGAGCAAATTTTCCAACAATTGAAGGACAACATTTCTCAACAAGCTATTGCAAGGAATTTAGGGATTTTACCATGTACAGTCCGTAATATTATCTAAAGGTTCAGAGAATCTGGAGAAATCACTGCACTTAATTATGATATCACGGACCTTCAATCCCTGCATCAAAAAGCGACAGTGTGTAAAGTATATCATCCCATGGGCTCGCTACATCAGTAAGTGCAAGTTAAAACTCTACTATTCAAAGTGAAAGCCATCTATCAACAACACCCAGAAACGCAGCCGGCTTCGCTGGGCCCGAGCGCATCTTAGATGGACTGATGCAAAGTGAAACATTGTTTTGTGGCCTGACGAGTCTACATTTGAAATTGTTTTTGGAAACTGTGGCCGGAACGAAGAGGGAAAAAAAACCTTTGGATTGTTATAGACGCAAAGTTGAAAATCTAGCATCTGTGATGGTATGGAGGTGTATTAGTGCCCAAGGCACCGGTAACTAACACATCTGTGAAGGCACCATTAATGCTGAAAGGTACATACAGGTTTTGGAGCAACATATGTTGCCATCCAAGGAACGTTATCATGGACGCCCCTGCTTATTTCAGCAAGACAAGGACAAACCACCTGTAACAACAGCGTGACCTCATAGTAAAAGAGTGCAGGTACTAGACTAGCCTGCCTGTAGTCCAGACCTGTCTCCCATTGAAAATGTGTGGCGCATTATGAAGCGTCAAATACGACAACAGAGACCCCGGACTGTTGAACAACCCAAGTTGTACATCAAGCAACAATGGGAAAGAATTCTGCCTGAAAAGCTTAAAAAATTGGTTTCCTCAGTTCCCAAACGTTTAATGAGTGTTGTTAAAAGGAAATGCCATGTAACACAGTGGTAAAAATGCCCCTGTGCCAAAAAAACTTAAGTTTCTCAGTTCCAAAATTAAATATCTTGTCTTTGCAGTCTATTCAATTGAACATAAGTTGAAAAGGATTTGCAAATCATTGTATTCTGTTTTTATTTGTTGGTCCATATACTGTGTAAGTGTACTACTCTAGGTGTGGTCTGAAGTCAAAGTAAATGCCTGATAGTACAGTCTAAGTGGCAACTGGAGATTCCTGTTCAATTCCTGGCATAATAAAATGTGTTTTCAGTGGTTACTTGGCACGAGAAAATACAATATAAGAAAATAAAAATGCCATGCAGTGAAGATACTGGATTTTCATTTGGACAGCAAGAATTTGATTCGACAGCAGCTCATATGAGTATTTGGTGGATTTATGCATATGATTGGAAACAGGGAAGGACAATAAATATGAGGCAGTGAGTTTCATAGCACCAGGGAAATACTTAGAGGGTAAAACAGAAAAAAGTAACTCATATTATTGAAGAGGAATGGGAAACTTCCCAAGAACTCAGTTCTCTCAAGGCATTGAATATATCGCAATTGGACTGTTCAGGTTGTTTTAGCAGATTTTTGGCCTAATTCATCAGTTTATTTAACAGACTTGGAAAAAATCTAGTCATGAAACAGTAGGGGTGGAGTTAACGGGGTCATATTATGAGTTTTAATTGATATTTAAAACCCTTTTTTGTGGTCTGTTTAACTTGTAATGGTGGTGCTCCTATAAACATTTTGCATAAATGTTGCAATAGAGGACCATCTTCAAGCCACTTTCAGAAAATCTGAAAGTGGAGGGAGGGCAGGGGGGTCACAGGTCCTTGGGGACATCTCTGCGCTCCTGACCCGTCTCCGCTCGGGATGGTCGCCTGCTGGCCCCACTATGGACTGGACTCTCACTATTATGCTAGATCCATTATGGACTGGACTTTCACAATATTAAACAAGACCCACTCGACGTCCATTGCATCCCCTAGATGTAGCGACGAACTGTAGTTACTGACAGTGGTTTTCTGAAGTGTTCCTGAGCCTATGTTGTGATATCCTTTACACACTGATGTCACTTTTTGATGCAGTATTGCCTGAGGGATCGAAGGTCACGGGCATACGTGCAGGGATATCTGCACATTCTCTGAACCTGTTGATGATATTATGGACTGTAGAAGTGAAATCCCTAAATTCCTAACAATAGCTCATTGAGAAACATTGTTCTTAAACTGTTGGACAATGAGGGGGTTCACCCACATCTGCGGGGGGTCACCCACATCTGCGGTTCTCTCCAAGGTGTCTCATTGTCATCCCACTGGGTTGAGTTTTTCCTTGCCCTGATGTGGGCTCTGAACCGAGGATGTTGTTGTGGCTTGTGCAGCCCTTTGAGACACTTTTGATTTAGGGCTATATAAATAAACATTGATTGATGATCTGTATTTGAGCCCTTTTGAAAGCCAGGTCTTATTAAATGCAAATGAACACACTTCATGAACATTCCTTAGAAGAATACACTGTCAAGGGCAACTCTAGCTAATCTCAAACAAACAGTACTCAATGTCATATCTTTAACTAATTAATTATTCATAATTAATAATTTAATTTCCTATTACAATTTTAGTCCGACAAAAAGTTGTATACCAACCGCTTAGAGCAGGGGTGTCAAATTCAAATACACAGTGGGCCAAAATTCTAAACTGAACAAAGCTGCGGGCCAAAGTTGAACAACTTAAATAGGGACCCAAAGAAGTTTGGCATTGAATATTGAACAAGCAAGGCTTATATAACTTTATAGTGACATGCAAAATCGAGTTTTGTTGGTAGCGGGGATGTATATTGTAGCGTCCCGGAAGATTTAGTGCTGCAAGGGGTTCTGGGTATTTGTTCTGTTGTGTTGATGTTGTGTTAGGGTGCGGATGTTCTCCTGAAATGTGTTTGTCATTCTTGTTTGGTGTGGGTTCACAGTGTGGTGTAACAGTGTTAAAGTTGTGACGCTGGGCGTGGTCGGCGGTGCGTTGGGGTGCTTGGTCGTCCGGGGTGCTTGGTCGTCCGGGGTGGATGTCCGGTGGCTCGATTGGCCTGGCTGTGGATGAGTTGGGGTCGGTTTGTTTGCGGCCTCGGAGGTAGCAGGGGGTGTGCATTGTTATGGTTTACGGGGTTGGATTTTTTATTTTATTTTAATTTTTTTTTTTTTTTTTTAATTTTGTCTCGGCTCCGTCGGCCGCGGGTGTTTGTACTGCGGGTGGGCGGTGGTGGTGATGATTGCTGTGGTGCTACCGGTGGTTGGCATTGCTGTGTTGGGTTGGAGTGGTTTGGGGACTGTGATTGGTGTCTGCGCGCCTCTGGGGTTGTGGGTGATGGCTGGCGTTGGGTTGCCGGCTAGTTTGAATGCTGACGTGCGGACGGGATGCATTGGCTTCTTCCCCGATTAGGGGGCTCCGTCCCCTGTCCGGGACTCGTATGGGCACGTTGCTGTGTGGATGGCCGGGATGCAGTGTTTGCATTGGGCATGGGGCTGTGCGGTTTTTCTGCGTTTGGTTGCCGGTATGGGCTCTGTATGGCTGGGTTGGGGTGGGCGGGTGCTGGCTTTGTTTGGCAGGGGGTGGACTCTCATGGCGTCTTCTTAAAGAGGTCTGGTGTAGGTCACGGGCCGTGGGGGAAGGCGGGGGCCTCCTGGCCGTAGTTCCTTGTTGTCGCCTGCATGGACTGGGGGAGGGGTGGGGTGGGGGGGGGGGGTATGTCCGGGCCCTCTACTCCTCATACTTATAGCACACACACTCACACATATATAAAACTTTGGGGGATTGACCTGCAGGGAGGCATGGTAGGGGGAATAAGGACGCCTCCTATGGGACTCCAGTCCTCCTGTCTTGTCCCCTGCTCGTCCATCAATCTTAGCTGCATTATAGACACATAAGATTTGGGGGGCACGGCTTGGTTGGGACCCACCATGACCTTGATGTCCCCCAATTTTAATCGCATTATTAGTTTCAAAAGCATACACATTTCACTCACGCTACTGTACACACACCAACTGGGACTGGAGGTCGGCTGTAACGGCTGGCCTCCTAATTTTAACTGCACAGTAGACACTCTGGGGGCCCTGTACACAATGAGTGGGTTGGGGTTTGGGAGTACGTCGCACCCCTCATTGCTTCCTCGGCCAGTGCGGGTTGCGGGGACTGCGGTCTGGTGACCTCGCTGAAGGTGTTATTATTATTATGTATGTATGTGTATGTA